>NC_143070.1:2500-302500 GCF_052426305.1 Pelodiscus sinensis
ACATCAAATGCATCACAATACATCAAATGCATGACAATACATCAAATGATAAAACACTCCAAAACAATGCATCAGATGCATGACAATACATCGAATGATAAAACACTCCGTGACAATACATCGAATGCATGACAATACATCAAATGATAAAACGCTCCAAAACAAACACATACAGCACATTACAGTGCCCTCTCGTTACTTTGATGGCTAGAACGTACAAAATAACTACCAATTTCGTTAATTTTTACTTTTTGGTAAATGAACTTGACGTATCTACCAATTGGGACTGTGAAAATATGAACAGTGCCGCCTCAGAATATTGGTACTAGTCATCAAGGCAAGAGGACGCTGCAAATCACAACGCGAGAAATACACAAACTCTACATCTTCCGAACAAACGCACGCCAAATTCTTCTCCGGATGTGTAGAAATGTTCCGATCGCGCCAAAGACGAAGACTTCCTAGAGAAAGACAAAACAATTCTCACGGTTAATGTCTGTACAACAAACTCCAGCCGCCTCCTCTTCCAAAAACACACATATACGGTGTAGTGCAAGTGAATCTCCCCAGTGACGTGCACCCGGTGAAATACGTTTCCCAAGAAAAATGCACGGCACGCACGACCCCCTATCAAACCCTACTTAACTTGCAAATCTGAAAGCGAATCCTACGCAGACTCTTCATCTTCCGAACCGGCAAAGACGTGCCAAACTCTTCTTTGCTCGTGGCGAAATCTTCACGTCGCGCCGACGGGGAACGCTTCCTACGGAATTGAAAAACAATCGTCGCGGTTAAGGCGCGTACGACAAACGCAAACCTTCGCTTCCAAAACACACGCGTGCCACCTTGCGTATGTGAATTTCCCCCAGTGACGTGCCCCCGGCAAACCGCGTGTCCCGAGTGAAACGCGGAGCGCGCGCGACAAAGAAAACCCCCGATCGGGACCGTACTTAACTTGCAAATCTGAAAGCGAATCCTACGCAGACTCTTCATCTTCCGAACCGGCAAAGACGCGCCAAACTCTTCTCCGGTCGTGGCAAAATCTTCACGTCGCGCCGACGGGGAACGCTTCCTACGGAAATGAAAAACAATCGTCACGGTTAAGGCGCATACGACAAACGCAAACCTTCGCTTCCAAAACACACGCGTGCCACCTTGCGTATGTGAATTTCCCCCAGTGACGTGCCCCCGGCAAACCGCGTGTCCCGAGTGAAACGCGGAGCGCGCGCGACAAAGAAAACCCCCGATCGGGACCGTACTTAACTTGCAAATCTGAAAGCGAATCCTACGCAGACTCTTCATCTTCCGAACCGGCAAAGACGCGCCAAACTCTTCTCCGGTCGTGGCAAAATCTTCACGTCGCGCCGACGGGGAACGCTTCCTACGGAAATGAAAAACAATCGTCACGGTTAAGGCGCATACGACAAACGCAAACCTTCGCTTCCAAAACACACGCGTGCCACCTTGCGTATGTGAATTTCCCCCAGTGACGTGCCCCCGGCAAACCGCGTGTCCCGAGTGAAACGCGGAGCGCGCGCGACAAAGAAAACCCCCGATCGGGACCGTACTTAACTTGCAAATCTGAAAGCGAATCCTACGCAGACTCTTCATCTTCCGAACCGGCAAAGACGCGCCAAACTCTTCTCCGGTCGTGGCAAAATCTTCACGTCGCGCCGACGGGGAACGCTTCCTACGGAAATGAAAAACAATCGTCACGGTTAAGGCGCATACGACAAACGCAAACCTTCGCTTCCAAAACACACGCGTGCCACCTTGCGTATGTGAATTTCCCCCAGTGACGTGCCCCCGGCAAACCGCGTGTCCCGAGTGAAACACGGAGCGCGCGCGACAAAGAAAACCCCCGATCGGGACCGTACTTAACTTGCAAATCTGAAAGCGAATCCTACGCAGACTCTTCATCTTCCGAGCCGGCAAAGACGCGCCAAACTCTTCTTTGCTCGTGGCGAAATCTTCACGTCGCGCCGCCGGGGAACGCTTCCTACGGAAATGAAAAACAATCGTCGCGGTTAAGGCGCGTACGACAAACGCAAACCTTCGCTTCCAAAACACACGCGTGCCACCTTGCGTATGTGAATTTCCCCCAGTGACATGCCCCCGGCAAACCGCGTGTCCCGAGTGAAACGCGGAGCGCGCGCGACAAAGAAAACCCCCGACCGGGACCGTACTTAACTTGCAAATCTGAAAGCGAATCCTACGTAGACTCTTCATCTTCCGAGCCGGCAAAGACGCGCCAAACTCTTCTTTGCTCGTGGCGAAATCTTCACGTCGCGCCGCCGGGGAACGCTTCCTACGGAAATGAAAAACAATCGTCGCGGTTAAGGCGCGTACGACAAACGCAAACCTTCGCTTCCAAAACACACGCGTGCCACCTTGCGTATGTGAATTTCCCCCAGTGACGTGCCCCCGGCAAACCGCGTGTCCCGAGTGAAACGCGGAGCGCGCGCGACAAAGAAAACCCCCGACCGGGACCGTACTTAACTTGCAAATCTGAAAGCGAATCCTACGTAGACTCTTCATCTTCCGAGCCGGCAAAGACGCGCCAAACTCTTCTTTGCTCGTGGCGAAATCTTCACGTCGCGCCGCCGGGGAACGCTTCCTACGGAAATGAAAAACAATCGTCGCGGTTAAGGCGCGTACGACAAACGCAAACCTTCGCTTCCAAAACACACGCGTGCCACCTTGCGTATGTGAATTTCCCCCAGTGACGTGCCCCCGGCAAACCGCGTGTCCCGAGTGAAACGCGGAGCGCGCGCGACAAAGAAAACCCCCGATCGGGACCGTACTTAACTTGCAAATCTGAAAGCGAATCCTACGTCGACTCTTCATCTTCCGAGCCGGCAAAGACGCGCCAAACTCTTCTTTGCTCGTGGCGAAATCTTCACGTCGCGCCGCCGGGGAACGCTTCCTACGGAAATGAAAAACAATCGTCGCGGTTAAGGCGCGTACGACAAACGCAAACCTTCGCTTCCAAAACACACGCGTGCCACCTTGCGTATGTGAATTTCCCCCAGTGACGTGCCCCCGGCAAACCGCGTGTCCCGAGTGAAACGCAGAGCGCGCGCGACAAAGAAAACCCCCGATCGGGACCGTACTTAACTTGCAAATGTGAAATCGAATCCGCTTCTGTGAGGGAAAAATTTCCCCCGCTCGCCAACCGCGTCGCTGGTTTTCCAAATTAGATGTCTTCCGGATGCAGAACCTACGATGACAAATGGCCTACGCGCTAAAGACTATCGTAAGCCAGTTACATTTAAGGAAATGCCATCTATTTCGACATGACTCTGTCCCGGTCCCCCGCAAACCCTTAAATAATTACATCGAGAATCGCACGTCACGAGATCCCTCGCCGCGCTAGTATCGCGACGCTCGCCCCCCCCTGCACGAGCGGAGCATCTCTAGCTACAGATGGGTCACTGGCCCAGAAATGCCCTTTCCTCCAGAGGAAATGCACGGTCCCTTCGTACAATGACCTTCCTACTCCCGTTAGCGACGGTCACCGTTTAGAAAGCTTCTGTACAAAACAGAGAAGATGCGACCGCAGGAACGCTTCTTGTCGTCAAACCCTTCGGCGGATACTTAACTAGGATGATTTGATGGGCGTTTCCCCTCTCGATGTCTCGTTCCCCTCGGACCTACGGCGCTACGAGAAAAATGCATAAAAATATTCACGCTTCTTGAAAATGACAAAACCGATCTGTACAAAATTGGACGATACTTGCAAATGCAAATAAAACCCGATTGATTCATTCTACTCGTGGGGCTTTAGATGACTGAACGTGAAAGAAAAGGAAAAAATATAGCAGAGAGAACTTGCATTACACATTAGAGTAGTCTCAGAGCAGCCCCTTCCTAACCCAGCCAGAAAACTGCTATGCTTCTGCAGCAGACGCTATAGAAATCCTATCAATGTGTGTTTTGCAGAATGGCGATGGGAAACAATTCCCCGTATCCTCCCCGGTGAAAACACGTGCATTAAATACGCTACAAATCTCATTTTTGTAATGCGATTTAATCGCATTTTATGTTAACAGAAGAATGGTACTTTAACCAAAAATACATTACCGGATATCAATACTCACCATGATCGTAGGAATGCCTAGCTACACCTCCTCGGAGCAGCCCAAAGCTGAATGACTCCCTGACTCTAGATGCCCAGCTTAAATGCTACCATAAGCTCCGCCCCTGAATATCCCAGCATGCCTTGCAGGCCAAAGGAAGGTATAAATGCAGACTCGTGGGCCGCAGACTCCCTTTACTTCATTTCTACATTAGCAGCGGCAAGAGCTGCTCATGCTGAAGCATTTATCATCTGTTCTCCTAACAAATACTAATCTCCACAGACTCAAACTCTGTGACCAGGTGAGGCTACAGTCACCCTATTTCAGGTTCCTAAAAGGAAAACCTTGCCCCCGGAAAGGGGGGGTTCTCAGGGTGTAGTAGCTACTGGGTGCTGAAATAGCTACTTTAGATATAGTGAAGGGGGTGTTTGAACTGGAGTATATGCAGAGTGTAGGAAACATTACTTGGCTGGTGCCAGAGAGGATAAACGCTGCCTCATTCTCAAGATGAAAGGGGGGGAGTCGTTCCCTGTTGTAGTGCCAGGCCACCTGATACAAACAAGAAACCCACCGTGCCCCCCGGAGCCAATATGATGGGCAAATGGCAACCTGTGAGAACTTGTACTCTGATGATGTGAGGTTCAGCACTGGCCAACGCTTCCTTTCAGGCTCCCTCCCCCCATCTCCTCTAGACCCCACTGCCTCCCCAATACTTAATTTTCATACACAAAGGTCTCAGACCTCAATCCTGACACAAATTAGAAAGCGGGTGGCCAAGTATGGAGCATCAGCTGCTAGGAGAGTGTCACTGTGGAGGCGCTATAGAATTATACGTGCATTACCGGCAATGACCACCGAGTGTCACTGTGGAGGCGCTACAGAATTATACGTGCATTACCTGCAATGACCACCGAGTGTCACTGTGGAGGCGCTACAGAATTATACGTGCATTACCTGCAATGACCACCGAGTGTCACTGTGGAGGCGCTACAGAATTATACGTGCATTACCTGCAATGACCACCGAGTGTCACTGTGGAGGCGCTACAGAATTATACGTGCATTACCTGCAATGACCACCGAGTGTCACTGTGGAGGCGCTACAGAATTATACGTGCATTACCTGCAATGACCACCGAGCGGCACTGTGGAAGCGCTACAGAATTATACGTGCATTACCGACAATGACCACCCAGTGTCACTGTGGAGGCGCTACATAATTATACGTGCATTACCGCCGATGACCACCCAGTGTCACTGTTGCTCTGCTAAGGGCAGGTATTTCGGAATGGGGCATTTCTACCCTAATAATATTTCCTGTTTTAAATTGACATGGATTCAGTGTATATGCTCAGATGATCTTATAAAAGATTGTTATTTCAATGTAAGGCTTGTGCTGTATAACAAAGTAAGTACTCCCCACAGTCACTCAAAATGGAGTCCCAGGAAGCACTGGGGAGTAACTAACAGCACGTCTATAAGACATCACTTTAGAAAAGTGGGAACGTGAGCATCCAGAGGGGAAGCCCATTATTTTGAACGTATTTCAGAATAACAGGCTTCTTATTTTTTGTGACATGAGAGTTTATTGTTCCACAATAATGCCATTGTTGAAATTGCTATTTCTAAATAGCAATATTGTGTATGCGCCACTGTCGCTATTTACAAATAGCTCCTTCCTAGGGCCATTAAACTAATTATGCTCTAGTGTTTCCTGGGGCTCTAAATCAAGGTAGCACATCCTGCCTCAGCGTAATTACAAGGCTTCTCTGTAATGGGGAAATGCTATTTCAAAATAGCATAGATGTTTTAGAATATTTCAGAATATAACCTGCTAAAATAAGTGTGTAGTGTAGACATACTTTGAGTCAAAGTAGTATGTCCTTACTAAGGGCGCCTACCTCTCACAAATTTTGATGCTTCCCTGTTGTGGGAACACACTATTTTGAAAAATATTTTCAAATACTTTATTTGAAAATACCCAAAATACCTTAATTCCCCAGTGTGAACATAGCAGTGCAGTGTAGCTGTAATGTTTGGCTATTTCCATATACCCAAGAATCCCAAAATATCAATCCCTCATCTTCACAGCAAACTTGGTTTTTTTGGATTCATTATTCCAAAGTCCCTATAAATATCATTCTATGAGCTGAAAGGGACGTTTTCTTAGAACACCTTATTTTGAAATTTGGCATCACGTAGACAGCGCCAAATGATGAAATACACAATTTGTATAGCTCAATCTCAATGCTATTTCAAAATGGCTTATCTTAATTGTGTATCTTATTTCAAGTACTCTGTAGAACTCTGAGACTCTCTTTACCCCTCCTTCACCCTCAAAGGTTCTCCCTCCACCCACTTTCCTCTCCCAGATTCTTTCCCCAGCCCCTCTCCAGTTACTTTGTGTTTTGGAAACAATAAACTGGGTGTGTTTTTTATTTGGAGTCAATGTCAGTTTTATTGTCTCTGCAGGGGAGGAGGGGGAGGATTAAGAGAGGAAAGGCAAAGAGGGGCAAGGCACATGCCCCGAGTGGGGAGGTCCTGGGGAGCGTGTCACTGGGGTCCTTGTGAGAAACTTTCCCTCAAGGTCTCCCAGATGTGCACCCCCACCTGATGAGCCTGCTGGATGGCAGCTCTGCACAGCTGTTCAAAGGGCCTGCTGACCTGACCTGCCTTTGCTCCCCCCCGCCCTTGCTCCCCCCCCCCCTGCCCAGAAGGAACACCTCCCCCTTCGGATCACAAATATTGTAGAGCACAGAACACTGGCCACAACTTGGGGGAATGTTCCATTCCCCAACATCCAGGCAGGTGACAAGACAACTCAACCTATGGGGGGAGAAATAGCTCAGTGGTTTGAGCATTGATCTACTAAACACAGGATTGTGAATTCAATCCTTGAGGACTCCATTTAGAGATTTGGGGCAAATCTGTCAGGGATGGTACTTGGTCCTGCCACAAGGGCAGGGGACTGGATTCAGTGACCTATCAAGGTCCCTTCCAGGTCTATGGGATTATAGCTCCATATATTTATTTATATTAAATAGGTATAGCTCCATATATTTACCTCACCTTGATACACCCAAAGGCACCCTCCACTACAGGGCAGGCCCAGCCAAGCCAGGAATTGAAGCATTCCTTGCTAGGGTCAAGGTGTCCGGTGTAAAGCTTCGTGAGCCAGGGCAACAGAGTGTAGGTCACATCCCCCACAATGCACAGTTGCATGTACACATCCCCCACCCTGATGATGAGGTCAGGGAATAAACTGCCTGCCTCCAGCTTGTGGAAGACTCTGGAGTCGCAGAAGATGTGAGCGTCACGTGCCTTCCTCGACCAGCCTAAGAAAATGTTGGTAAACTGCCCACGGTGGTTGAGAGGGCCTGTGGGACCATGGAGAAGTAACCTCGTGGTTTATATACATAGATGCCTGGTAGTCGGCGTAGTCGGCGCTTGGGCAGGGATGTGGGTGCCGTCAATAATATCACTACCACACGGTTCCGTGTTGCTGAGGTGAATGACTCTGAGCAGCTGGATGGTGTCGATGGCCCTCATGTGACATAGTGCAAGTGCTGTCTACTTTGTAACCCAGTGTTCCCTCCTGGCTGTGTTGCTATGTGTGATTCCCAATGAGTCACTCCTCATGTGTATTGGCCCCAGACACCTAAGTCTCAGCCTGAGCAGATAACAAGGCTGTTCCCAGAGGGTGAGACAAAAGAAAAGAGGCGGGGTCGGCCATCAGGCTGGGGGGGTAGGGCCTGGGAGTTGAGTTAGTCTCGACTGGGCTAGGTGGAGCGAGGATGTTTTAGACCAAGAAAGGGAGTGAAGCCCCTTCCCCTTGAGAGGAATAAAGCTGTCTGTCCTCGCTCCTGCGTTAACATCTCTCCTATGTTATGCTGTGTCGCTGAGAAGAAATAAACCCTTTAACTCTACTGGCTGGCCAAGAGACACATCTGGCTGTGGATGGGGGTGCAGGGTTGGGGGCTCCCCAACACACCATCACACCGCACCACCTGTAGCAGGAGACCAACAAACAGAGAATCACTGGGGTGCCTGAGCCCTGTGCAGGTCCCCCAGCTCACCCCTTCCCTGCCCACACATATCAGGAGCCACCCCCTACGTAGCCTATCCCTGGCAGGGCTGTGTGAGGGTGGGACTGAAAAATTGCCTGGGAAAGGGGCTTCTCCATCACCCCCAACTGCCCTTTCCCTAGGATTCCCCATTCAAGCACTTCACACACCCCTTCTGGGACCTTAGCTGGAGAGCGCCACGCCTGCATGACGTGGACCCTGACGGTCGACTTTTCCGCACCAAACTGATTCCCGACACATCGGTAGCTGTCCGGCGTGGTGACCTTCCACACGGCAATGGTGACCCACTTCTCCAGAGGGGAATGTGGGTCGCATGCGTGTGTCCCGTCGTGTGAGGGCAGGGGAGAGCCAGGAACACAGCTCCAGGAAGGTCTCCTTCCTCGTGCAGAAATTCTGGAGCTGCTGTTGGTCATCCCATCGCTCCATGTCGAGCCGGTCCCACCCGTCAGAACTAGTCTCCAGTGCAAGAAGCGGCGGTGCACAGCGTGGTGCAGCTGGAAGAGCTGCGCTCCCGGACAATCAGCTGGTGGTTGCGTTCCTGCATGGCCAGGAGGGCAGCCTGTAGAAACTGCAGCACGATAGCTAAGGGCCGTTGCGTGCCCAGAGGCAGCTCTAGCTCCACGACTGGCAAGCTGAGCTGTCCGCAAGGGCAACCGGAGCAGTCAGAGCAAAGGCTTTGCTGTCCCTCCAGGGAAAGGAGAAGCACCCGAGAAATGGTTGTACAGGGGAGGGGGGGTGTCACTTTGCTACCTTCAGAGGGTCCCTTATCCCGCTTCTCTAACACAGGACCTAGGCCCATCCCTGAGGCAGATGGTGTGGGCAGAGGGGGGTGAGATCAAGCCCACCATTCTGTGCTCCCCAGACAAATCCCTGCCCTATCCCGGAGATCCCACTCTGTCTCCCTGCCTTCAGTGGGTCCCTTCTCCTGCCTTCCTAATGTGGGAGCCAGCTCCATCCCTGGGGGGGTCTATGTTGGCTGTTTGGCCGCTCCCAGGGTGGGTGGGATGGGCCCACGAGCCTGCCCTGCCAGGTGAAAGGGTCTCAGATAGCCTCAAGCAGCAGCTCCTAGAAGTAATTGCTGACCCGAAGCCCTGCCTGAAGTGGTTCTGAGTGGCCTTAAATGCAATTCTGCATCCAATCAGTGTGGAGCTTTAGTTTGAAATCGCTAAGTGCTTTTTGAAATACCCTTAGGGTATGTTTACACTGCAGGCTTATGTCTTCACCGCAAGTTTCGTTCGGAGAAAGCTATTCTGGAAGATATCTTCTGGAAAAGCTGATTTTGGAAATAGCACATCTACATTAGGGGAGCTTATCTCAGACTAATTTTGAGGCTTCCCAGTAGTGTGGACGCTCTATCTCGATTTAGCGCCCCAGGATGCACTGGAAAGGACTAACTTTAGAATGAGGTGCTATTTTGACATAGCTTTTTCAGCAGTGGGTGAGCGAGTGGACGCTCCACTGCTGCTTTTTCAGAAGAGGCGTTTTTCCGACACTGGTAAACCTCATTCCATGAGGAATAAGCCCTCCATTGTTTCAATTTTCTTTTGAAATAACGCAATTGCTGTGTGGATGCTACTGTTGTTCTGCCAGAATAATGTCCCTTATTCCAGAAAAATGGTACAGTGTAGACACACCCTTAGGGTATGTCTACACTGCAGCACTAATTGGAACTAACTTAATTCAAATTAGTTAATTCGAACTAAGCTAATTCAAATTAGTGTATCTAGACCTAAAAACTAATTCGAATAAGCATTTTGCTAATTCGAAATAGCATATCCACATTGAGTGGACCCTGAACCGAAGTTAAGGCTGGCCAGAACCAGTGCATGCAGGGCATCAGGTTAGGACTTAGAGTGTGGAGCTGCTAGCCGAGGGTTGTGCTTAAAGGAACCCGACCCCCACCCCGGACAGACAGTTCTCAGGGTTCCCCACTTGCTTGTCTACCTCGATGAGGGACAGCAAAGCAGTCCTGTCTTGGGGGCACATCAAAGCACTTGGCCATCAGCCCGGCTGCACTTGCCGCAGGCTGCCATCCAAGGGGATCAATTGGGAGGCTGTCAGGATCCAGGAGGCCCTGCAGGAGAGCTTCCACCCCAAGGAGCCCGCAGAGCCACCCCCATCCTCCCCATCGGGGGCTCGTGCCCCATTCCTCCCTAACCTCCTTCCACTTACCCTTCCCTTGCCCCCTTCCTGATGTAAAAAATAAATGACACGTGTGTTGTTAAATAAAGAGAGTTTCTATTTTTGAAAACTGAGGGGTGGGGATTAACCTCTGGGGAGACTGGGAAAAGGTGGTGGGAGAGAGGGTGGGAGAGGGGAGGTGGAAACCTGGGAGGAGGGAGCTGGAAGGGGGAAGCCAGGGGAAGAAGGAGTAGGGGAAGTATAAAACTATGGTACGCCATATCTTCAGTACTGTGTACAGATGTGGTCTCCTCACCTCAAAAAAGATATTTTGGCCTTGGAAAGGGTTCAGAAAAGGGCAACTACAATGATTAGGAGTTTGGAACAGGTCCCATATGAAGAAAGGCTAAAGAGACTGGGACTTTTCAGCTTAGAAAAGAGGAGACTGAGGGGGAAATGATAGAAGTCTATAAAATCATGAGTGGTATGGAGAGGGTGAATAAAAAAAGTTCTTCATTAGTTCTCATAATAGAAGGACTACAGGACACCAAATGAAATGAATGCACAGCAGGCTTAAAACTAATAAGCGAAAGTAGTTCTTCTCACAGCACATAGTCAACCTGTGGAACTCCTTGCCACAGGAGGCTGTGAAGGCTAGAACTATAACAGAGTTTAACGAGAAGTTAGATAAATTCAGGGAGGTTGGGTCCATGGAGTAGGAACGGTGTCCCTGGCCTCTGTTTGTGGAAGTCTGGAGATGGATGGCACGAGACAAATCGTTTGGTCATTGTCTTAGGTCCATCCCCTCCGGGTACCTGGTGCTGTCCCGTCGGCAGACAAGCTACTTGGTTAGATGGACCTTTGGTCTGACCCAGTACAGCCGTTCTTATGTTCTAAGCTCAGGGCCGGGAATCTCACTGGACCAACTTGATTTTCATGAAAACCTGCTCATGGGCTCACATGTGACCTTTGGTGGCCAGGCTGGCAGCTATCCTGCCCTAGATGGCCATATTCCTGTGCCTAGTGTGGAGATCGTGGATGTTGGAGGCCTCCCCCCGAACCTTGATGAGGTCCACGATCTCCGCTCTAGACCAGGCGGGCGCCCGCCTCTTGCTGCCCCAGGCAGCCTCCTGGGAGCCATCGGCCTGGTCCTGGGAAGAGGCAGAGGGCTGGGTGGTAGCCGGTGGCTGGCTCATGCCGTGCCAGGTGCACGGTCTGCCGGCTGGGTGCTGGCAGGATTGCAACTGATACAAGCACTGTAGCCAGACCGTGGCCCTTTAAGGGCTCCGGGGCCAGGAGGGGGGCAGAAAAGTTTCCCTGGTTTGGCCCAGAGTGGCCACCAGGGCAACCTGGGAAGGGCTAGCCTCCAACTAGTTCAAATTAAGTAGCTACACAGCCCTTAATTCGAACTACTTAATTCGAACTAGGTAAACCTCACTCTACGAGGAGTAACGCCTAGTTCAAATTAAGCATTCCGCTAGTTCGATTTAAATTCAAACTAGCAGTTTGTATGTATAGCCGCTATTAAAGTTAATTCCAACTAATGGCTGTTTGTTCGAATTAACTTTGTAGTGGAGACACACCCTTAGAGATTTGTGCCTGTCTATCAGCAAATGGCCGCCGACGGTGCGTCTAAACTACATGCCTTTTTCAACAGAGGCCTTTTCTGAAGTATTTTTCGAAAAAGCCTCTGTTGAAAATGCTTCTAGATTGATTTTTTTGCTCCGCATCATGCTATCAGCTTTTTCGAAAAAGAGCGTCCAGACTGCCAGATGCTCTTTCAAAAAAAAAAAAAAAGGCACCCAGAAGTGCTTCTGGCAGGGAACGGGGGCAGCCTTTATTTCCAGGTGTTGCTGCCTGCCCTTTGCAGAGACGCGTGCTTAAAGGGATCCCCCAGACAGCCGTTGCTCTGCTCCTGCTTCTGGCTTGCCTACCTCCTGGAGGGAAAGCAAAGCTGCTGCAGTGCTTGCTCTGGTTGCCCTGCTTCCTCGGACACCACAGCAGTTTATTTTCAGGGGTTTTTTTCTGCTTTTCACTGTGTTGGGGAGAATTCACAGACATTTGCGTCGGGTGGTCAGGCCGGGCATGCGATGCCCGCATCTTCCGGAACTCATACCTGTATCGCAGCCTGCAGGCTGGGTCATTCTTTCTGGAGTGAAACTATGCAGTCGGGGATGTTCAGATACCTACGTGCATTGTGGCTGACACGGTGAACCCCCTTATGACCTGGCTCATGAAGCCATTCACTGGACACCTGGATGCGAGCAGGGACCTCTTTAACTCTCACCTGAATCGGGCTTGCTTGGAGGTGGAGTGCGCCTTTGGCCGTCTGAAGGGCAGGTTTATATGCCTTCTCGCTCGGCTGGACATGGGGGAACACAACATCCCCGATGTGGTTGCTGAATGCTGTGTGCTGCACAACCTAGTGGAGAGAAAAGAGGCGGCCTTCCTCCCAGCGTGGGGGACACGAGCTACTGTGGAGGGGAGGCACTTTGAGCAGCCCCGGACAGCTGCCATCTGGCAAGCCCTCCAGCTGGGATTGCGCATTCGGGAAGCCCTGAGGGAGTGATTCTCCCAAGGAGCCCAATGTGTTTCCCCAGGGCCTTCTAAATGTGGGATTGCCCCATGCCTCCAGTGCCTTCCCCCCCCCCCGTCCAAAGCCCCTCCCAGCCCCACATTCACACTGAGAACAGAGACAGGCTGTGACAGACCGGGCCAGGTCTGGGCACAGCTGACGGCGTCCGCTCTGGGCGAATTGCTCAAACTAGGGGCTCCTTACAGTCCCCAGACTGGTGACCTTCCCAAACAGGCCACAAACCAGTCCCAAAAATAAATTGTTTGTTAACAAAGTAAAGTGCTTCCCTTACTGACTCTCACAGGTGGGAAGGGGGATGTCAAGCTGGAAGGGAGGGGGGAGGCTCAGGGCTGAGGGTGCCACCTGGATGACGAGCCCCTGCCACCCTGGCTGCGGAGGCCTGCTTGGAGATGGCTGCGCGTGCAGGCTGGGGCTGGGCAGGAGGTGCGGCTGTACCTGAGTCTGGGATGGCAGCGGGTGAAGGAGCATCGGAGGGTGAGGGGAGGGGTGGGGGAGCTGGTGGGGGGGGGGAGGGCAGGCTGAGCAGGAGGAGCAGGAACAGACACAGGACCGGGGAAGGCCATGGCCTCCCAGATAGCAATGCAAATAGCAGTGCGCTGTGTTGGGGAAATCTCGCTCCCCTGGGGTACAGAGTCCCCAGAAGGCTCCGAGGCTGGAGGTCAAAGCAGTGAGGCAGGAGAGAAATCCAAAAGGAAAATTTTATTATGCATGCAGGCTGACAGCTACCAGAGTGAGAGCAGCAGCAGCCCTGAGAGAGAGTTTCCAGGATCCTTTATACAGTGTGTTCAGACAGTTTAGTTGTTGATTGTTTTCTTTAACATATCAAAGTCTCAGCAGAAGTACTCTGAGACGTTTCTGTTCACACCAGGTGTGCTAGAAGTAAGTTTTACAGTACAAAGGCACATGAGAACCTGAGTGAGGAGTCTACAAGGCAAACTGTGACAAATATAAGAGTTTACATGACAATTTATGACAGACTAGGAGTCTCCGTGAAGTTGAGATAGGCATTGTAAGGGTCTTGACTAGATTTAAGATGATTTCTCTCTATTACAGGGAGAGAGGCCTGGAAAACTTTTAACCCTTACAGCAGTTTTCTGTTAGAGAGTTTTGATTTCCTGCACAATCCCTCCTTAGACACAATTGGAGTTATTTGATTTTTCTCCCACAGCTGCTGCACAAACTCGTCCAGCAAGCGACTGCGCCGCTCTGTCTCTGCCTGCATCCTCTGATTACATGTCTCCTGCATCCCTTTCAGGGCCAAGATGTGCTGGCGCACCAGGTCCAAATACGTGCGCCAGTGCCGATGGGTTCCCTGCAGCCGTCTGGGAGGTGGGAGAGGTGTGGCCCCCCCACCCTCCTGGACACCTGGGCTGGATGTGGAGGACAAGAGGGAAAAGTCATCAGTCATGCATGCTCACACTTTCCCTGAGAGACAGCATGCCCTCCTCAGCAGTCAGTGCCTGTCCTCTAGGATCAGCGGATGCTCATGTGGTCTCAGCCAGGTGTGGTATGCCCTGAGCAGCAGCCACAGCCTCCCTGAAGCCCAGACAGTGTGCAGGCCACCATCCTGCCCTCCGTCCCACCCTCCCCCCACCCCATGGCCAAGCAGCACAGACAAGTGCCAGGCCACAGTTGGGGTTCCCGTAGGTTGCTAAGAAGCCTGAAGCTGTGTGGCAATTCCCAGGGTCCCAAACCCCTGCCTGTACCTGGCATCAGTGTCTGTAGGAGCAGGTGGTTCCTCGCAGCCATGCGGGTGCAGGGGTAGGACGGCCCTCCCTGAGGTCAGTCGTGTGTGTGCCCCCCTCCCCCCAGGATGTGATCAGCATGACATGTCACAGTACTGCACCATCCACTTTGCTCCCGCCTCCCCTGCCCTGTGTGTGTTGGACCCTCACAGCACTCACCTGATGCTCCCTCCCCGGTGCCCAAAGTTGTCTGGGCAGAAACAATAGAGATGAAAGGTCTGGCAGGAGTGTCCACCAGGGCTTCTACCCAGAGGCCTTTATTTTCGACAAAAAATCTTCCCCGCGTCCACACTTCCCTTTTTTTGACAGATCTCTGTCAAAAATAGTGTTATTCCTCGTAAAACGTAAAATGAGATTTACCGCTGTCAACAAAACCGCCGCATTCTGTTGATTTACTGTCGACAGAACGCAGCGGCTGTCTAGACGCAGGTAAAGATTTTTTGAACAATCCCTGTAGTCTAGACACACCCCGAGTGTCACAGTTGCTGCATTACAGAATTGTGCATGCATTGCCAAAAGTGGCCATCGAGTGTCAATGCTCTGTTGCGGCATTTTTACACTAGGCAGTTAGGAGTTATGAAATAACAGGCTAATGACTCCTGTTTGTGATGAGGAATAACCCTCATGTAGAAATTGTTATTTTGAAATGTCTTCAGTATATATGCTCAGCTGTTCTTATTTAGAAATAACTACTCCCCAGAGTCATTCAAAGTAATTACTCCCCAGTGCTTCCTGAGACTCTAAATCAATGTAGTACGTCAACATTAGGGGAGCCTGACTCAGACTAATTTCAAGGCTTCCCTGTAGTTTGGATGTTCTATTTCAAAGTAGTTAGCTTATTCTGACATAAGTGTGTACCATAGACATTATTCAAAATAACTTATACCTTGAATCTTTTAAACTGCCAAACTCATTGCACTAGCTGGCTTCCAGCCCTAGTGATGGGCTCAAGGCTTTAGTCTCTGCCACAAGTCAGCCATTCTTTCATGAATCCAATGCCACTGAGAACTGAAAAGAGAATGAGAGGAGACTTGTAAACTCGACCACTAGTGGTCAAAACACAGACATAAACATGTGCATCACCTAACTGCTGGTCACTGGAGACCCCTTCTTTATTCCTCTCTGGCCTATCCAGGTCCTAAAATGCTCATAATTTATAAGAAACTATGACCATCTCCACTTCACCACACCCTCAGTCCACTATACCCACACCCTGCCCAGAATACTCTGGTCCTCTAAGGGACGTGATGATTGAGCAAGCAACTGGAGAAAATGTGATCATGTCCAGTGATTACACGGACAGATGCTCTGTAGTTTGTCGTCCCTCCCTCCCTCCACATCGCTGTATTTGAAGGGCAGCGACCCACGTGCAGCTACTTACAGACAGGAAAGGACAATCCCAGACAATTACCAGCCACGGGCAGAGCTCTGCCTTCCCCAGGATCTGTCCCATGGAAATCACAAGCATCTCTCTGCTCGCAAGGAGGCACCTCGCTGCACAGACACTGGCTGAAGATAATTTCACAAAACATACACCAGCTCCTACACCATCACGACAGACCTCCACAGCTCCACTGTCAATAGGAACAACAGGTGACTCAGACTCACTTCAGGCAGATGCCCCTCATCTAGCTGGATCTCCAGAGTGGCTCCGATTGCCTACAGCAGGCCTCTGCAAGAACAGCAAATAACCCATGGAAGAAGTATCACTGCCAAAAATGCTACAGCTGCATGAGACCGTCCAGTACCTGCCTCCCTCTCCAACCCTTTCTACAACACAGCTGTTCTGCTACAAGATACGGACTGAACACTGACGGATCAGTTGGCTGTAGCTCCCCGCTGACATCAGGATTATGCCAAGACACCCGCTCATCTTCCATGCGCTCGAGTCCAAGGCAGTAAAAATGGAAACACACCTCACATGCTGCTTCCTCTCTTTTTTCTGTTGTGTTGGCTAACACGGATTCATATGCTCTTGTGTTGCCCAAACGTCCAGTTTTGTGAGACCCCTTTTTAACTCATTCCTACCAGCTTTGGATTAGGGATGTTAAAGACGAGTCTATCCCCATAAGCAAATGCTTATGGGATAGTTGTCTGTTGACTAGTCAGCTAGTTGATTCCCCACAGCTTGCTGCCTCTCTGAGATTGAAGTACTCCTTCCCCCCGCCCCCGCTTTCTAAGTGGCAGCACTGCATGGCTGAGCTGGGGATCAGCTGTGCGGCAGCTGCCCCTTTGAAAAGCCACCTCCACACGTTTAAAGGGGCAGCCATGGAACCCGGGGTCAGCTGAGAACTCCCCAGCTGATCCCCAGCTCTGCATGGCATTTCCCCAGCTGGCCCCAGGTTCCACACGGCATGACCTGGGGCTCCTCATGGCATGCAGCACGGCATGGAGCCTGGGATCAGTGGGGGACTCAGAGTCCCCAGCTGAACCCAAGCTCCATTACTTTGAAATACACAAGAGTCCCTGCTGGGCTCTTGTACTTTTCAAAGGAGGAATGGGGAAGTGCCTATCGACTTTGATTTAGTCACTATTTATCCCTTTAGTCTCTCCTTTTTCAAGAACATTTGTGAGACGTTTAATAGCAGTGGTCCAAATGCAGATCCCAAAACCATAACACTCATTCCTACTCTCCCCGTCATAGCCACCAGGCTGCTGGTCAGTCCTCGTGGTTAAGGGGTTATCCTAGCCAGATATTTGGTCAGCCAATAACAATGCAGGTAGGGATTTCAAACTGGGAACAAAGCAATTTTTAACTTTTTCCTCCTCTGTCTGAGGCAGAGTGGGTTCTTCCAGGTAACAGGGAGCTGCGAGGCTGTCTCGCTCTCTCTAAGAAAAGTCTTTTCACAATATGTAAGTAGGGCAAAGTTTAATTAATCTATCAGGTTTTTAATTGTTTTATGGTTTGGGAATTTCAAATTGATGTTAAAAGTGTTTTTTTTGTAATGAAGCTTTCTAACCCACAGAATTGTCTCTGGCTACGTCTAGACTGGCATGATTTTCCGGAAATGGTTTTAACTGAAAAGTTTTCCGTTAAAAGCATTTTCGGAAAAGAGCATGTAGATTGGCACGGACGCTTTTCCGCAAAAGCATTTTTTGCGGAAAAGCACCCGTGCCAATCTAGACATGCTTTTCCGCAAAAAAGCCCTGATCGCCATTTTTGCGATCGGGGCTTTTTTGCGGAAAACAAAGCTGAGCTGTCTATACTGGCCCTTTTGCGCAAAAGTTTTGCGCAAAAGGACTTTTGCCCGAATGGGAGCAGCATAGTTTTCCGCAAGAACACTGACAATCTTACATGAGATCGTCAGTGCTTTTCCGGAAAAGCAAGCGGCCAGTGTAGACAGCTGGCAAGTTATTCCAGAAAAGCGGCTGATTTTCCGGAATAAGTGGCCAGTATAGACACAGCCTCTGAGTATACAAATTGGTGGCCCTTACCATCTAGCTACCTTAACTATACTTGCAACGGTAGTATTGTTTTGATAATAAAAAGTTTGTTTTCTTTTCTAATTAACCTGCTATAGGTTTATTTTGGTGTCCTAGTTTTATCTGTAAGCTCTCTGTCTGACTGGCTGGGAGTCAGCTAGCACAGACTGCAGCTTGTTTTTCTCTTTTCTTTTTCAAGCTCTGAGGGGAAAAAGAGCTTGAGGTACCCCTGAGGTTTTAGGGAGGAGTTTCCCAAGTGATCTCATCCCTAGTTTTCTTGGACTACTTGGGTGATGTCAGTGGATATTCCCTAAAATTTGGGTTTTAGGATTTTGGGGGGAAGTTTTTGTACCAAAGCCTGGAGAGATCAGGTTTTGGGGTACTTTTGCGGGCCCCTGCTCCTGCATTTGTTGTGCCAGAGTGGGTTCCCCCACCCCTATCTTTTAAGGGGAGTAACCAGCAATGTTTTTATGAGGATCTAACAATACTTCAACTTGAATGTCCGTCCATTTGTTATAAAGAACGAGAGGGGCGGGGTGATTTAAGCATAATAAAGTCCATGCCCCAAAGGCAAAGCCGCATCAGCTCAAACTCTGTTGCATTTAAGAACTGCCTCTGGAGTTAGGACATGGGCTTTAAGCACACCTCATGTATGAAATCCAGGGTTTCAAACTCAGGAGGGGGGCTACTGCCCTCCTACCCCATTTCTCTACCCAATTCTACACCCATAGGACCAAGGGCACCTACCCCCCTCAAACAATGGTGCCCTTGGCCTTATGGGTGGAGAAAGGGCAGGGTTAGGAGTGCACATTGCCATGGGCTGGGGGTGTTAAAAGGAAGAGAAAGGAGGGGTTGAGGGATCCACTGGATGGACGGGTGGACTGGAAGGATCAAGAGCGTGTTGGGCTGGGGGCCGTTAGGGAGGAAGAGGAGGGTGGGTGAGGGGGTCCTTATGTGTTGAAAGATGAATGGGGAGAAGGTAGGGTGAAGGTTGAGGTGAGCTGGGAAGGTGGCTGTGACGGACCGGGCCAGGTCTTGGCACAGCTGAGGGCGTCCGCTCAGGGCGAATTGCTCAAAACTCAGGGCTCCTTACAGCCCCAGACTGGAAGCCTTTCCCAAATAGGCCATAAACCGGTCACACTGAGTGCTTTAGCTGCCAATGTGGCCAGCCAGAAGCCTCAGGAGCAAAACCCCTCAGACACCCCAGCTCTCCCTGTGCCACAATTAGCCCCGGGCCTGCACACAGCTGAGGGGGTTGTAGAACCCAATCTCACCTTCCCTGAACGGGTCTTTCCGGTCCCAAAGAACCAGCCACAAATCCCCGGTCAGTTTACACTTTGGATCTTACCCACAAGATCACGCTGGGCCAATCCTTTAGAATCTGAAATCTAAAGGTTTATTAATAGAAGAAAGAAAAGCATGAGAGTAAGGTTGTTAAGGAGAATACATTACATGCACCAGTCACCGAGTTCTCGATGCAGGCTCTCAGCAGAGATGTTATAACTGCTATCTTAAAGGTCTCTGGTGTTCATCCTATGTCAGGATGGGTCGGCTCTCTGTTCCTTGCAAGGCTGCATCTAGGATCAGTAGTAGAATTGAAGACAAGATGGAGTCCGCCTCACGGCACTTGTATATCTCCCCGGTACCTTCCAAGTGGACCAGGTCACATGGTCAAATGACTTAGCTCTGTTTCATATGTCAGCAGCCATTTTGCCTGGCTGGGTTGCATGTTCCCAGACACAGTCCTCAGTTCTGTATTGGGCACCTTGAGACCCATTGTCCCTGGACCAGTGCTAATTAGCATATTCATTCAACGGACAATCCTCCTTTACAACAGGCAGTGCAGGCCAATATCAGCACAGACTCCATATTCATAACTCCACATACAGATATCATACAAGTACATGAGTAGCATATACAGAATCAGTAGAACATGAGCTTTCATTTGACATCTCGCATGGCCCCCTTTGTATAGACTTTGGGGCAAACACCTCCCCCCAATTGGTGCAGCAGTGATCTGGCTGCTCCCCTTAAAATCCAGTAACGTGACACCCAGACAAAAGACCACAGCCTCTGCTTTCCTATTCCTTTGAGGCCACTCCCTACCACCCACTGCTCGGACTTAAGGACAAAGCAATTGTGTAACTGTTTAACTTCAAAAAGATCTCATCAAATGTAGTGATTGGGCAACAAAATAGCAAATGAAATTTGATGTGGATAAGTATAAAGTAACGCACATTGGAAAAAAATAACCCCAACTATACATACCATATGATGAGGGCTAATTTAGCTACAACTAATCAGGAAAGATATCTTGGAGTTACCGTGGATAGTTCTCTGAAAATGCAGTATGCGGTCAAAAAAGCAAATAGGATGCTAGTAATTATTAAAAAAGGGATAGAAAATAAGATGAAGACTATCTTAATGCCCCTATATAAAACTTCTGTACACAGTGTTCAAGATGTGGGCGTACTATATGTGGTCTCCTCACCTCAAAAAAGATACTGTACTTTGGCATTAGAAAAGGTTCAGAAAAGGGCAACTAAAATGAAGTATAAAACTATGGTACGCCATATCTTCAGTACTGTGTACAGATGTGGTCTCCTCACCTCAAAAAAGATATTTTGGCCTTGGAAAGGGTTCAGAAAAGGGCAACTACAATGATTAGGGGTTTGGAACAGGTCCCATATGAAGAGAGGCTAAAGAGACTAGGACTTTTCAGCTTAGAAAAGAGGAGACTGAGGGGGATATGACAGAGGTCTATAAAATCATGAGTGGTGTGGAGAAGGTGAATATAGAAAAGTTCTTTACTTGTTCCCATAATATAAGAACTAGAGGACACCAAATGAAATTAATGGGTAGCAGGCTTAAACCTAATGAAAGAAAGTTCTTCACACAGCGCAGAGTCAACCTGTGGAACTCCTTGCCAGAGGATGCTGTGAAGGCTAGGACTATAACAGAGTTTTAAAAAAAACTAGATAAATTCATGGAGGTTACGTCCATAAAAGGCTATTAGCCAGGGGGAAGGAAGAAATGGTGCCCCTGGCCTCTCTTTGTCAAAGGCTGGAGATAGATGGCAGGAGACAAATTGCTTGATCATTGTCTTCGGTCCACCCCCTCTGGGGCACCTGACACTGGCCACTGTTGGCAGACAGGCTACTGGGCTAGATGGCCCTTTGGTCTGACCCAGTATAGCCATTCTTATGTTCTTATCAGTATCAGAAGTGCACCGATGGATACGGAGCACGTAGCTCCGCGGGATCTGGTGCTTCTGGGGCGATGACTTAAAAGCCAGCTCCCCACGCACACAGGCTCTCACCTCCCCCCAGCCCTTGCTGACTCTGTTTTAGAGACAGCAAGGGGGAGGGAAGCGTGTGTAGTTGTCAGGATTAACCGATAAGCCCAGGCTTATCAGTTAATCGTATACACGACTATACGCTAACATCCCATTCACCGACTGTCACTGTTAGCATTTCTGTAACGGAGTAAGTGCATTGCCGGGAGCAGGTACGCCTTGAGAGGCCTCCAAGCTTACCCAGTACATGGAGAGACCTTTTCTCAAAGGCCCAGCTTCTGATGGGTTTGGTCCTCCTTCTGGGATGCCACCGGATGTGCTGGGATTTCACTGAGACTACTTGCTCCACTAGCCTTGCCTGCCTCTCCCTGTTTTGCTGACTTAGGCTCTCTGGCCTCTGGGAGCCCACGCAGGTTGGGACACACCAAGTGTAGAAACACAGAGTCTGCAAACAGCTCTATACGGTAAGGCTTAGCTAGAAAATCGTCCAGCACTCAATTGCAGTTCCCCTCCGGAAAGTACACCCAAAATAATATTATCTGAAGCAGGAGAGAAATCACTACAATGCAAGCTCATACGTTTGCCCATCCCCTCAATGAGGAGTAACATACACACAACTTCTCCTGCTCCCCTCCTGCTGTTAGAAATTACACAAACTACATTTGTTTTATTAAAATCTAGCTTTTACAGTTGAGAGATTGCTGTTGTTTATCAAAACAAAATAAAGCACACATACCGTGTATGGGTGTAGGCATTGATGGAGGAAGGGCAGCGTTAGGAGTGCAGGTTGCTATGGGATGTGGGTGTAGAAAGGAAGAGAAGGGGGGTGGGACCCAATGGATGGGAGCATGGATTGGAAGGGTCTGGAGTGTGGGATGGCATGGAATGGGGGCTTGTTGAGGAGGAAGAGGAGAGTGGTTGAGGGAGTCCTTACATGCGGAAGGAGGGCTGGGGGGAAGGTAGTGATGGGGGTCACATGGCAGGCGGGATGGGAGTGTGGGGGGAGGGACTGTGGATTGGAAAGGGAAGAAACGGGGCTGAAGGATCCTATAGATGGGGGAAAGGTAGGGATAAGGATAGAGTGTGGGATGGGGAGTGTTCTAGGGAGGAAAAAGAGGGGCTGATGGAAACATGAATGGAGGGATGCTCTGCGGGTGCAAGTTGCTCTGAGTCTGTGGAGAGAAGAAGGGAAACTGAGGGACATCAGGAATAGGGGGTATGGGATAGGGAAGAGCACTGGTGGGGGTGCACGTTGTGTGAGGGGGAAGTTGAAATGTACTGCGGGAGTGGAACCTCCGTTCGGACTCGCTGTCTAAGCAAACGTGACTTCCCTTCCTAGACCCGAGTGGGCCGTAAGCCGAGAGATTTCCAGACCCGACACTCATCTCCGTGTCAGCGATGGCTGCTCCGCTCCCAGCCGGACGGTTCTCGCCTCGCTTCGACAAAGCTCCCGAGCTCCCCATTCTCGTTTCCGTTCCATCCCCAGACGGGAGGACACCGGGAGGGTTGACTTCTTATCGCTCGCTACCGAACACAGCAGAGGGAAAAAAACAAAAACAACTTAGCTTTTCAGTCCGCAAGGACGCGGCATCGCTTCTCCTCCCACCAACGCACCGCAGCCTCCCACCATCGGCCACCACCTCCCGTTGCCAGTACAGGAACGGGGAGTGAAAGGAGGCCGTGAATCTCTATCCACGCTCTGTTGAACTGCCTACTGCCCCTTCACCAGTCCCCAAGCCACCAGGCTCTGTGCCCCAGCAGGAAGCTCTCTGCCTCAGAAGAAACATACTGCCAGGACGCTTGAAGATTTCAAAGCACGCACCTCTTACTCACACAGAGCCGTCGGAAGGCCGATCGCTGAGGACCCTTCACGTGTTCCGAGAATCACGTCCAGGCAGCTCAAGTCCATCTCGGACGGTATCTTCTCAGTCCACGGCCCCGCACTGATTCCTCTGCAAGGGTGGCCGAAAAAGCCCAGCGTGAGCTCTCACTCATTAAGGTCTGTGGCTGTGGGAATTCTATCCTTTAGCCCTTCCCCCCTCCCTCGCCTATGTATAGGGCCCTCTACAAGAACACTGAGTCAGTCAGCCATGACGCACCACCGCTCTCCCTTGCGCGACTGGCGTACCTGCAGAATTCCCGTTGGCTCCTGAGCCCTTAACCCTTGGAGATGCTCACCTGGAATGCCTGCAAGTGTGCTGTACAAAGACACCGCAAAAGCAGAGCAAGGACAAAGACACAGACAGAAACAGACAGACAGAACGTATTGGCCAATACGAGAGAGCAACAAGAGAGAAACACATGAGTGGCAGCCAGAAACCTTACCACCTTGCGTCTTCCTCCTCGAGCCAAGCGTCTGCTGAGAAGGACACCGTGTTCCAGAGAAACCAGCACCCCTGACAAACGGGAGCCCTGTTTCTCCCACTACCAAGGAAGCACCACGGAAACCTCCGCTCGGACTCGCTGTCTAAGCAAACGTGACTTCCCTTCCTAGATCCGAGTGGGCCGTAAGCCGAGAGATTTCCAGACCCGACACTCATCTCCGTGTCAGCGATGGCTGCTCTGCTGCCAGACGGACGGTTCTCGCTTCGATCAAGCTCCCGAGCTGGCTGTTCTCGTTTCCGTTCCATCCCCAGACGGGAGGACACCGGGAGGGTTGACTTCTTATCGCTCGCTACCGAACCCAGCAAAGGGGGAAAACCAAACAAACAACTTAGCGTTTCAGTCCGCAAGGACGCGGCATCGCTTCTCCTCCCCTATAACGCTCCGCAGCCTCCCACCATCGGCCACTCCCTCCCGCTGCCACTGCAGGAACACGGAGAGAAAGGAGGCCTTGAATCTCTATCCACGCTCTGTTGAACCGACTACTGCTCCTTCATCAGTCCCTGAGCCACCAGGCTTGGTGCCCCAGCAGGAAGCTCTCTGCTTCAGAAGAAACCTACTGCCACGATGCTTGAAGATTTCAAAGCACGCATCTCCTACTCACACAGAGCCACGGGAAGGCCAAATGCTGAGGACCCTTCATGCGTCCCGAGAATCACGTCCAGGCAGCTAAAGTCCATCTCAGACGGTTTCTTCTCCAGCCACGGAGCCACACTGATTCCTCTGCAAGCGCGACAGAAAAAGCCCAGTGTGAGCTCTCACTCACTAAGGTCTCCGCCTGTGGGAATTCTATCCTTTAGCCCTTTCCCACTCTCATCCCTCTGTATCGGGCCCTCTACAAGAACACTGAGTCACTCAGCCATGACGCACCACCGCTCTCCCTTGCGTGTCCTTGCGACTGGCATTCCTGCATAATTCCCGTTGGCTCCTGAGCCCTTATCCTGTGGAGATGCTCACCTGGAATGCCTGCAAGGACACGGCAGAAGCAGAGCAAGGAAAAAAACAAAGACAGAAACAGACAGAACGTATTGGCCAAAACGAGAGAGCAACAAGAAAGAAACACATGAGAGACAGCCAGAAACTTTACCACCTTGCACCTTCCTCCTCGAGCCAAGCCTCTGCTGAGAAGGACACCGTTGTCAGCCGACGGTCAGGGCAGTGAGTCCCTTATGACCAGCTGAAGTTCTTTTAAATTGTGCTTGGTTCTGTTACAGCAACTGAAGGAGTCAGGTTAAAGCTTAAACAGTTACTATTTTATTGTTACAGGGTAAACTTAGTTGTTAAATGCTACTGCTGTGTTACAGATAACACAGCCACTACAAGGGAAATTACACTAAGAAGTTACTTACAGGTACCATGAAACCCTTTTGGTTCTCTGAGCTCTTATTAAATGCATGCAAAATAGACACATAGCAGGTATATATTCTCACCCCTGTGTTCCAGACTTGGCATGGCCAGCGTCTTTCTCTCAATCCCTCGGGAAGAAGTAGGGCAAGGTTGGGCGTCCCACAGACCTCGGGAGACAATCAATACCTGCCAGCAGGTATAGATGATTGGAGCTCAAATGGGGTGGGCTGCTGAACCTCTTTTATACCCCTTGGGTCATGTAGGCTTCTTCCTGGTCTCAAGTGGCCAATTAGGAAAAATGGCTTTGAATGCCAAGTTTCCCACGAAGGGTGCAAAGCATAATTTACACCTGGGAAAATGCAGACAATGGGCACCTCTGGTATGTGATGGGCGAAGATTCCTCTCCTGGGACAGTGCAGGCGTGTCAATTACTGGTACTAGCCATCAGGGCGACAGGAGGCCCCGGGGTCGTCAGCTAGCCCATTTACTGCCTGGTTTCTATTTATGGCAGGGTCAGGGACAGGCAGCACACCTGCGTTCCCAGGGCATCAAAGGCTGACTGCCTTTCTCTTGCTCTCTGGGGGGAGGGGGGGAACAAGATGGGGTTCGTGGAAAACCAAGATGGGGTTTGTGTCTGGCTACATTGTCTGGCTACACACCGTATTCCAGAGAAACCAGCACCCCTGACAAACGGGAGCCCTGCTTCTCCCACAACCAAGGAAGCACCCCGGGAACCTCCGCTCGGACTGGCTGTCTAAGCAAACGTGACTTCCCTTCCTTGAACCAAGTAGGCCGTACGCCGAGAGATTTCCGGAACCGACACTTACCTCCGTGTCAGCGACGGCTGCTCCGCTCCCAGCCGGATGGGTCTCGCCTCGCTTCGACCAAGCTCCCGAGCTTGCTCTTCTCCTTTTCGTTCCATCCCCAGACGGGAGGACACCGGGACGGTTGACTTCTTATCGCTCGCTACCGAACCCAGCAAAGGGGGAAAATCAAACAAACAACTTAGAGCATGAGCTCTCACTCGCTAAGGTCTCCGCCTGCAGGAATTCTATCCTTTAGCCCTTTCCCACCCTCTTCCCTCTGTATCAGGCCCTCTACAAGAACACTGAGTCACTCAGCCATGACGCACCACCGCTCTCCCTTGCTCTACCTTGCGCGACTGACGTACCTGCAGAATTCCCCTTGGCTCCTGAGCCCTTAACCCGTGGAGATGCTCATCTGGAATGACTGCAAGTGTCCTGTACAAGGACACGGCAGGAGCAGAGCAAGGAAAAAGACACAGAGAGAAACAGACAGACAGAACGTATTGGCCAATACGAGAGAGCAACAAGAGAGAAACACATGAGAGGAAGGTTGGGCGGGGAGAGGTGGGGGGAGGGGTGGCATGGACTGTGGCGGGGGAAGGGGTGTGCAGGTTGGCTGGGGGGTGTTGAATGCAATTTGTGGTCAGGGATGGGGGTGGTGGTTGGGGAAGGGGTGCATGTTGGGCAGGGGACACTGAATGGATTGGAGTGGGGGACGAAGGGTGCAGGTTGGACAGGGGAACTTGAATGCACTGGGCGTGGGGGAAGGGGGTGCAGGTTGAGCAGGGGGTGTTGAATTCACTGGGAGGCGGGGGAAGGAGGTGCAGGTTGGGCAGGGGGTGTTGAATGCACTGGGAGGCGGGGGAAGGGGGTGCAGGTTGGGCAGGGGGTGTTGAATTCACTGGGAGGCGGGGGAAGGGGTGCAGGTTGAGCAGGGGGTGTTGAATGGACGGGGGTGGGGGAAGAGGGTGCAGGTTGGGCAGGGGGTGTTGAATGCACTGGGAGGTGGGGAAGGGGGTGCAGGTTGGGCAGGGGGTGTTGAATGGACGGGGTGGGGGAAGGAGGTGCAGGTTGGGCAGGGGGTGTTGAATGGACGGGGTGGGGGAAGGAGGTGCAGGTTGGGCAGGGGGTGTTGAATGGACGGGGTGGGGGAAGGAGGTGCAGGTTGGGCAGGGGGTGTTGAATGGACGGGGGTGGGGGAAGGGGGTGCAGGTTGGGCAGGGGGTGTTGAATGGACGGGGGTGGGGGAAGGGGGTGCAGGTTGGGCAGGGGGTGTTGAATGCACTGGGAGGTGGGGGAAGGGGGTGCAGGTTGAGCAGGGGTGTTGAATGGACAGGGGTGGGGAAGGGGGTGCGGTTGGGCAGGGGGTGTTGAATGGACGGGGTGGGGGAAGGGGGTGCAGGTTGGGCAGGGGGTGTTGAATGCACTGGGAGGTGGGGGAAGGGGGTGCAGGTTGAGCAGGTGGGAAATTAGCTTTTCCAGAAGATAGTCTGAGAGAGTGTGAACACTCTATCAGGAAGCTGAAAAATTAGCACATCCACATTAGCTCTCTCAATTTAGCGCCCCAGGATGCAGTGGGAAGGACTAACTTTAGAATGAGGCGCTATTTTGACATAGCAGCAGTGGAGCATCCACACGCTCACCCGCTGTTGAAAAAGCTTTTTCAACAGAGGCGTTTTTCCAACATTAAGCCCTCCATTGTTTCATTCCTCATGGAATGAGATTTACCAATTTTCTTTTGAAATATCGCAATTGCTTTGTGGATGCTATTGTTTTTCTGGCATAAGGGACATTATTCTGGCAGAACAACTGTACAGTGTAGACACACCCTGAGGGTGTGTCTAAGCTTTTTACTATTTTGAAATATTTCAAAATAACACTGTAGTGTATTTTGAAATGCATTTTGAAATGCATTAAGATTTCATTTCAAAATAGCGCGTCCACACTGAGTGGACTGCCCCACTGGGGGTGTGTGCCTCATTCCTCCCTCACATCCTTCCACTTAAAATACACATATGTTCATGAACACACCCCTCCCTAACCCCCCTTCCTGATGTCAAACCCTCTTTAGTTATTTAACAAAACTGGGGGGGAGGGAATGAACCTCTGGTGAGACTGGGGAAGGGAGGCAGGAGAGGGGAGGGGGAAACCTGGGAGGAGGGAGCCGGAAGGGGGAAGCCAGGGGGAAAAGGGTGCGGGGAAGCTCAGGGTTCAGGGGCTCGCCGGACCAATTTGATTGTCAGGCAAACCTCCTCCTGGGTTTGCATGTGGCCTTTGGTGGCTAGGCTGGCAACTATCCTGCCATAGACGACAGTGTTCCTCCAACTAGTACAGAGATCATGGACGTTGGGGGCATCCCCACCAAACCTGAATAATGTCAATGATCTCCACCCTGTACTAGGAAGGCGCCTGCCTTCTCCGGGACCTGGCAGGCTCTTGGGAGCTGGCAGACTGCTCCTGGGGAGCAGTGGAGGGCTGGCTGCCAGTGGCTTGCTGGCTTGTGCTTTGGGGCCACTGGGTTGGGGCAGTGACTGCTGGCTCTGGGCTGGCAGGCTTGGAGCTGGCACAGGCACTGTGGCCATACTCTACACCTTAAAGGGCTCTGGGGAAGGAGAGGAGTGTTCTTGGTTGAGGCTGGAGTGGCCACCAGGGCCCCCGGGAAGGCTGGAGGCCCCCTATTTTGAAATAAGTGCTATGTAGACACTTATTTCAAAATAGCTATTTCGAATTTGGCGTTATTCCTCGTAGAATGAGGTTTACCAAATCTGAAATAAATTCGAAATAGCGGAGCCCTTATTTCAAAATAACTTTCCTAGGGTTTACACAGCCAAACCGCTATTTCGAAATAAGGGCTGATGGCTCCACACTGTGATGCTGGAAGTTCTGCTGCATCTTCATGAGACCATCATGATGTTTGTGGCAGAGCTGGATTCAGAGCCCAGCTTTGAGCACCTCACTCGGGCCGCAGCCCCACTGCCCTTGCCGCCGAACTTATTCCTGCAGAAGCGAGTTGGAGGCTGGACACCAGTTCAGTCTGGTGGGACCGGCTTGTTATGGAGCAGTGGGATGACCAGGCTTGGAGCGGAAACTTCCTTATGGGGAAGTCCACCTCCCAGGAGCTGTGTGCCTGGCTCGCCCTGCCCCTCAAGGCCAGGACACCCCTTGAGGCCTGCCAGCTCCCTGGAGAAGCAGGTCGCTATTGCCCTCTGAAAGCGGACCACCCCTGACAGCTACTGCTCTGTAGGACACCAGTTTGGCATGGAGAGGTCTACTGTTGGGGCCGTCTTGGTAGAGATAAGTCACTCTCTGGGGACAGTCCGGACTGGGCAGAGGGAATGGGGGGGGGGGGCGGAGAGATAATAGAAGTCCTCCTGGCTTCACCCTGCCATGGTGTGGGGGAGGGGCTCTTGGTGTCTGGTAAGGGAGGGGTGAGGAAGCACCTCTCATCAGGTCATGCAACTCCTCTGTCTTCTCTCTTTCTATTTGTCCCTTTCTGCAGTTGGTGACGGACATCAACTCAGAGCTGCTTTACAGGACTGTCCGCCTCCAAGACCTGGGTACCATCCTGGCTGGATTTGCGGGGCTAGGATTTCCAGACTGTGGTGGAGCACTTGATGGGCCACACATCCCGATCTGTGCACAGCCCCATTGAGCAGCCCAGTATATTAACAGAGAGGGCTACTTTTCTATGATGCCGCAGGCCCTGGTCAACCACCAGGGAGAATTCACAGACATTTGCGTTGGGTGGTCAGGCCAGACACACGATCCCTGTATCTTCTGGAACTCATACTTGTACTGCAGCCTGGGTCATTCTTTCCAGAGTGAAACTATGCCATACTTGGGGGATGTGCAGAGGCCCACGTGCATCGTGGCTGACGTGGTGTATCCCCTTTTGCCCTGGCTCATGAAGCTGTTTGTTGGACACCTGGATGCAAGCAGGGAACTCTAATGCCTGCCTGAATGGGGCTTGCTTGGAGGTAGAGTGCACCTTTGGCTATCTGAAGGGCAGGTTTATATGCCTTCTCACGTGGCTGGACATGGGGGGGGGGGGGAATCACAACATGCCTAATGTGGGCTGCACAACCTAGTTGAGAGGAAAGGAGAGGCTTTCCTCCCAGCATGGGGGGACTGGGGGTGCTGTGGAGGGGAGGCATTTTGAGCAGCCCTAGACAGCTGCCATCCAGCAAGCCCGCTAGGTGGGATTGTGCATTTAGAAAGCCCTGAGGGAGCGATTCTGCCAAGGAGCCCAATGAGTTTCCCCAGGGCCTTCCAAATGTAGGGGTTGCCCCATGTCCCCAGAGCCTCTGCCCCCGCCCAAAGCCCCTCCTTATCCCACATTCAAATTGTACACATTCACACTAAGAACAGACAGGTATTGTTGAAAACAAGTTGAGTTTATTTCACTGTTCTTTCCAAAACTATAAAGCTTTTGTTCAGAAAAATAAGTTTAACAAAGTGCTTCCCTTACCAACTCTCACAGATGGGAAGGGGGATGTCAACTGGGAAGGGAGGTTCAGGGCTGAGGGTGCCACCTGGATGATGAGCCCCTGCCACCTTGACTGCAGAGGCCTGCTCAGAGCTTGCTGCACATAGGGGCTAGGAGAGTAGGGGGATGGGTAGGAGGTGCAGCTGTACCTGGGACTGGGACGGCCGGGGGGGGGGGGGGGGGTAGGCTGAGCAGGAGCAGACACGGGGGGGGGGGGAAGAAGAGGCCGCCATGGCCTCCCTAGTAGCAGTGCAAATAGCAGTGCGCTGCTGCACAAACTCATCCAGCAAGCAACTGTGCCCCCCTGCCTGCATCCTCGGGTTAAAATGTCTCCTGCATCCCTTGCAGGACTGAGATGTACTGGTGCACCTAGTCCAAATGTGTGCCAGCGCTGACTTGATGTATCTACTGATTGGGACTGTGAAAGTATTAACAATACCACCTCAGAACTTTGGTACTAGCCATCAAGACAAGAGGACACTGCAAATCAAAGCGTGAAATACAAACTCTACATCTTCCAAACAAACAAAGGCATGCCAAATTCTTCTCTGGACACATAGAAATCTTCAGATCGCACCACTGCGGAAGACTTCCTAGAGAAAGAACTACTTTGTCTCAGTTAAAGCCCATACAACAAACTCAAACTGCCTCAGCTTCCAAAACATGCTTATACAATGTAGTGCAGGTGAATTTCCCGTGACATGCACCCAGTGAAATACGTTTCCAAAGCAAAATGCAAAAACAAAACCCCTGATTGAAACTGTACTTAACTTGCAAATCTGAAAGCCAATCCTATGCAAACTCTACACCTTCCAAACTGGCAAGGACATGCCACATTCTTCTCCGGCCATGTAGAAATCTTCATATGGTAGTGATTGAGAACACTTCCTATGGAAATGAAAAACGATTCACAGTTAAGGCCTGTACAACAAGACCACAAACTGCCCCAGCTTCCAAAAGGGCCATATACATAGTAGCACAGGTAAACTGCCCCAGTGACATGCACCTGGTGAAACCTTTCAAGTGAAATACAAAAAGCCCAAAACAAAACCCCTGATAGAGGACCATACTTAACTAGAGAATCTGAAAGCAAATCCTATGCAAATTTTACATCTTCCAAACTGGCAGAGACGAGCCAAACTCTTCTCTGGTCACAGAGAAATCTTCAGAGCACTCTGACATGGAACACTCCCTATGGAAATAATAAAAAAAAAAGAATGCTCATGGTTAAGGCCCACGCAACAAATGCAAACTACCTCAGCTTCCAACACACACTACAGGACAGCACAGCAGTATTTCCCCTGTGACATGCACCCAGTGAACCACATTGCTCAAGTGAAACAGAGCATGCACAACAAAAAATCCAGCCTCTGATCAAGGACCATACTTAACTTGCACGTGTTAAATTGAACCCTATGTAAACTCTACATCTTCAAAACCGGCTAAGTCACGCAGAACTCTTCTCCGCTCATGAAGAAATCTTCAGCTTGTGCTGATATGGCACGCTTCCTATGGAAATAAAAAAAAATGCTCAGTTAAGGCCTGCACAAATCCAAACCTCTGCTTCCGAAACGCCCATGTGCTATGTTGTATATGTGAATTTCCCCAGTGACATGCACCCAGTGAACCGCGTTTCCCCAAGTGCAATGCAGGGCAAGCAAAAACAAACGCCCTCATCTATGGCCATACTTAACTTGCAAATGTGAAATCGAATCCACTTCTGTGAGGGGAAAAAAAAAGTCCCCAGCTCGTCAACTTTGTTGCTGCTCTTCCAAATTAGATTAGTTCTGCATCCAGAACCTATGACGACAGCAAAAACTTAACGTGACAAGTAGCCTATGCACTAAAGTTAGTAAGCCAGTTACTTAAGGGTGAGGGGAGGGGGGGGAAGAATAGATGCCATTTCCATAAATGTAACTACTTCAGCAACCACACATCACAAGATCCCTCGCCATGCTAATATTGCAACTTTCACCTCCCTCGCACACATTCCACACGGCCCTCCTCGCTGTTATTCCCATGCTTCCGATAATACCAATGCATTTCCATTCCTATATTGCATGTCTGCGATGATCCATGGGGGGGGGGGGGGGGGGGGGGGAGAGATGGACAAAAAACTCAACATGTTCAATCATGTGATGACGACCATGCTAATGACCCAACGAGGGGCAACTGTCTTCGATAACACGCCGCCTTCGAGGAAATGACAGGTGCGGAAAAACAGCATCCGAGTTAACGTACGTCATTAGCCAAGGACCCTTTCACAGTTATTCTGCCTCACCTAATGCAGCAGAGGCCACATACCCATCAAGGTTGGACTCAAAGCTCTAACTTAGACTTACCTGATGGACACCACCGGTTACGCTTGCACCGCCGTTGCCGCAAACCGTGTGGACCAAATGGGATGGACTTGCTGTGCCTCGCTCCCTCAAATCCTCCTCTGGCACGTCAACAAATGCCACATTTCTAAAAGCGACGATGCTACATTATCACTCAGGTTATTTTAGCAAACAATCTGATGCCCCAAAGAGCCGACTCGTTCCTACCTATGGCAGAGATGCAACTCACTTCCTGCACTTAGCCTCCACATTTCCCACCCCACTGGGGCCTCTTGCTAACTAGGATGCTCACATCTGCATATAGAACCAAAGACAGAGATAGTGGTGACCGGTCATGCAAACCCAGTGCAGTGTAAAAGGTGACAGCTGACAAATGAGCATCTCTAGTGACGTGCGCATCACTCTTGGGAGTCATGCACACATCCTCCATATAATGACCCCCCCCCCCCCGCCCTCTTAATAGGCACATGTAACAGAACTTTTGTTCCTAAACAATGAACCTCACTGGCACAAATGCTTCTGACCATCCTGCTCTTGGGAAAATACTTAACTTTGACAACCCTGCCTGCACTCATGGTCTTCTTTTCCTTTGTCTACAGGCCATCGCTCTGTTACATCGACGACCCTCGTTCAGCGATGTAGGACGACGTTGTGACAGATGAATGCAGAAGCAGTCCCTCGGAGGAAGGAGTGGACGTTGTACCGGACGTGTGCGCATCTGCAAATGCAAACAAAAACTTGACTGGGTATCCCATTTATAAACACTGCTCGCAAAGCTCCCGACCTTAATATGACCTCACCTACCTGCTACTTCCTTGAGAAACAGCTGCTACACACTATGCTCCCCTGAGGTCACCCTCCACCCCATCCAAACAAAAACATTTTCACCCATGCAAAATAATAGCTATGATTCTATACACTGGCAATCCTCCCCCTTTCCCCGTTACCACAGGGGCTCGTCATTACCTAGGATGCTCACATCCTCCTCAGAAAACCACAACCAAGTACAGGACACAAGAAGGAGATCGTGGTGACAGGACGTGCGAGCCCAGTTCAGTGTAACGACACAGCTGAGAATGGAGCATCTCTAGTTGGGGGTGGATCACTCTCCTGGCAAGCCATCTTTGTACAGAAGATGTGCATATTTCCCCAGACAATGACCTCCTGCCCGCTTTCTCAATAGCCTCCCTTTAGCAGACTCCTGCTTGTAAAAAAGAAGTCTCAATCTTATAAAGACTTCACACAGACTGACTCTTACAGACAAACTTAACTTTGACATCCCCTCCGACTCTCAAGGTCTTCTTTTCCTTCATCTGCAGGCTTTTGCTCCCGTATGTCACCATCCCTTGGTCGGCAATGTACGCCAACATCGCTGCCAGTTGCTCTGCTTCCGCCCAAATCGCCGTTGCCGGAACCACATGGACCCAATGTGATTGATTCGCTGTGGCTCGCTCCCTCAGCTCTGCTCTCTGATCCTCCCATGACACATAAATGGGAGAGTCCATGTTATTGCTCTCCCTTTGCTAAAATAACCGATCCAATGGCCCAAAGAGCCTCGACTCATTCATACCTACGACAAAGATGCAACTGACTTCGTGGGTGGCCCTTCCCACGTTAACTACGATGCTCACAATCTCCACAGAAAACTACAACCGTGTATAGAACCAGAGACAGACCTAGAGACAGACCTAGCAGTGACCAGTCATGCAAATCCACTGCAGTGTAAAACGTGACAGCAGAGAATGGAACATCTCTAGTTGTGTGGCTCGCTCTTCTGGCGATCAACCTCTCTCAGGAGAAATAAACACATCCTCCGTATAATGACCTCTCCCCCACACCCTTTTGAAAATGGGCAGGTGTGACAGGATTCCTGTTCTTAAAACAATGAACTTCGGGACAGTCAGAAGCATCTGTACCGTTGCTCTTGGGAAAACACTTAACTTTGACAACCCCGCCTGCTCTCAAGGTCTTCTTTTCTTTTGTCTACAGGCCATCGCTCCGTTACGTCGACGACCCTCGTTCAGCGATGGAGGACGACGTTGTGACAGATGAATGCAGAAGTCGTCCCTCGGAGGAAGGGGCGGACGTCATACTGGACGTGTGTGTGTCTGCCAATGCAAACAAAAACTTGACTGGGTATCCCATTTATAAACACTGCTCGCAAAGCTCCCAACCTTAAATATGACCTCGCCTACCTGCTACTTCCTTGAGAAAAGCAATAGCTGCTATGCACTACGCTCCCACAGACTGCCCTCCCAAACAAAAAAATATTTTCACCCATGCAGAAAATAACTAATGCTTCTACATACTGGCAATCCTCCCCCTTTTCCGCTACCACAGGGTCTCCTCATTAACTAGGATGCTCACATCCTCCTCAGAAAAACCACAACCAAGTACAGGACAAGAGAAGGAGAAAGCGGTGACCAGACATGTGAGCCCAGTGCAGTATAACAGCACAGCTGAGAATGGAGCATCTCTAGTTATGTGTGGACCGCTCTCCTGTCAAGCCATCTTTGTATGGAAGATGTGCATATTCCTCCCCCCCCCCCCCCAACAATGACCTCCTGCCCATGTTGCCAATAGGTGCCCTTTAGCAGCCTTCTGCATGTAAAGAAATCTCAATCTTATAAACACCTCTCGCTGTCTGATTCTTAAAGACAAACTTAACTTTGGCATAACCTTCTTTCCCTTTATTTGCAGGCTTTCGCTCCTGTATGTTGCCGTCGCTCTGTCGGCAACGTACGACAGCATCTTCCGAGATGAACAAAGAAATGGTCACGATCCTCTGTGGAATGAGATAACTGCCATCCGCATCTGGAAACATCCGCTACAAAGTAGAGTCCCCTCGCCCTGCTATTGCATCCCCACTCCCCCAAATGCTTGTTGATACAGAAAATGGCTATGCTTCTACATACACCTGGTTGTCCTCCCTCTCACTGCCACAGGAGCCCATCATTAACTAAGATGCTCACATGCGCTGCAGAAAACCAACACCTGGTAGAGAATGGAAGAAGGAAGTAGCCATGACCAATTATGCAATCCTAGTGCAGTGTAAGAGATGGGAAACTGAGACTGGATCATCTTTAGCTACAGATGGGTCACTGTCACAGCAATAATGTTTCTTCCACAGGAAATGCATGGTCCCTCTGTACAATGGCCTCCCACCTGCACTTTTGTATTCCATTAGCAATGGTTGCAGTTTAGAGAGCTTCTGTGTGTAAACAAGAAGCCACGACCTCAATAACTCTTCTGACCATAAAATCCTTCAGCAGATACTTAACTTTGATAATTACCCATCAATATCTCGTTCTCCTCTATAGTCGGGGCTTTGTTCCCATGTCACACTGACTTGCAGATGTATGGTGCTACAAGAAAAGCCACAGAAAATATTCATACTTCTCTAAAATGAGAATACTAGTCCATACAAAATTGGAAGGTATTTGGAAGTGCAAAGAAAGCTTCACTACAAACCTGATTTACTAGTTTTCTACTCACAGGGCTTTAAACAGCTGAACATGACAGAAGAGATAACAAAATGTATAGCTGAAGTTAGCAAAAGAACCGCCATTACAGTACTCTCACATTAGCCCCCACCTAACCCATCTATAAGCCTCCTATGCTTCTACAGCAGTCTGACACTGTAGACATACTATCAATACTAAATTATGTGTGTTTAGCAGAGACAACCCCCCCATAACATCCCCCAGAGAAAATACAAGCATCAAACACACTACAAACAAGCTAAAATGAAATTAAAGTACATTACAAAAATGAGAACAGAAGAATAGCATATGAACCAAAAATAAACCCAACTGTTACCCAATATCTATACTCACCATGACCATACAAGTGCCTATCTGCATCTTTTTGCAGCAACTAAAAGCTGAATGAGTCTCTGTGCCTGGAGGCCCAGCTTAAATCCTGCCATAAGCCCCACCCCTCAATGTCCCAACATGCCTTGCAGGCCAAAGGAAGCTATAAATGTAGACTCATGAACAATACACTTCATTTATGTGTTAGCTGCAGCAAGTGCCACTCATGCTGATATATTAATCAACTGTTCTTCTAACAACTAATAATCTCCACAGGCCTCAAACTTTATGACCAGGTGAGGCTACAGTTACTCTATTTCAGGTTCCTAAAAAGAAACTGCTGCCCACAGAAAGGGGAGTTGTGAGGGTGTGCATAGCTAGCGCATGCTAAAGTAGCTACTTTAGAAATGCTGAAGGGGGTGTCTGTACTGGGATATATACAGAGGCTGCATCTAGACTGGCATGATTTTGCACAAATACTTCTAACAGAAAATATTTTCATTAAAAGTATTTGCGCAAGAGAGTATCTATACTGGCATGTGGCTTTGCGCAAAAGATTTGCTTTTGTGCAAAAGCATCCATGCCAGTGTAGACACTCTCTTGCACAAGAAAACTCCGATGGCCATTTTAGCCATCGGGCTTTCTTGCGCAATAAATTAACATTGCTGTCTACAGTGGCCTCTTGCGCAAGGGGGCTCGCCCCTGAGCGGGAGCGTCAGTATTTACACAAGCACCGCTGGTTTTGTACATCACAGAGTCAGTGCTCTTGTGCAAACACTCGCGGCCAGGGTAGACAGGCGGCGCGATGTTGTGCAAAATCCTGCCAGTCTGGATGCAGCAGAATGTAGGAAGCAACGTGCGGCCGGCGCCAGAGCCGACAGGCACCAGCACCCTCCCCTGGAGCCGTCGCCCCCGCAGCGAGGGCAGAAAACCTAAAAGCCACCAGGCCCAGAGCCGGCCTGAGGGGACAGGGCTCCCGGGGAGAACCTGTGTGCGGGGCCCTGCCCCGGGACCGCACGTGCGCAGGGCGCAGAGACGAAACCGAGCAGCTCCGGGGGGGCCGGGGCCCATTTGCACAGGGAGCAGCTCCACACCAGGAACTGCATGGAACGTGGGACTGCGTCACTTCCGGCAGCGGCACAGGCGCGGCTCCCTACCCCTGCCAATCAGGCCGTTCCTGCGGGGGCGGAGCTAGAGGACTGCGCCACTTCCGGCAGCAGCACAAGGCACGGGAGCGGCTCCCTACCCCTGCCAATCAGGCCGTTCCTGCGGGGGCGGAGCTAGAGGACTGCGCCACTTCCGGCAGCAGCACAAGGCACGGGAGCGGCTCCCTACCCCTGCCAATCAGGCCGTTCCTGCGGGGGCGGAGCTAGAGGACTGCGCCACTTCCGGCAGCAGCACAAGGCACGGGAGCGGCTCCCTACCCCTGCCAATCAGGCCGTTCCTGCGGGGGCGGAGCTAGAGGACTGCGCCACTTCCGGCAGCAGCACAAGGCACGGGAGCGGCTCCCTACCCCTGCCAATCAGGCCGTTCCTGCGGGGGCGGAGCTAGAGGACTGTGCCACTTCCGGCAGCAGCACAAGGCACGGGAGTGGCTCCCAAGCCCTGCCAATTAGCCCGTTCCTGCGGGGGCGGAGCTAGAGGACTGCGCCACTTCCGTCAGCAGCACAAGGCACGGGAGCGGCTCCCTACCCCTGCCAATCAGGCCGTTCCTGCGGGGGCGGAGCTAGAGGACTGCGCCACTTCCGGCAGCAGCACAAGGCACGGGAGCGGCTCCCTACCCCTGCCAATCAGGCCGTTCCTGCGGGGGCGGAGCTAGAGGACTGTGCCACTTCCGGCAGCAGCACAAGGCACGGGAGCGGCTCCCTACCCCTGCCAATCAGGCCGTTCCTGCGGGGGCGGAGCTAGAGGACTGCGCCACTTCCGGCAGCAGCACAAGGCACGGGAGCGGCTCCCTACCCCTGCCAATCAGGCCGTTCCTGCGGGGGCGGAGTTAGGGAGCTGCCCCTGGAGGACTGTGCTACTTCCGGCAGCTGGTGCCTGCCCTCGTGCCAATCAGAGCGCGCTACCCCAAGGGAGCCGCTCTCTACGTACCGGAACAGGCCACTGTGGAAACTACAACTCCCGGCTGTGCCGGGCCGATGTCACTTCCTTGCTCACCCACTTCCGTTTCCGCCCCGCCCGTCGCTGTTGGAACGGAAGCTTTGGGCAAAGGCCCCTCGCCCAATCAGGAACGCCGGGCCCACCGCTTCTCTGGGCCGCGGGCCCTGCAAGGGCTGATGGGAGATGTAGGCAAGGGCACACTACATTTCCCACCAGCCACTGCGGCACCCTCCGCCCTCCCGACAGTCGCTCGGGCTGTAGCTGGGCGGGGGCGCTCAGGGCCGGCGGGGTTCGGGGGGCCCGGGGAGGGAGCGGCAGCCTGGGACTCGCTGGGGGCCATGGGCAGGAGGGGGAGGGGTGACGCGGGGGCGGGGTTCTGTAAGGTTAACCCCCCCACCCCCTCCTACTGCGGCCCCGCTGGCAGGACCCTGCGCCTGTGGTGGGGAAGGAGCCGCCCCCAGCAGCAGAGCATAGAACAACGAACTCTTCTGGGTGGCTGATACAGCCTTAATTAGTGGGCTGGGTCGAGGTGCGTGGGGGGGGTGCACCTGAGGGGGAGGGGAGCAGGAGGTTAAGCGGGCCCGTGCGCAGGGGGGAGGGGAGCAGGAGGTTAAGCGGGCCCGTGCGCAGGGGGGAGGGGAGCAGGAGGTTAAGCGGGCCCGTGCGCAGGGGGGAGGGGAGCAGGAGGTTAAGCGGGCCCGTGCGCAGGGGGGAGGGGAGCAGGAGGTTAAGCGGGCCCGTGCGCGGGGGGGAGGGGAGCAGGAGGCTAAGCGGGCCCGTGTGCAGGGGGGAGGGGAGCAGGAGGTTAAGCGGGCCCGTGCGCAGGGGGGAGGGGAGCAGGAGGTTAAGCGGGCCCGTGCGCAGGGGGGAGGGGAGCAGGAGGTTAAGCGGGCCCGTGCGCAGGGGGGAGGGGAGCAGGAGGTTAAGCGGGCCCGTGCGCAGGGGGGAGGGGAGCAGGAGGTTAAGCGGGCCCGTGCGCAGGGGGGAGGGGAGCAGGAGGTTAAGCGGGCCCGTGCGCAGGGGGGAGGGGAGCAGGAGGTTAAGCGGGCCCGTGCGCAGGGGGGAGGGGAGCAGGAGGTTAAGCGGGCCCGTGCGCAGGGGGGAGGGGAGCAGGAGGCTAAGCGGGCCCGTGCGCAGGGGGGAGGGGAGCAGGAGGTTAAGCGGGCCCGTGCGCAGGGGGGAGGGGAGCAGGAGGTTAAGCGGGCCCGTGCGCAGGGGGGTGGGGAGCAGGAGGTTAAGCGAGCCCGTGCGCAGGGGGGAGGGGAGCAGGAGGTTAAGTGGGCCCGTGTGCAGGGGGTGTGTATGCACAAAAGCACCCCCCATAATTCTCCAAGTAAGCATGCTCCAGATGGCCAGGGGAAGGCAGGAGCCTCCCTCCTCCATGCTCTGACCAGCCAAGGGAAGGCTGTGGCTGATTTTCCTGCTTACTTGGGGGACTGTGATGGGTGCCGTCACACCCTTGCTGTACACATTTACCAAAAAAAGCGCACACGCCCCTCTTCGCCACCTCCTCCTGCACCCAAATTCCCTCCCATAGTTTTGCCTTCATAGCTTGCACCTCTCACCCCTTCCCACACCCAAATCTCTCATTCCCACCCCAGAGCCCACACCACCTGTCTCAACCCAGTGAGAGTGAGTAAGAGTTGGGCACAGCAAATGATGGAGACGAGGAGAAAAGAGACTGCAGGGCCTCAAGGAACGGGTGGGATCTTGGGGAGGGGTGGTAGATCTTGGCTTACTCAAACACAAAAAGTGATCTTGGGTGTAAAAAGATTGGAGACCATTGTGTTAGCGTATATGCTCAGCTGCTCTTATTTCAAAATAACTACTCCCCAGAGTAATTCAAAGTAATGAATCCCCAGTGTTCTTGAGGCACTGTATACTACAGTGTTATTTCAAAATAGCAAGGGGTGTGTTCACACAGCAAGCCCCTTAGTTTGAAATTATTTCAAAATAAAAAGCTTCTTATTCTAGAATAATAAATCTTCATTTCATGCAAAATAATGCCTATTTCAAAATTTGTTATTTTGAATTAATTTCAAATAGCTCTTCTTTGTAAGGGGAAAATACCCTAACGTCAAAATTGTCCTTTTTAAATAGCTTTAGTGTGTATGATCAGCTGTTATTCCAAAATAACTACTCTCCAGTGCCATCTGGGGGGTTCTAAATCACGGTAGCACACCCTCATTAAGGGAGCCTACCTCAGACTTCCCTGTAGCGTGGACATGGGATTTTGAAATATTTCAAAATAACGTCTCAAAATAACTAAGTTATTTCAGACTATTTTCCCTGTATAGATATAGCCTTAGAGCAAGGGTCAGCCATCTTTCCCATCGCTGTGTCCCTGCTCCACCACCCCCACCTCATGCCTGCACCATGTACTTACACCTGCTAGAGAGCCCCATTCCATCAATCAGATGCCAGCAGGCTCGATTTCTGGATCTGCCAGCCAGACTCCCTGCACTACTGGCAAGCCATGGCTTCCGTTCCACACTCTGCCCATTGGATGCTAAATTACTCCTTGTGTGGAGCAGCATCTGGCTGCCATATGGCAGTGACTGTTACTTGTTTTCTAGTGTCTGTAACAGAGTTTATCTATTGTAAGTGCCACCCAGGCCCAGCATGCCACCCCTGCCCCCCATGCTAAGAACCTGCACCCACCCCCTGCTTCTCCCTCCTGCCACCAGCCAGACACCCACCTGCACCTTGCTCCTGCCCCGTCCCCCTGGCCAGACACCCTATTCTCAACCTGCTCCTGCACTCTACCTCCCACACCAATCCTGCATACAAATCGGGGGGAAGTGCACGCATGCTGCTCCTCCCATCCTCACAGGAAAAGCTGGAGCGGTGCTCAAGGCATAGACCAAGTGGGAGGTGCAGTGGAGAGAGCCCTTCCCCCAACCCTGTCCCAGGAGAGTGGCAGAGTCCAGGGCAGAAGAGTTAAAACTTGCTCCTGCCTCCTTTCACAGGCCAGACACCTACCTGCACCCTGCTTCTGCCCCCTGCCCCGGGCCAGACACCCTACTCTCAACCTGCTCCTGCAGACCCCTGCATTAGAGAATTGTGCCTGCATTACCACCAGTGGCCATCAAATGTTATTTTTGCTACATTGCTGCATAGTGCCCACAATACCGCAAGTGGCCATGGAGTGTCACAGTTGCTCCATTCAAGAAATGTGAATGCATTTCCAGGAGTGCCTACTACATGTTGCTGTTTTTCCATTACAGATTTGTGCATGTATTACCGTGAGAGGCCACTGAGTGTCAAAGTTGCTCCATGAAGGTGCACCTACATGACAGCCTTAGCTCAAAATAAGCTATGCAATCTGTGCTACGCAAATTGTGTTACTTATTTTGATTGTATTTCAAAATAGCTTATTTCATAATTTGGCGCTGTCAACACAGCACCAAATTTTGAAATACCACACTATTCCAAAATTCCTCTTAACCCTCGTGGAATGAGAGATCCCGGGACATCGGACTAAGCCGCTCGTTAGTTCAAAATCTATTTTGAAATAATGAGCTGCTTCAATAGATGCGGAATAGCTATTTCAGGGTACTTCCGGTATCCCATAAGAGCTCTGAAGTGCAGACGTACCCTTGCAGAATTGTGAAAACGCTTCTACAAGTGGCCAGCGACTGTCAGTGTTTCACAAGCCATTCTGGGTCAGACCAAAGGTCCATCTAGCTCATTATCCTGTCTTTTAAAAGTGGCCAATGACAGATGCCCCAAAGGGAATGAACAGAACAGCTAATCATCAAGTGATTCCTCTCCTGTCGTCCATTTCCAACCTCTTACAAATAGAGGCTAGGGACACCATTCCTACCCATCGTGGCTAATAGCCATTGATGGACCTAACCTCCATTCATTTATCTAGTTCTTTTTTAAACCCTGTTAAAGTCTTGGTCTTCACAACATGCTCTGGAAAGAAGTTCCACAGTTTGACTGTGTGCTGTGAGAAAAAAAACTTCCTTTTGTTTGTTTTAAAGCTGTTACCTATTAATTACCTTTGGTGACCCCCTAGTTCTTAGTTATGGGAACAAATAACTACCTTTTTCTTTTTCACTTTTTCTACACCAGTCATGATTTTATAGATCTGTCTCATATCCCCCTTTAGTCTCCTCTTTTCTACACTGAAAAGTCCCAGTCTTTTTAATCTCACTTCATATGGGGCCCATTCCAAACCCTTCACCATTTTTTGTTCCCTTTTTGGAACCTTTCAAATGCCAATATATCTCTTTGGAGATGAGGTGGCTGCATCTGTATGCAGTATTCAAGCTATAGGTGTACCATGGTTGTATAGCAAGGCAATAAGATATCAAAAAGGGATAGAGAATAAGACAGAGAATGATTTCTGACATTGTTTGCTTTTTTGACTGTCATTGCACATTGAGTGGCTGTTTCCAAAGAACTAACCACAATGAGTCCAAGATATCGCTCTCTCAAGTGTTTATGGCTACATTAATCCCAATCACAGTGTATGTATAGTTGGGACTATTTCTTTCCAGTATGCATTACTTTACTTTGATCAACATTAAATTTCATTTGCCATTTTGTTGCCTAATCATTTAGTTTGAGATCTTTTTGAAGCTTTCCACAATCTGCTTTGGCCTAAACAATCTTGAGCACTTTAGTATCACCTGCAAATTTTGCTACCTGACTGTTTAACATATTTATAAATGATCTGGAGAAAGGAGCATATAGGATTGGTCCCAGGCCAGACACTTTGGGGACAACAGAAGTCTCTCCATTCTGAAAATCAACCATTTATTCCTCCCCTTTGTTTCCTGTGTTTTAACCAGTTACCAGTCCATGAGAGGACCTTCCCTCTTATCCCGTGACAACTTATTTTACTTGAGAGCCTTTGCTGATGGACCTTATCAAAGGCTTTCTGGAACTCTAACTACACTATATCCACTGGATCCCCCTTGTCCATGTGTCTGCTGAGTCCCTCAAAGAACTCTAGTAAATTACAAAGGCATGGTTTCCCTTTACAAAAACCATGTTGACTTTCCCCAACAAATTATGTTCATTTACGTGTCTGATGATTTTATTCTTTACTATAGTTTCAACTAATTTGCCCGGTACAGACATTAGACTTACTGTCTGTAATTAACAGGCTTGCCTCTACAGCCCTTTGTAAATATTGGTGTCACGTTAGCTATCTTCCAGTCATTAAGTACAAAAGCTGATTTAAAGGGTAGGTTACAAATCACAGTTAATATAGCTAAGCAATTTCACATCTGAGTTCTTCTGGAACTCTTGGGTGAATGCCATCTGCTCCTGGTGACTTACCACCATTAAGTTTATCACTTTGTACCAAAACCTCCTCTAATGACACCTCAATATGGGGAAATTCCTCAGATTTCTTACTTAAAAAGACTGGCTCCGGTTTGGGAATCTCCCCAATATTCTCAGCCACGAAGACCATGCTGCACTAAAGAATTGTGCATTACAAAATTGTGCATGCTAATGGCTCAGATATTTCCTCTCTTAAGCTCCTTGAGTATTCTAGGATTCATTTAATCAGGCCATGGTAACCAGAAAAAGATTACTTAGAAAAGTTAATAAATGTGCATGCATTACCCCGAGTGACCATTGAGTGCCATTGTTGCTTCATTACAGAAATGTGCATGCATTACCGTGAGAGAACTCCAAGTGTCACAGTTGCTGCATTACAAAATTGTGCATGCATTATCTTAAACGGCCACCAAATGTCCCTGTTGCTCTATTATAGAGTTGTGTATTCATTACCTTACATTTCCCAAGTTAGCTGTGTTAGTACCTAAGGTGCTACAAGATGATTTGTTTAAGTTTTTCAGTTACAGACTAACAAAAAATGTAGATGATTGTTGCAGGGTCCTCACTCAGGCCCCTTGCCCTGGGACACCTTCTGGTCCACATATCAGCTGGAGACCCTTTTGATGCTGTCACCAGTGCTTTCATTGTCAGTTCCCACCACCTTCTATTTACAAAGCTTACAGCAAACTCAGCCAGCTCCTCCATCTGCAAGGAGCACGCACACAGCCACTCCTTCTCCTGGCTTCCTCATGTCCCCTCTTGCTGCCTTAAATAGCCCTCCCCCAGTGAGGCACACAGCTGTTTCTAATTGCCCTTCAGGCCTGGGCTTGCTCAGCTGTCTCCCCTCAGCCGCTTTAGCCAGGCTATAGTGACAGAGCTCGGCTTAGCCAGCCGTCTGTCACAGTGGTATCATCAGCTTCTGTGCTGTGCCCACGAAAGCTCGTGATAGCATCCACATTTTGTGTTAGTCTCCAAGGTACTGCAAGACTATTTGTAGTTTCTTAAATTTCCACTTAGTGTCACTGTTGTTCTATTTCAGAACTGTGCCTGCATTGCTGCAAGGGAATGTGGAGTTCCTCTGTGGCAGCCTTAAAGAAGTGTGCAGGCATGAGAACATAAGAATATAAGAGCAGCCCTGTTGGGTCAGATGAAAGGCCCATCTAGCCCAATATCTCGTCCAGCACTCCCCCAAAACTAAGAGCTTGAGATGCATCAATGGGAGAATCTTTTAAAGTGAAGTACTGAGGGAGGACTGCAAATTTCCACGTGCTCTTATTCTGCATCTCACTATCTTGCTTCCATCCCTAGTGATGGGCTCCAGGCAGCTGCCACTTCTTTAATTCTCTGCCACGTGTCGGCCATTCTTTCTTCTACCCCATTGAGAACTGAAAAGAGAACGAGAGAACACTTGTAAAACAAGGCCACTGCTGGTGGCTGAAACACAGACAAAGATGCATCACCTGGCTGCTGTTCACTGCAGACCCCTTCTTTATTCCTCTCCAGCCACCCAGGGCCAAAAATGCTCATCATTTATAAGAAACTACAGCCCTCCCCACCTCACCACACCCTCAGTCCTCTATACCCACCCCTACCCAGAATACTCTGGTCCTCTGAGGAAAGTGGTAACTGTTCTCCAGTTCCATGGTCCAGTGATCAAATACAGTGATGTGGGGAGAGGGAGGGGCTACAAACTACGGAACATCTTTCTGGGTGAAGGACGGTGACCCACATGCAGCTAGTTATGGGGAAGAAAGGATGATCCCAGACAATGACCAGCCACAGGCAGAGCTCTGCCTTCCCCAGGACCTACCCCATGGAAATCACAAGCATCTTTCTGCTCTCAAGGAGAACATTTATGAGGCGTGTAGCAGCAGTGGTCCAAATGCAGATCCCAGAAGCATAATGCTCTTCTGCTCCTGCCTTTTAAGTGGAGTGCCCGGCAATGTTTTTATGGTGATCCTTCATAACTGCATGAACGATCAAATGATCCTTCAATTGCTAGAATGGCCAGCCATTCTTGATCACCCTGCCTCCCTCTTTTATAACAATGTCCACGTCCCAAAGGCAGAGCTCAAACTCGGCTGCATTTAAGAGCTGCCTCTGGAGCCAGGACATGGGCTTTAGGCAGACCTCATGCAAGAAATCCAGGGGTTCAAACTCGGGAGGAGGGCTACTGCCCTCCTAGCCTCCCCAAAAATGGTGCCCTTGGCCCTATGGGTGTATGTATGGGTAGAGGAAGGGGAGGGTTAAGAGAGCAGGTGGCCATTGATTGGGGGTGTTAAAAGCAAGAGAAAGGAGGGGTAAACTGGGAGGATTGGGAGTGTGTATTGGGATGGGGGCTAAGAACCCATCACCTACCCTCTGCTTCTTCCCTGGGTGTAGAAAGATGAATAGGGAGAAGGTAAAACTAGGGTCACAATTGGGGTGAACTGGGAGAGGTTAAGGGGTGTCAAATGGAGGGATGAACTGAAGGGGCAGGTTGGGGAAGGATATGGCAAGACTGGGGGTCTTGGACAGCAAAGGGAGCTGAGGAGGAGAGGTTGCAAGTCGGAGGTGGCTAGGGAAGGAGGAAAAAGGGGGCTGACAGGTCCCACATCTGGGAGGATGGTGGTGGAGAGGGAGGGAGGATGGGTTAGGAAGACAGTAACTAGGGATGCTGAGGGGTCCCAAGTACAGGGGAAGGTTAGGGATAAGGTGTAGGATGAGGTGATCTGGAGGGTGTTGTAGGGAGGAGAAAGGGAGGCTGATGGGCCCAATGAATGTATGGATGGTCTGGGAGTGCAGGTTGGGCTTGTTTTTGTGGAGAGAAGGGAAGGAAACTGAAGGCCCCCAAGGTAAGGGTGCGGACTGGGGAAAAGGGCACAGATGAGGGTACAGTTGGGTTGGGCTCAGGGTGTTGAAAGGGTCTGGGGGAGTGAAGAGAACAGGGGTACAGTTAGCCCTCCTCTCTCCTCGCTTCCTTAGCCACCTCCAGCCTGAGGGATCCCATGGCTAGCAGGATAGCATTGGGGCGGGGGGGGGGGGGCTGAGAATTCCCAAGGGGGCCAGGTGGGGGCCACTGGCTGTGTCGTGACAGTGACTCAAGTATCTGAGGAGGCAGAAATTTGAAAACTACAACTCACAGGATGCATCATTCATGCTGGGAGCAAATGGGCAGAACTCTGGCATACCGGGGTTGGCGTCCAGATAGCTCATGTCACTTCCTCTTCCAACAATTTCTGTCCCACTCTACAAACATACGAACATAAGAACAGCCATACTAAGTCAGACCAAAGGTCCATCTAGCCCAGTGTCCTGTCTGCCGACAGAGGCCAGTACCAGAAGCCCCAGAAGGAGGGACCACAACAGGTAATCCTTACTTGATCCCTCCCATCTCCTACTTCCAGAGAAACAGAGGCTAGGGACACCATTCCTACCCATCCTGGCTAATAGCCATTGATGGGCCTAACCTCTAGTAATCTACCTAGCACTTTTTTTAACCCTGTTAAAGTTCTAGCCTTCACCGCAGCCTCTGGCAAGGAGTTCCATAGATTGACTGTGCGCTGCGTGAAGATAAACTTTCTTTTGTTTGTTTTAAACCTGCTGCCTATTAATTTAATTTAGGGTACGTCTAGACTACATACCTCTGTCGCCAGAGGCATGTAGATGAGGCTACCAGGCATAGGAAAATGAAGCGGTGATTTAAATAATCGCCGCTTCATTTAAATGTACGTGGCTCCTCATCCCAGGAGGCATACCTGGGTGGTCGACAAATGCCTTAGATTTTGACACTCGCGCGTCCAGACTACCGCGCTGAGCCGACAAACAGCTGATCGGCTCAGCTCGGCAGCCATGTAAATTTAAATGAAGCGGCGATTATTTAAATCGCCGCTTCATTTTTCTATGCCTGGTAGCCTCATCTACATGCCTCTGGCGACAGGCATGTAGTCTAGACTTACTCTTAGTGACTCCTAGTTCTTGTATTGTGGGACTAATAATTTTTCCTTATTCACTTTCTCCATCCTGGTCATGATTTTATAGATTTGTATCATATCCCCCTTTAGTCTCCTCTTTTCTAAGATGAAAAGTCTTTTTAATCTCTCTTCATATGGGACCCGTGACAAACCCCTCAGCATTTTTGTTGCCCTTTTCTGAACCTTTTCCAATGCCAAGAGATCTTCTTTGAGATGAGGAGACCACATCTGTCTGCAGTATTCAAGATGTGGGCGTACCATAGTTTTATACAGAGGCAATAAGATGTTCTCTGTTTTATTCTCTATCCCTTTTTTAATAACTCCTAACATTCTATTTGCTTTTTTGACTGCCACTGCACACTGAGTGGATGTTTTCAGAGAACTATCCACAATGACTCCAAGATCTTTCTCTTGAGTAGTTGTAGCCAAATTAGTCCCCATCATATTGTATATATAGCTGGGATTATGTTTTCCCATGTGCATTACTTTACATTTATCAACATTCAATTTAATTTGCCATTTTGTTGCCCAATCACTTCGTTTGCTGAGATCTTTTTGAAGCCCTTCCCAGTCTGCTTTGGTCTTTACGGTCTTGAGGAGTTTGGTATCATCTGCCAATTTTGCCACCTCACTGTTTACTCCTTTCTCTAGATAATTTATAAATAAGTTGAATAGGATGGTCCCAGGACAGATCCTTGGGGGAACCCCACCAGTTACCTCTCTCCACTCTGAAATCTTACCATTTGTTCCTACCCTTTGTTTCCTGTCTTTTAACTGGTTATCAATCAATGAAAGGACCTTTCCTCTTATCCCATGACAACTTACTTTACTTAAGAGCCTTTGGTGAGGGACCTTGTCAAAGCCTTTCTGGAAATCTAAGAATACTATATCCACTGGATTCCCCCTTGTCCACATGTTTGTTGACCCCCTCAAAGAACTCTAGCATATTAGTAAGGCAGCATTTCCCTGTACAGAAACCATGTTGAGTTTTCCCCAACAAATTATATTCTTCAACGTGTCTGACAATTTTATTCTTTGCCATCGTTTTAACTAATTCGCCCAGTATGTATGTTAGATTTATCGGTCTAAAAATCGCAAGGATCGCCTCTACAGCCCTTTTTAAATATTGGTGTCACATTAGCTATTTTCCAATCATTAGGTACGGAAGCCAATTTAAAGGATAAGTTACAAACCACAGTTAATTTCTGCAATTTCACATATGAGTTCTTTCAGAACTCTTGGGTGAATGCCATCTGGTCCCGGTCACTTGTTACTGTTAAGTTTATCAATTTGTTCCAAAGACCTCCCCTAATGACACCTCAATCTGGGACAATTGCTCAGGTTTGTCACCTAAAAAAAATGGCTCAGGTTTGGGAATCTCTCCGTTATCCTCGGTCATGAAGACTAAAGTAAAGAATTCATTTAGCTTCTCCGTTATGACTTTATAGTCTTGGAGTGTTCCTTTAGCATTTCAATCATCCAAGGGCCCCACTGGTTGTTTAGCTGGCTTCCTGCTTCTGATGTACTTAAACATTTTACTTTTTTTTTTTTTTTTTTTAGTTTTTGGCTAGCTGTTCTTCAAACTCCTTTTTGGCTTTTCTTATTATATGTCTATACTTAATTTGACAAAGTTTATGGTCCTTTCTATTTTCCTCACTAGGATTTGTCTTCCACTTTGTAAAAGATATCTTTTTCTCTGTCACTGCTTCTTTTACCTGGTTGTTAAGTGCCACGGTGGCACACTTTTGGTTCTCTTACTGTGTTTTTTAATTTGGGGTATACATTTAAGTTGGGCCTCTATTATGCTGTCTTTGAAAAGTTTCCATGCAGCTTGCAAAGATTTTACTTTTGTCACTGTACCTTTTAATTTCTGTCTAACTTCCTCATTTTTGTGTAGTTCCCCTTTCTGAAATTAAATGCCACAGTGTTGAGCTGCAGAGATATTTTTCCCACCACCGGGATGTTAAATTTTATTGTCACTATTTCCAAGTGGGCCAGGTGTATTTACCTCTTGAACCAGATCCTGTCCTCGACTTAGGACTAAATCAAGAATAGCCTCTCCCCTTGTGGGTTCCAGAACCAGCTGCTCCAACAAGCAGTCATTTAAGGTATCAAGAAATTTTCTCTGCATCCTGTCCTGAGGTGATGTGTACCCAGTCAATATGGAGATAGTTGAAATCTCCCACTATTATAGAGTTTTTTTAATTTGCTAGCCTCTCTAATGTCCCTTAGCATTTCATAGTCACTATCACTGTCCTGATCAGGTGGTCGATAATACATCCCGACTGCTCTATTCTTATTATTGGAGCATGGAATGACTATCCATAGAGATTCTATGGAACATTTTGGCTCATTTAAGATTTTTACTTCATTTGATTCTACATTTTTTCACATATAGTGCCACACCCCCACCAGCATGACCTGTTCTGTCCTTCTGATATATTTTGTATCCTGGTGTGACTGTGTCCCATTGATTGTCCTTATGCCACCAAGTTTCCGTGATGCCTATTACATCAATATCCTCCTTTAAAACTAGGCACTCTAGTTAACCCACTTTACTCTTTAGACTTCTAGCATTTGTGTACAAGCACTTTAATAATTTGTCACTATTTACGTCCTCCATTTCTTGATGTGTGTGTTAGACTCTTTTTCTTTGGATTGTGTGTCATCTGATCTGACTCATACGTCCATTTTCTCCTCCTGACTAGAACATAGAGCGTCTCTGTTAATAGAACCTCCTCTAATAGATGTCTCTGTTCAATCCATGTGCTCCTCCACACCTGTCAGCTTTCCCCCAGCTCTTAGTTTAAAAATTGCTCTACAACCTTTTTAATGTTAAGTACCAGCATTCTGGTTCCATTTTGGTTTAGGTGGAGCCCATCCTTCCTGTATAGGCCCCCAGTATCCCGAAAGTTTCCCCAGTTCCTAATAAATCTAAACCTCTTTGCTCTACACCATCTCATCCAGGCATTGAGACTCTGAAGCTCTGCCTGCCTACCTGGCCCTGCGCGTGGAACTGGAAGCATTTCTGAGAATGCCACCCTAGAGGTCCTGGATTTCAATCTCTTTCCTAGCAGCCCAAATTTAGCCTCCAGAACCTCTCCCCTACCCTTCCCTATGTCACTGGTACCTACAGGTACCACGACCACCAGCTCCTCGCTGGCACTGCACATAAGTCTATCTAGATGTCTCGAGCGATCTGCAATATTTGCACCAGGCAGGCTAATCACCATATAGTTCTCCTGGTCATCACAAACCCAGCTATCTATGTTTCTAATGATCAAATCCCCCATTACTAACACCTGCCTTTTCCTAATGACTGGAGTTCCCTCCCCCAGAGATGTATCCTCAGTGCGAGAGGTACCAGGGCATCCTCTGGAAGGTGGGTCCCAACTATGGGATCATTTCCCTCTGCTCCAGTTGAATATTCTCCTTCCCTGAGCCTTTCATCCTCCTTAACAGCACAGGGGCTGTCTGGCTGCAGGTGGGACAGTTCTACAGTGTCCTGTAAAGCCACATCTATGTACCTCTCCGCCTCCCTCAGCTCCTCCAGTTCAACCACCCTGGCCTCCAAAGCCCATATGCGGTCTCTGAGGGCCAGGAGCTCCTTGTACCGAATGCACACACACGCCACCCGCCCACAGAGCGGGTAACCATACATGCTACACTGAGTGCAATGAACGGGAGAGCCCCCACTCTGCTGCTGGGCTTCTGCCTGCATTCTCCCCTACAGCTATTTAGGTTATTGACAGATATTTAAATCAGGAAGTTTTATTTTTAGTTTAGTGTAAAAGTTTTAAAGAATGGCAAGTGTACCTCACCCCCTTCTAATTCCCCTTCAGAACTCCCTCTGGAAACTCCCTGTTAGCTGCCCCTGTTCTCAAAGCCCCCTGGTTGCTTACTCACGGGCTTTATAAAGCCCTGGCCATCCTGACAGCATCACCCCTTGGGTAAGGCTCAACAAATGAACAGAGGGCTCTAGATTTCAAATCCTCATTTAGAAGCTCACAGCTTCCAACTGCCGACCACAGCACGTGGTCCTTCAAACAAACAGCTCAGCTCTTGTATCTCCAGACAGACAGACAGACGGACAAGCTCAGCACAAAGTTTCTTTCGGCAACTAGCAGGTAACCTACACACACACACACACGACAGACAGCCATTTGCCTCAAAGGTCCTGTGTTCGCTTCTCTTTCACCTGGAGATCTCCCTCTCGAAACTCCCTGTTAGCTGCCCCTAATGGATGCTGTAATGGCAAAAAGCCTCCTCCACCTAATCAGGAAGCACCAGGCCCTGTGCTGACCGCTGGGAAAGCAGGATCCCACAGTCACCACCCATTCCATGGAGCGGACTCAGACCCCTTTTCCCTCTCTGCGGGAGGAGGAGAGGGGAGAAGTGGTCACAGAGGAACAATCTCTTGTTACATGCCCTGTTCAGCTGGCAGCGCCGTTCCCAGGAGCAGCATAGAAGGAAGGTTGGACTGATATCACCTTGCTTCCCTTCCTTCTGCACTGCTGCTGCTAGTGGAGCTGCCTTTTGAACTGTGTGGCCACAGCGCAGTGGCCGCCGGCCAGATGCCTGGCTCAGAAGTCAAGACCACCACTAGCAGCAGCTCGGAAGGAAGGGTGGCGTGGTATGGTATTGCTGTCCTTCCTCCTGCGCCACTGCTGCTGCCAGTTCTGTCTTCTACTCTGGGCAGCTGGAAAGGCAGTGCCACCACCAGCAGCAATGGAGCAGATACGGTGGCATGACACAGTATTGCCTCCTTTCCTTCTCTGCTACAGCTGGCAGAGGCACTGCCTTCTAAGGGGTTGGCAGTGGGAGGTGGCAAGTGGTCAGATGCCCAACATAGATGGCAATCCTGCTGCCAGCAGGAAGGAAGGGAGGCAGGGTGTGGTATCCCAACCCTTCCTTCTGTGCTGCTGCTGCTGCTGGCGGCTCTAACTTCTAAGCTGGGCAGTAAGAAAGTGCGGGCATCAAGCGCAGAAGCAGCCAGCCACCACCAGCAGCACAGAAGGAAGGGTAGTAGAGTCTGCTCCTGCCACCCTTCCTTTTGTGCCATCGCTAGGGGCAGCCCTGCTTTCCAGTCCCAGCTGGATAGTTCTTGTCTTGCATCGATAATGCACATGGACTCACTGCTCTTGCTTATATTCCATCCTATGATGGAGTAGACTCTGACAGTTGACTTCTTTCCCTTACTACTAAACCCAGCACAAGCAAACATAAATAAATAAATAAATAAAAACCAGTAATCATCTCAGTTGGCAGTGTCACGTAACCTCCTCTTCCCGCATCTACCACGTTCCAGGGCACTGCCACCTCCTCCCATTACTGCTGTAGGACTACAGTTAGAAAGGACTCCATGGAACACATGTTCAAAAAGTCATTCTGCAGAGCAGACTATTGTCCCTTCTCTAGGCTCGATTCCACAGGCCTGTGCCAAAGCAGAAAGACAACAGCCTGTGAAGAAACCTAGAGTGAAAACAGGAGAGGAAATCAAAAACCTGATCTCTTACTCACAGCCAGTTATGAAGAAGGCAGAAAACTGAGGACTGTGCATGTCTCTTTAGAAGGATATCCAGGCTGCTTGGGTCCCCTTCTGCCAGCTTCTCCTCTGGGCTCCCGGATGATTCCTCTGCAAGTGCGGCAGAAAAACCCCAGCATGAACCATTGCTCCACTAAGCTCTCTTGCTGTGTGAAATCTGGCTTTCATCCCTGCCTCTGACTCCCATCTACATTGGCCCCACTACATGAACAGAGACAGTCAACCACAGTCACAACTCCAGTCTCACGCTCACTGCCCTCTCCCTTTCTACCTCCTCATGGGTCCTGAGATTTTGCCTGTGGACATGCACAACTTGACTGCCTGCAAGTTGTCCTTTCCTCTGTGCCAAGACAATGAGACAGTGAAAGAGAGAAAGTGTGTTGGCCAACACAATGGAGAAGAGGGAAAGAAACACATGGGAGAAAAGCAAGTGACTCACCACCTGGACTCATCCGCCTAGATCCATCTATCTGCCTGGGAAGATAAGCATCCCTACCTGGAGCCTAGAGGGCCGTGAGCAGAGCCCTTGCCACAACAGTCACTTACTGAGATAAGAATGGCAACTGCTCTGCTCCCAGTTGGACGGCTCTTGCCTTTACTCGACCACGCTCGCTAATCTGGATCTCTTTCCGTCTCGCAATGGGAGGAGACTGACAGGTGACTGCTTTTCCCTTTACTACTATATCCAGCACAAGGGAGAAAATAAATTAACAACTCAGGTGGCCGCTGCTTCTTGCATCTAACACATTGAGGGAGATGGCCTCTCCTTCCCATTCCCACAGTGGGAATACAACTTGCCCCAATTCCACAGGGTCTCCTGCCTGCCCAAACAGGAAGCTGGCGACCTGTCAGGGAATGACAGCGAGCACAAATGAGGACTTCAAAATTCTGATTACTCACAGCCAGTTATGAGGAAGGCAGAAAGCTCAGGATCTTTCCAGTCTCTCCTTAGAAGAATATTCATGCTTCTCAGGTCACCTTCTGTCATCATCTCTTCTGGTCAGAGCTGCTGGATGCTTGCCTCACTAACACAGCAGGAAAAGCCCATACTCTACCATCACTACACTAAGCTCCATTGATGTGTGAAATCTTGGCTTCAATCCTGCCCCCGTCTCCCATCTATATTGGCCCCACTCGATGAACAGAGATTGAGTCAACCATGACAGAGCTCTGCTTTTGAGAACCCTACCCTGCACGATTTAAATCCCTTCCTACTTCCCCTTGGCTCCCAAGACTTTGCCTGTGGGAATGTTCACCTAGAATGCCCACAAGTGTCCTGTAGAAGGAGATGGCAAGAGCAGAGAAAAGGACAAAGACAAAAGGAAGAGGGTGAGAGAAAGAGATTGGATTGGCCAATATGCTAGGGGAGAGAGAGAAACATGTGGGAGGAAGGCAAGCCACTTGCCATCTGGAGTCCTCTTCCTAAGTCCATCTATCTGCTGGGGCAGGCACTTGCTTCTGCCCAGAGTACAGAGCAGTCTCTAAAAACGGGGACTTGCTATCCCTCAGAACCGCTCCTTACAAAGCCAGCCTTCACTAACCAGATGTTAGCACCGCATTTCAAGAAAGATGTGGAGAAATTGAAGAGTGTCCAGAGAAGAGCAACAAGAATCATTAAAGGTCTAGAGAACATGACCTATGAGGGAAGGCTGAAAGAATTGGGTTTGTTTAGTTTGGAAAAGAGAAGACTGAGGGGGGACATGAGAGCCGTTTTCAGGTATCTAAAAGGGTGTCATGAGGAGGAGGGAGAAAACTTGTTCAGCTTGGCCTCTGAGGACAGGACAAGAAGCAATGGACTTAAACTGCAGCAAGGGAGGTTTAGGTTGGACATTAGGAAAAAGTTCCTAACTGTCAGGGTGGTCAAACACTGGAATATATTGCCAGGGAGGTTGTGGAATCCCCATCTCTGGAAATATTTAAGAGTAGGTTAGATAAATGTCTATCAGGGATGGTCTAGACAGTATTTGGTCCTGCCATGAGGGCAGGGGACTGGACTCGATGACCTCTCGAGGTCCCTTCCAGTCCCAGTATTCTATGATTCTATGTTCCTGCCTGGAGTTAAGTATCTGGCCTGGTGAGTGCTCTGTTCACAGCCTACCTATCTCAGTGACAATGGGGGCTGTTTTGCATGGCTCTTGTCTTACATTGAATATCCTCATGTAGTCACTGCTTTCGCTCCATTTCCATTGCATGACAAGAGATTGTTGGTGGACTTCTTTTCATTTGCTACTAAACTCTGCACAAGGGGTGAAAAGAAACAAGTTAGAAACTCAGTCGGCAGTGTTGCATAATCTCTTATATATTATAAATCACGTTGTGGGGATCCGTCGGCCACCCCATCCCACTACTGCTGTATGAATAAAAATAGAAAGGAGCCTGTTGAAGTTGCATCCAAAATACAGGACTATGTAGCACTTTAAAGACTAACAAGATGGTTTATTAGATGATGAGCTTTCGTGGGCCAGACCCACTTCCTCAGATCAAGATCAGACTTGATCTGAGGAAGTGGGTCTGGCCCACGAAAGCTCATCATCTAATAAACCATCTTGTTAGTCTTTAAAGTGCTACATAGTCCTGTATTTTACTTCAGCTACACCAGACTAACACGGCTACATTTCTATTACCATCCAAAATAGTCACTCTGCATGGCAGACTACTGTCCCTTCTGCAGCCTCCATTCCCCAGGGCCCTATGCTGCAACAGGAAGCTAACAGCCTGTGAAGAATCCTAATGCCAGTATAAATGAGGAATTCAAAGCACTGAGTACTTACTCAGAGCCAGGTGTGTGGAAGGCAGAAAGCAGAGTATCGTTTATGTTGTCTGAAGGGTTCAAGGCTACTCATGTCCTCCGCTGCCTAGTGCTCCTCTGACCTGGGCCTCTGCATGATTCCCCTGAAAAGAACAACAGAAAGAGTCCAGCATGAGGCATCACTATGCTAAGCTCTATTGGGGTGGGAAATCTCTTCTTCAGCCCTCCTCCCTTTCCAAACTCTATCAGCCCCATTCAAGCTAGGACTGAGTCAACAATGACAGAGCTCCGCCACATTTACCTCCCTTCCTAACCCCCATGGCTCCTGACACCTTTCCTGTGGAAATGCACACCTGGAACATCTACGACTGTCCAACAGAAGGAGAGCGCACAAACAGAGGCAAGGACAAAGAGACAGAGAAAGAGCGTGATGGCCAACACACTAGAGAAGACACACAGAGAGACAGACAGTCTCGCATTGGCTAAAGGAAAGCTACTCACCACCTGAAGTCATCTGCTTGCCTCCAATTCTCTGCTGTGGAGGACACTCCAGTTGTGTCCAGAGAAATAAGCCACCACTGAAAATGGGGACCTTGTCTCTCTCCTTTCAAAGCCAGCCCTGGCTAAATGTCTGTCCCTACTGAGACCTAGGTAGGCCAGGAGCGGAGCCTTCAGCAAACCAAATGCATATCTCAGTGATGACAGCAACTGCTCCTCATCTGGCTGGACGGTTCATGCCTCACATTGATCATGCTCATGGACTCGCTCATCACGATTGCTTTCCATTGCAGAAGGGAAGGAGATTCTGACAGCTGACTTCCTTGTTCCTCACTACTAAACGCAATACAAGGGAGAAAAGACACACCAGTAAGCATCTAAGTCAGCAACAGCGCATGACCTCTTCTCCTCCTATCTAAATCACCATGGGGGGCTCTAACATTGACCAATCCATCTCCCATTTCCACAATAGGACAACAAGCAGATAGAACCCTGTGGAACCTACATCCCAAGAAATACCTCTACACAGCAAACTACCGTCCCTTCTCCACCTTCAGTTCCCCAAGACCCCCTGCCAAAACAGGAAGCTCATGGTCTGTGAAGAAACCTGCTGCCAAGTACATATGAAGAATTCAAACTACTGACTGCTTACTCGCAAGCGGAGAGACGGAAGGCAGAGAGCAGAGGACCATTCGTATCTCCTCAGAACTACATCACGGCTCCTCAGCTCCACACTACCCGTTTCTCCTCCAGTCAGGGCCTCTAGATGATTCCTCTAAAAAGCACAGAGGGGAAAAGCCCAGCATGAGCCATCACTATGCTAAGTTCTATTAGTGTGTGAAATTTTGTCTTCATTCCTGCTTCCCTCTTCCTTCTGTATTGGTCCCGCTCTATGTAGAGAGACTGGTTGGCAATGACAGCCACAACTCCACGTTCATGCTCACGGTCTCACATGACTTACTTCCCTTTCTACGCTCTGAGGTTCCCGAAATGTTGTCTGTGGAAATGCACACCTAGAATGCCTGCAAGAATCTTGTAGAGGGAGGTGGCAGAAGCAGAGCTAAGGACCAAGAGACAGAGGAAGGCAGAGTGTGTATTGGCCAACACCACAGGGTAGAGACAGAGGGAGAGAAAGAGAAACACATGAGAGAAAGGCAAGCATTCATCACCTGGCATCAGCCTGCTGGATCCAGCTCTCTGCTGAGGACACCCTGTTCTAGAAAAATGAGCTGTCCATGAAAAACGGACCCTGTTTCTCATGTAACCACTGTAGCTATTCAGGAACCTCAGCTGGGGCTGCATTTCTAAACAAAGGGGGCAATTCTACCTGGATCCAGGTGGTCCATAGGAGAAACCTCTCCAAACCAGACACTTATCTCAGTGACAGTTGTGGCTGCTCCACTTCCAGCTGGGTAGCTGTTGCCTCGCATCGATCATGCGTCCAGGCTTGGTGCTCTTGTTCTCTTTCCATCGCATGATCGGAGTAGACTATTCCACGAGGAGTAACAGTAGTTCAAATTAGGGAGTCTAATTCAAATTACCTACTTCGTGCCGTGTGTAGCTGCGGGCACGGAGTCCGCACTAACGGGGATTTAAAAATGGCGGTGCCCGGCAAGATGCAAATGAAGCCCGGGATATTTAAATCCCGGGCTTCATTTGCAACTTCGAATGCCTACATTAGCCACCCTAGTTCGAACTAGGGTGGCAGTGTAGACATACCCATGGAGATTCCACAACCCGCCCCCCCGCCCCCAGGCAATTTATTCCAGTGTTTGACCAGCCTGACAGGCAGGAAGTTTTTCCTAATGTCCAACCTCAACCTCCCTGGCTGCAGTTTATGCCCATTGCTTCTTGTTCTATCCTTAGAGTCCAAGGAGAACAATTTTTCTCCCTCCTCCTTATGACAGCCTTTTAGATACTTGAAAATTGCTCTCATGTCCCCTCTCAGTCTTCTCTTTTCCAAACTAAACAAGCCCGGTTCTTTCAGTCTTTCCTCATAGCTCATGTTTTCTAGATCTTTAATCATTCTTGTTGCTCTTCTCTGCACCTTCTCCAATTTCTCCACATTGTTCCTGAAACGTGGTGCCCAGACACAATACTCCAATTGAGGCCTAATCAGAGCAGAGTAGAGCGGAAGAATGACTTTGTGTGTCTTGCTCACAACACTCCTGTTCATGCAGCCCAGAATCATGTTTGCTTTTTTTGCAACAGTGTTCCACCATTGACTCATATTTAGCTTGTGGTCCATTCTCACCCCTAGATCCCCTGGCTTGCACTGTCACTACACTAAGCACTATTGGGCTACGTCTACACTGGCATGATTTTCCGGAAATGCTTTTAACAGAAAAGTTTTCAGTTAAAAGCATTTTAGGAAAAGCACGTCTAGATTGGCAGGACGCTTTTCCGCAAAAGCACTTTTTGCGGAGAAGCGTCCGTGGCCAATCTAGATGCGCTTTTCCGCAAAAAAGCCCCGATTGCCATTTTCGCTATGGGGGCTTTTTTGCAGAAAACAAATCTGAGCTGTCTACCCTGGCCCTTTTGCGCAAATGTTTTGCGCAAAAGGGACTTTTGCCTGAACGGGAGCAGCACAGTATTTCCGCAAAAAGCACTGATTTCTTACAGTAGGAAGTCAGTGCTTTTGTGGAAATTCAAGCGGCCAGTGTAGACAGCTGGCAAGTTTTTCTGGAAAAGCGGCTGATTTTCCAGAAAAACTGGCCAGTCTAGACACAGCCTTGGTGTGTGAAATGTTGGTGTCCTCATTCCTGCCTCCCTCTCCCATCTCATCAGCCTCACTCAAAGAGCAGATAGTGAGTCAACAGCAGTCACCACCCCACTCTAGCACTTACTGCCCCAGATGACTTGTTCTCCCCTATTTGTTCATGGCTTCTGAGACTAAGGCTGTGGGGATACAAACCCAGCAGACCCATCTGTGACGTGCGAAGGGAGACAACAGGTTGGGTTGGGATGGGCTATGGAGGTGGGGATGGAGGAGCATGTGGCAGGCTGAAGGGTCCTATGGGAGTAGGCATGGATGGGGGAAAGGCAGAGTCAGGAGTGCAGGTTGCCATGGGTTGGGGGTGCTGAAAGGAAGAAAAGCGGATGGACCGGAAGGGTCAGGAGTGTGGGTTGGGATGGGAGCTGTTGGGGATGAAAAGCAGGGTGGCTGAGAGGGCATTAGGTGTGGAAGGATGGATGTAGGGGAAGGTAGTGAGGGGGGGCAGGTAAGGGATGTGAAAGTTTAACCACTTACATGGTTAGCTGATGAGCCCGGGGTTATTGGTTAACCTGCATGATTACACACAGCCCCAGCCCCAGCCCAGCTGCTGCCTCTGTATCTCTATCTGTATAGAGATGGGGAGATATCCCAGGATATCTGCAGATGCTCCTTGGCCCCATCAGGTAGGTACATGTGTTTTCCAGGGAAGGGAAAGAGGAGCAACCTGCCTCTTGTCCCCATGTTTAGTCATCTCTGATGGGGGGAAAAAAAAACCCACACCTCCTGAAATGGTACAAGTAGAAAATCAGATCTCTCCATACATTATTAGAGTGATTAAGTAGCACTGTTGTACAAAGGTACATTGGAATTAGTGTTGCTAGAATGCACAGTCCACAGCCACCTTTTTAAAAAATAATAATCAAACATCAGAATACATCCAATGGGGTAAGCATGAGCAAGATACTGAAGAACTCAGTTATATGCAATTAACATCTTCTGTAATGTTTCATGGTATGATTGTTCAGTCTCAACTGTACTTGTTTTCCATCTGTAGAAAGTTATGGATTACATCTTCCTCCGTTTAAATCTAATCTGGTCTCATTTTGTTAATATGATGCCCATGTAGTTCACATCAGTACTTGTGTGCTCAAAGAGCTCCAATATATAAAGTCTGACTCTAGATAGCAAAACTCTATCCTTTCTGCAACTGAATCCATGAAGAGGTTGGCCCTGATCATGAAAATACTTTAGGAATATGCATGTGCTGTTAACCATATTGGGGCATGTTTACAATCAGAGGACCACTCACACCAGTTAACCATGGCACAGAATTAACATTTACATTGATTTTTTTTAATTAGGATAATTTTTCCTACTGGACACCAACATATTGCAGTAGGGATGGAATAGTCAGTGAAAGAAACAGGGGAAGGGGACCATTCTGGATCTTCATAAACTTGTCAACATTCAATTGTTGTGTATTTTTTAAATCACTGATCACACCTCCAGCTGCACCGGGTAGCCCTCTGAGAAGTGGGGAAGTTAGCGTATAACTGATTAACCATGTAATCGATAAGCTGATGTTTATCCGTTAATGGTATTGTTTACAGTCAGCTAGCTCTTGGGGAGGCCGGGTCACTGTGTCAGGTGTTGCCTGATGTAAGATTGCTTATGAATTTCCAGTTGTCACCTTTAGGATTGACAGGTCCTTTGTCCCAGGATCAGGCCCAGTATTCAATTATTATATGGTTGGGAACCCTCACACTACAGGAAAAAAAACCTTAAAAAACAACAAATAGTCCAGCAGCACCTTAGAGACTAACAAAACATGCCGATGGTACCATGAGCGTTCGTGGGCACAGCCCTCTTCTTCCGATGAATGGAGTATAAGGGGTTCAAGTTCCACATAAATAGCAGAGAAAGAGGGGGATGGGGAGGGAAAGGAAAGGAGGAAAAATGGGAAAAGAACAGTCAGTTATAGGAACTCTTGTATATCTGCAAGTTTATTAATACATTGAGCACAGTCCACCTGCCCTCTGCCAGCATGGAGCTCACATCTGTGAACAGCCTGACTCCAAAGGGAACACTTTAGGAATGGCTCTGCTTGCCCATAAGCCCCTGATACTACTTGTTTTCCTGCAGGAGGCAATGGTGGCCAGGCTGACTATCCATCCCTGCTCGCTGCCTGCAGTGACATAGCAGCTCCCCTACCAGGCCCAGGGGACTTTGCACAGAGAAATGCCGCAGAGAGCAGGGATGATGGCAGAGGGGTTGCTGCAGGAAGCCCCAAAACAAAAGTTGAAGATTATCAGTGATGACTGACATTGACGAGATTGAGACTTGGTAATCCTGCCACTAGGAATGGGATGCTTGTTTGTAGGGCCTATCCCACCCCGGAGGAAGTGGAGGAGGGGTTGAGAGCCCATCCCAAGAAAGGAAAGCAGGGATGCTGGGCCTATCCAAGGAAGGTGAATGATCGATGGGTTGTGGAGGCAGAGAGGGCAGGGCTGAGGGAACAGTATAGGAAGGGGGGATGGGCGGAGGGGGGAATCTGATACCCAGTTTGGGGGAACAGTGGGGATGGATGGCAATCCTGTCTCTGATATGGGGGGCAGGATGTAGGCTGAGGAGATGGCATGCCATCCCTGACATGGGGTGAGTGGGGAGCAGTGAACCCTCCCTGTCTGCAGGAGGAGATGGGCTGTAAGGCATGGGGGACTGTAGGGAAGGAAGAGAGGGGATGGGGTGGGTGTGATCCCACGCTAGAAAACAGGGAGGGCTGTGGAGGAGTGATCCTGTGGAAAGCCATCGACAGGGTCACTAGGATCAGTCATTGGGGATCCCATGTACCCTCTTCCCACTCACTGTCCCTCCCAGCTCTGCAGTGGCCCCTCTGGACACTCCCCACCCCCGTCACTGCTGCACAGGCACAGCAGCAGGTGCCTGCTATTTCAAGAAGGCCCTAGATTGGCCCAATCCAGATGATGACTCCAGGGCTTTGTCTACACTGCAGGGTTTTTGCATAAGAAGCTTTTTGCAGACAAGATCTTCTGCAAAAACTAGCGGAAGAGCACGTCCACACCTCAAAAACGCTCTAAAACCCGAACCCTAAAACCCTTAACCCAAACCCTCCCCCTAAAATCCTCCCCCTTTACCCAAACCCTTAACCCTAAATCCTCCCCCAAACCCTCCCCCTTCGCCCAAATCCTAAAACCCTTAACCCCCCCGAACCCTAAAGCCTTCCCCCATAACCTAAACCCTCCCCCTCCCCCTAAACCCTTAACCCTAAATCCTCCCCCGAACCCTAAAACCCTCCCCCTTCGCCCAAATCCTAAAACCCTTAACCCTCCCCCGAACCCTAGAGCCTTCCCCCTTAACCTAAACCCTCCCCCACCCCCTTAACCTTCCCCTCCCCCTTCGCCCAAACCCTAAAACCCTAAACCCCCCAGAACCCTAAAGCCTTCCCCCTTAACCTAAACCCTCCCCCTCCCGCTAAACCCTTAACCCTCCCCTCCCCTAAAACCCTCCCCCTCCCCCTAAACCCTTAACCCTAAATCCTCCCCCCCCCTAAAACCCTCCCCCTTCGCCCAAATCCTAAAACCCTTAACCCTCCCCCGAACCCTAGAGCCTTCCCCCTTAACCTAAACCCTCCCCCTCCCCCTAAACCCTCCCCCCCCCTCCACCCTTAACCCAAACCCTTAACCCTCCCCCGAACCCTAAAACCCTCCCCCTTAACCCTCCCCCCAAATCCCCCCTCCCCCTTCACGGCGGGGCCAGCGGGGGGGGCGCAGCTCACTAGCAGGCGCGTTGCGGGGCTCCCCCGTGACCCCCCCCCCGAGCTGCCCCTCCCATTTCGCTTTCTGCCCGGGAAGAAGGGGCAAGTGTGGGGGGGGTCACGTGACCAACTCGGCCAGAGCCGGCGAGTTAGGGGGCGGAAGGAAGCGGCCCCGCCCCCTTTCCCGTCACGAGACCTCGCTGCGCTCACCTTTCCCGGCCAATGGGAAGCCGCGCGTTTGAGCGAACTGCTCCTCCCGGCAGATCACTTCCGCCTCTCGTCGTATGGAAACGCCCAACAGGAAACGTCACTTCCGCCCTTCCTGAACTACAGCTCTCCGCCTGACCCTGGGCGAGTGGTGAAGTTGATCCCCCGCCCGCGGGCAGGGCAGGGCAGGGCAGAGGGGGCGGAGTCTGGGCAGGGGGCGGAACCTTGCCGCTGGCCCCTCCCGCCTGTGGCTCCGACTAGCCTGTGCAGTTGGGGGGCTGCCCTGCACCTGCTCGCCTCCCCCACTCCCCTGGCTGGCTCCGCCCGCCTCCCCCATCCTTCTGCCAGACCACATCCCCAGTCTCCCTGCTCCCCCCCCCCCACACTGCTCTGCCCAGCCTGGCCCACCTCCTAGTCCCACTGGCCCAGGCCCAGGCTGGAGGCAGGGACCCCCTAGCTTGTGGCAGTGAGCAGGCAGACCCGTGCCTGGGACAGGGATCTGCTAGCTCAGGCAGCTGGGAGCATTCCAACGCCTCTGCCCCCCCTACTCCTAAACCGTGCTAGTAACCAAAGGCTCCTTTGTCCCTCTGCTTCAGGAAGTATCCCTCTCCCTCACCTTTCCCGGGACATTGCCACCCGCTCAGCAGCACAGGAGGCAGAGGCAGTGGCCAGTGAAAGTCGTATTTATTGCTCTGGATTGCACTCCGTGAACCCCCCACCTCTCAGCTGGGCAGCGCATGGTTGTTAGCATAGTCTTGATTCTCAAACGTGGCTGCATATCGGTCTGCGTGGACAGACGCATAAAGCTCAGACTGGGGCCGAGGAGCCTCTCTGCCTATCAGGGATGCCCCGTCCCAAATCTCTGGTTCTGAGCGCCTGGGCCCTATCACCATCACATCTGTGTACTGGATCTCAGCACCCCCCGCTGATGGTTCTGGCAGCTGCCGGCCTTGGGGGTTTAGAGTCTTGAGGTTGGCATAGCATGTCGGCTTCTGGGGACAAAGCAGAGGTGTCACCAGGAGGGTGGCATGTGTGTTTGCTGGAGGCTCAGCCCTAATCTCCCCCTTTCTTGTAACCAACAAGTTTCCCATGGGATGGGTTTTGCTCCTACTGTGAAATTGTGCTGACTGCTCCCTGCATCAGCACAGTGATTCTGGCTGGTCCAGGAGACTGAGGGTGCCTGGGATGGATGGGAGCAGAGAGAAACAAGAGCTGGAAGGCACTAGGACTGAGCAGTCTTTTGGGGGAGAGCAGGGTGTGTGGGGAAGGGGACTTGAGGGGCAGGTTAACCATTGCAGCATCTGGCAATAGGTTTCAGGGAAAGCAGAAGGCAGACAACCACTACAACATGCTAGAGAGTTGTGTGGCTTTGCCCTGCTAGTAAGGTCCTTTGCTCCCTCTTGAAAAGGCTGCAGGGAACAAACAGCCCCAGGACACTCAAGGACCAGGTTGGCTCCAAAGTGGGAAACACCCAGAGCCTCCTCCACCATCTGTATCTGGGGAATTGTGCCCCTGTTCCCTGGGGCTTTCACCTTCCCCAGAGCTGCCACTCATCCCTCCCCTTGCAGAGGATGCCTCAGCCCCCTCATCACAAAGCCTGCACTACTGAGACACAAACATAGTTAGAACTGCTGCTCAATTCACTAGAACCTGCTCCCATCAGCCCCCAAGTGTGTGACGGAGTTCTGAGGCAGCCTCACTCATGCACCCCCTTTCCCCTATTCAGTGAGATAGTGTGCAACTGAATAGTCAAGTAACTGCATAAAATGTTAGTGGTCACATGACTATTTGATAGTCCTTAGGGGCAGGGCCAGCAGCCAGTGCGCTCCTGGACTCACTCCCAGAGAACCCCCTACCACCTCGCACTGCTGCCTTTTGGGGGGGAGGGGCAGGTGGCTTCACGGAGCTGGAGTGAGCCAGCTTTTAAGCCCCACCCCCAGCAGTTCTCCTGCCCCTCTGCCTGGCCAGGCCTACCACCAGTCCCAATGCCCCCTCCAGGCCTCGTGCCTGCTGCTTGCTCTGCCCACCACAGCTAACCCCCTGCCCCACCCCCTGGCTGCAGACCACGTTCCCATTCCAGGCCTGGCATTCCTGCTGCTTGCTGAAGGCAAACACAGCAGTGGGGCACAGAGCAGTCAGAAAGGAGGTGGAGGAGAGGAAATAGGCTGAGCACAGAGATGCTCAGGGCTGATAACTCACCGCTTCCTGCGGCTCTGCACACAGATAGACTCTGCACACAGCCCCTGAACACATTAATATAACACTTGCAATTCTCTTGCCCCAAGAGCTCCAGCTTACTCAACTCACAGTTCTGCTTGTGGCCTTCAGCCTGGACCTGCTATTCCAACCCTGGCTGTCCCCCATGTCCAGCTATTTTTCTGGTGCCCTCAGTCACAACTACCAGCCCCCTCATATCCCAGCCCTATTTTCCCCACACTGCTCTGCTTGTGCCCCTTAGCCCCACCCACTATCTCATGCTACAGGTCAGCCAGCCAGTGGGGACAGCCCCTGCACTGTGGGCTGCGGGTTCTGTGGCTACAGATGTTGTTGGCCACAGCTGTACCAAGACCTTGGCTCACCTTGGGGCTGGATTCCTGTTGCTCTTGGGGCTCTGGCACCATGGAGTTTTCAGATCCAGCATTGTACCCTAAGGGCAGAGGGAGAGGGAAGGTGACTGCTGGTACAGCTAGTCCAGAACCAGAACAGAGACATGAGCTGGCTCCAGTGTGAAGAGGTACTGAGCAGCCAGAGTCCCCATTCACATGCAACACTGATGGACCAAGCCGCTTCAAACACCTCCCTACAACACCCACCTGAAACAAGCCCATGAGTGGCCCGTCTGAGACAGAGCCTGCGGCTGTAGCCAAAGGGCCGGGGTCCCAACAGGTGCACACCAGCCCTGATGATGCTGAGATGCTTTCCACAAACTGGGGACCCAACTAGTGTGTCACAGAACAGGTGACAGGATTATTTCCCCTCCATGAGGTGTGTGAGTACTTGCTGGTGCAGGCACATGTGTGTGCATGCACGTAGGAGCAAGTGCACGCCTGTGTGCTCTTTTACACAGGATAGAGCCTGGGCAGCCTCAGCCAAAAGGGGCTTGATCCTGGGAGGGACCCTGGTGCCACTCACCTGTCTGCAAGTAACTGATGTTGCCATACAGGGGGCTCTCCTCAGGCGCATGCTTCACACTGGGATGGAAACCAAAATGCCAGTAAATGAATCGGTGCCGGGGCAGAGGTGGACACACTGGGGTCAGGCTGAGGAGCACGGGGATATGTGGCAGTGGTGGTGGTACACATCCAAAGGGAAGAAATGCATGTGTGGGCTCAATCCATAACAGGCCCCTGAAGTCAGACCAGAGGCCCGTCCAGCCAGAGTTGAGCTGAACTGGTGGTAACGGGCAGGATGGGGAAACAAATACCCCTGATTTGTGCCAGCTCTGGCAGGGGAGTGGCACCAAGGGGCCGAGAGCAAGAGGGGAGAGCTGCCCCCTTCCCTGCCCCTCCCAACATGGAGGGAACCGCAGTGGGGACAGCCAGGGACTCAGACAATGCAGTGATGTGTTGCCCCTGCTGTTTCTGCCTCTGGACTCACCTTCTCCTGAGCCTTCTGGACACATCTATGTAGGCAGGGCAGGAGAGAGAGAAAGAGAGAGATCAGCTCCACAGCCAGGTCTTGGGGACGATGGTGCCGCCACTGGGGTGTGGCAGGCAGCCGTGTAGGAGGAGAGGGACTCAGTGAGGGACTTACCTCTTTGTGGTGTGCGCCTCACACAGCAGAGAATGTTCCACAACAAGGACACCAGGTGCGACAGGGCCAGCGCCCCAACAAGCCCCCACATGGCACCAGTGCCTTGCACTGCTCCATGGCCTGCAAAACAGAGGGGCTGCTGGAAGCACGGGGCCCACTGTCTGCAGAGAGCCCTGACCTGGCTGGGGCCTGCCCCACTGGCACTGTCCTCCAGCCCCAGCAGGTTAAAGCTTGGCTCCCAGACAGTTCGTTGCAGAGTCTTGACTGAGCTGTCAGGGTGCCTGGAGACCCTGGCCTCCTGGCACCAGTTTGCTGGTGCTACATTGACTCTCCTGGATCATGACCTCATGCTGCAAATAGCGAAGGCTCCAGCAACCATCAGATCCAGTGCGGGGATGTTCCCTCCATGCTCCCGGAGGCCATATGTTGCTCTGAGGCACAGGGATGGCCTCATTTCCCTTTACAGCCACCAGCCTGGTGGAGGTGTTTGATCCTCTCCACTCAGTCCAGCAACCCTGGACTTACCTGAAATCTCACTGCAGTTGCAGACGGAGGAGCCCATAGGGAGACACGATTTTCTCTTATGGCAAAAGAGCCCTGATCCCAGGTGGAGTCACTCCGGATTGAGGGCAGACGCCCACGCTGGCTGCAGCTGCTCCAGATTGGATCCAGGCAACGTCTCCTGCCACGATCCTGATGGCACCAGTCTTACTGCTTCATTTCCCCAGGCCTAGCAGAGACCCTCCCTCTCTCATCTTGCTGAGAAAGCAGCTCTGGCTGTGCCCAGGGGTTAGCATCGCTATAGCTGTAAGCCACGGGGATTTCCGGTGCCAGAGCCCGCAGGTTTCTCTCCCTCTGTTCACAGCACCGCAGCTGCAGCGCACAGCTCCTGCCTTTCTTGGCAGGTTGCAGTAGGGGGGGTCAGGGGCCAGAGCTCCTCCCCTATGCCTATTCCTTATTGGGTGCTCCAGGGGGTCGTCATACTCTCTCCTAATCCTTCCTCTCTTCTCTCCCTTTCCAGATCCAGGGAGGGGGCAGCTCTTTTTATTCCTTCCCCTCCTGCCAGGATGGGGTTGGCTCCTCCCTCTCCACCTACAGAGCTTTGGGCTCTGAAGAGGGAGGAAAGAGCTTCAGCTGCTTCTGCAACAGCCCTGATTGGCTGTCTTTCAACCTCCTGGGAAGAGCAGCCAATCAGAAGGGTTATCCCAAAGGCCAGGCTGAATTTCCCAGGAATGCTGGAGAGTTTCTTGCATCATCTGGAAACTGGCTGTAACAGAGGCCAAAAGGCACGACCCCAGTGAGGGGAGGCAATGGGGAGCCAGCAGCACTGAGAGTGTCTCATGCCTGCGTTCCTGCTCCCTCCCCACTCCCTTGTGCACGAGGGATCAGGGCCCTCACGGTCTTCTGACCACCAGACTCCTTCCAGGGGATTCCCCCAAGTCCTGCAGGGCATCACAGGCTGCTCCTTTCGGCTGCTATGGCCCAGGTGCTCCCTTCTGCCCAGAAGAGATGGTCCCCCTCCAGCAAGGGGGCAGGGAGGTAGGGCAGAAGCTGTCTGGTCCGAGGACACACTGCAGCTGACAGCGAGCTAAACCAGCTGTATGGATGCTAGCTGTCTAGCAGGAGCCTCTGTCAATGCCCCCACAGCTCGCATTAGCACCTATCATAAGCCTACCTGGGCTGGGAAGGCTGTTCCCACTGAGTTTCCAGAAGCCACTGCTTGGGACACAGGCTGGCTGGACCCAGATCTGGGGGTGACCCCATTGAACTGGGGGAAACATAGCACTGGACTCCCACCACCCTGCACAAAGCTGTGGCAGGAAGTGGGTTACAGCCACCAGGGATCCCAGTGAGTCCCAGAGCACTGGCCTCTCCTCCCTCCACACAGTCCCTCCCAGAGCCAGGCCTCCGCATTCACAGACCCCAGGAGCCTCCTCCAAGGGTGCAGGCAGTTTATTAGATTCCAGCAGGTGCTCAGGGGTGGGGCGGCTCCTGGTCTCAGAGAAGGGTGCAGGAGAGATGAAGAGGGGGGCCTGCGTTCCCTGACACTGCAGAGACTGTAGTCCTGGAGCAATGGGATGGGAGGGCCATAGATCAGAGGACCGATAGATGGAAGGTAGGGAGGGGGCTGTGGCTCCCAGGTTGGCACCTCTCTCACCCCCTCGCTCGCTGCTGGGGCTCAGTGCAGGTCCGCAATGTGGAGATTCCCTCCCACGCCAGCCACAGCCACTACCCGCCCACCAGACGCTACTGCCACAGCCTGCACTGGTTTGTTGGGCAGCGGGATCTCGCCGAGCACCTGGGGATAAAGAGCACGAGGTGCATCTACTGCCCTGGCTCATGCCATCCAATCCCTGGCCTCCCCAAGCCCCGCCCCTCCATCCTTGGCTCATGCCACCGCATCCCTCCACCCCGCTCCCCTGGCTCATACTGGCTAAGACCCCCAAACATCCCCCCATTCTGTTCCTTGTCTCACATTGACTCCCAGTCCCCAAGAGGTAACCCTGCTCCCCTGGCTCTCACTGGTTTCCCCACAAGTGAGGAATATCTTTCCTCCCAAGCAGAGAAGTATCTGCCCCCAGCTCACCTGGTTAGTGCCAGCATGGATGGCACTGGCTCCACTGGTGCCGCTGCCCCCAGCCACCACCACGTCCTGGTCACAGAAGCGGGCTGCATAGAGGAACTGGCCCTGCATGGGGCCCCCAGGAAAGGGGAGGTTCTTTTGCAGCTGAGAGGTCCGCAGATCCCAGAGCTGAAGCGCATTGTGGGCCACCCAGGAGGCAGTAAGCACGTGGTTCCCCTGGAGGGTGGGGGGGGAAGGAGCCAGTTTTAGACGGGGGAAGTTACCTCTACTCTGGGGTATGCAGGAGCTGCAAAGATGAGGGAAAGGGCAGATGGGGTATTGGGGACAGGTGACTGGCCCCAGAGCTATTGGTTCAGGGTCAGTGCAGAAGCTCCAAGAAAAGGCAGCCCAGACCAGCCCTGTCCAGGATTCTGCATCCCTGTCCTACCGCCACCTTCCATATCTCACCCGGATGTCGAGGCCTGGGCCACAGATATGAGGCCCATTAATCACCCTCTGGGCCTCCTTAGTCATCCGCTTGTCCCAGATCTAGGCACAGATAAGATAAAGTTAACACTGGCCATATCCAGAACCCCTCCCCATTCACCAGAGGGAGGAGATGCTGCCCTCTCCCTTCCTCCTGCTACAATGCAGGGCCTCACCTTCACACAGTCATCCCAGCCACCTGTCAGGAACACATGGCGCTCCCCAGGGTGGAAGCGGAGGGCAAAGATTCGGCGAGAATGGCCACTGATTGGTGTCACGTCCCCAGTCATGAAGTCAGGAGCCTGCAGAATGTGGGACAGCTGTAGCGAGGGAAGCATACTCTGAATTAGGGCGTGAACAGAACCCATCTCTTAGAGTTGGGGTTCACATCCCCAACCCCAGGCATGGCTCTTCCCCAAGACAGCACACCCAATCCTTGCTGCCCACCCCTCCACACCATTCTCTGCCCCTCCCCCTGCCAAGCTGCCTGCCAGACCCGCCCCACTCGCCTGGTTGGTGTGGCTGTCATAGAGCCGAATGTGCCGGTCTTTGCCAGCTGTGGCATAGGTGCTGCCATCCATGCAGAAATCCATGGCATTGATCTCATTCTCCTTCTCTGGAGTGGGACAGACACAAGAGAGCCATGAGCAAGGCTTTTATCCCAGACACAAGGTCACCTGTGAGGATGGGATTCCCCCTGCACCACAGTGCCAGGGCTCCTGGGAGAAGAGACCCCTCGCAGCCTTCCCATAGGAAGAGACGGGAACGGCCATTAGCGGTGGGTATAATAAGCTAGGGAAGGCACTGCTGGACAATGGACCATGCTGCCCCCTTCCCTGAGAACTCTACCACCTCCTCCACTTCTCCCCCGCCCCTCACCAGGTCCCTCCTCTTGGAGACAGGGGAGTGAGGAGTGATGTGAAAAGCCCGAGGACTGCGGAGGGTTCACTGGGAGAAGACTGCTGGGGCCAGGGACTCAGCGAGGAGGCGAGACCTTCAAGGCGGAAGGAGCTGGGGCTTAGAGAGGATGCCAGCTGGACCCAGCCAAACTGTGGTGGCACTGGGTTTGGCATAGTGCTCGGGGGCCAGGGAACTGGAGGCTTGGTGGTGCTAGAGGGGGGTGTCTCCAGTCCAAGAGACCCCTCAGGGACTTTTTATGGGGGCACAGTGGCTTCAGAGCTCCGGTTTGTGGGGCTGGGACCTTGAGTAGAAGGGATGGAGCTGGCAGGCTTGCCTCCCCAAACCATGAATTCACTTCTGCCCATGGGAAAGGCCCAAACCTGGGGCACATGGTGAGCAAGGGGGGTAGTCTGAAGAAGTTGGCTGTGCCCACGAAAGCTCACAATACCATCTACATGTTTTGTCAGTCTTTAAAGTGCTACCAGACTATTTGGGGGTTTTTAAGTTTATCCTCTATAAACTAACTCGGCTACCCTCTGAACCTTCAGACACCTGTCACCGTCGTCAGCAGCTTCCCGGAATCCACACTATAGAGAGAGATGATGCCATCTGCCCCCACAGCCAGGAGCAGATTGGATCTCCCTGGGTGGTAGGCCAAGGCAGTGATCGCATGGCGCGAACGGTGTCCTGGGAAGAGAGACGAGGCCAGGGAACCTGTGGCCACATTCACAATCTGTGACCCAAGGGGAAATGGAAAATGGGATGGGTGATTCAATAGGAATGTTAGTGTGACCCTGTCCTGTTACCCTGAGTACCCCCATGGACCGCCCTGTTACTCTCCCCTCCCCTCATTAGCCATACCACCCTCCTTCCCCTCTCCCCTAACCCCTCAGGCTGCAGCTGCCCCCTCACTGCCCTGTTACCTTTCTTACCTTCCCTGTCCCTGTAAAGCCCCCTCATCCTCCTTCCTCAGCGACCCCCCTTCTCCAGACAACCCCCCAGTGACACCACCGGCCTGATACACCCCCCCGTCCTGTGCAGCCCTCTTATCCTCCTTCCACAGCGACACCCCTTCTCCACACAGCCCCCGGTGACACCGCCAGCTTGATAGACCCCCCCGCCCCGTGCAGCCCCGTCGTCCTGCTTCCACAGCGACCCCCTCCGCCCCGCGCAGCCCCCTCGTCCTCCTTCCACAGCGACCCCCCCCGCCGCCCCGCGCAGCCCCCTCGTCCTCCTTCCACAGCGACCCCCCCCGCCCCGCGCAGCCCCCTCGTCCTCCTTCGACAGCGACCCCCCCCGCCCCGCGCAGCCCCCTCGTCCTCCTTCCACAGCGACCCCCCCCCGCCCCGCGCAGCCCCCTCGTCCTCCTTCCACAGCGACCCCCCCGCCGCCCCGCGCAGCCCCCTCGTCCTCCTTCCACAGCGACCCCCCGCCGCCCCGCGCAGCCCCCTCGTCCTCCTTCCACAGCGACCCCCCCCGCCCCGCGCAGCCCCCTCGTCCTCCTTCCTCAGCGACCCCCCGCCCCGCGCAGCCCCCTCGTCCTCCTTCCACAGCGACCCCCCGCCCCGCGCAGCCCCCTCGTCCTCCTTCCACAGCGACCCCCCCGCCGCCCCGCGCAGCCCCCTCGTCCTCCTTCCACAGCGACCCCCCCGCCGCCCCGCGCAGCCCCCTCGTCCTCCTTCCACAGCGACCCCCCCGCCGCCCCGCGCAGCCCCCTCGTCCTCCTTCCACAGCGACCCCCCCCGCCGCCCCGCGCAGCCCCCTCGTCCTCCTTCCACAGCGACCCCCCCCGCCGCCCCGCGCAGCCCCCTCGTCCTCCTTCCACAGCGACCCCCCCGCCTCCTTCCTCAGCGCCCCCCCGCCCCGCGCAGCCCCCTCGTCCTCCTTCCACAGCGACCCCCCCGCCTCCTTCCTCAGCGCCCCCCCGCCCCGCGCAGCCCCCTCGTCCTCCTTCCACAGCGACCCCCCCCGCCGCCCCGCGCAGCCCCCTCGTCCTCCTTCCACAGCGACCCCCCCGCCGCCCCGCGCAGCCCCCTCGTCCTCCTTCCACAGCGACCCCCCCCGCCGCCCCGCGCAGCCCCCTCGTCCTCCTTCCACAGCGACCCCCCCCGCCGCCCCGCGCAGCCCCCTCGTCCTCCTTCCACAGCGACCCCCCCGCCGCCCCGCGCAGCCCCCTCGTCCTCCTTCCACAGCGACCCCCCCGCCGCCCCGCGCAGCCCCCTCGTCCTCCTTCCACAGCGACCCCCCCCCCCCGCCTCCTTCCTCAGCGCCCCCCCGCCCCGCGCAGCCCCCTCGTCCTCCTTCCACAGCGACCCCCCCCGCCGCCCCGCGCAGCCCCCTCGTCCTCCTTCCACAGCGACCCCCCCGCCGCCCCGCGCAGCCCCCTCGTCCTCCTTCCACAGCGACCCCCCCCGCCGCCCCGCGCAGCCCCCTCGTCCTCCTTCCACAGCGACCCCCCGCCGCCCCGCGCAGCCCCCTCGTCCTCCTTCCACAGCGACCCCCCCGCCGCCCCGCGCAGCCCCCTCGTCCTCCTTCCACAGCGACCCCCCCGCCGCCCCGCGCAGCCCCCTCGTCCTCCTTCCACAGCGACCCCCCCGCCGCCCCGCGCAGCCCCCTCGTCCTCCTTCCACAGCGACCCCCCCCCGCCCCGCGCAGCCCCCTCGTCCTCCTTCCACAGCGACTCCCCCGCCGCCCCGCGCAGCCCCCTCGTCCTCCTTCCACAGCGACCCCCCCCCGCCGCCCCGCGCAGCCCCCTCGTCCTCCTTCCACAGCGACCCCCCCGCCCCCCGCGCAGCCCCCTCGTCCTCCTTCCTCAGCGACCCGCCCCGCCCCGCGCAGCCCCCTCGTCCTCCTTCCACAGCGACCCCCCCGCCGCCCCGCGCAGCCCCCTCGTCCTCCTTCCACAGCGACCCCCCCCGCCGCCCCGCGCAGCCCCCTCGTCCTCTTCCACAGCGACCCCCCGCCCCGCGCAGCCCCCTCGTCCTCCTTCCACAGCGACCCCCCCGCCCCGCGCAGCCCCCTCGTCCTCCTTCCACAGCGACCCCCGCCACCCCGCGCAGCCCCCTCGTCCTCCTTCCACAGCGACCCCCCTGCCCCGCGCAGCCCCCTCGTCCTCCTTCCACAGCGACCCCCCTGCCCCGCGCAGCCCCCTCGTCCTCCTTCCACAGCGACCCCCCCCGCCACCCCGCGCAGCCCCCTCGTCCTCCTTCCACAGCGACCCCCCTGCCCCGCGCAGCCCCCTCGTCCTCCTTCCACAGCGACCCCCCTGCCCCGCGCAGCCCCCTCGTCCTCCTTCCACAGCGACCCCCCAGCCGCCCCGCGCAGCCCCCTCGTCCTCTTTCCACAGCGACCCCCCCGCCCCGCGCAGCCCCCTCGTCCTCCTTCCACAGCGACCCCCCCGCCCCGCGCAGCCCCCTCGTCCTCCTTCCACAGCGACCCCCGCCACCCCGCGCAGCCCCCTCGTCCTCCTTCCACAGCGACCCCCCGCCACCCCGCGCAGCCCCCTCGTCCTCCTTCCACAGCGACCCCCCCCCGCCACCCCCCGCGCAGCCCCCTCGTCCTCCTTCCACAGCGACCCCCCCCCTGCCCCGCGCAGCCCCCTCGTCCTCCTTCCACAGCGACCCCCCCGCCGCCCCGCGCAGCCCCCTCGTCCTCCTTCCACAGCGACCCCCCCGCCGCCCCGCGCAGCCCCCTCGTCCTCCTTCCACAGCGACCCCCCGCCTCCTTCCTCAGCGCCCCCCCGCCCCGCGCAGCCCCCTCGTCCTCCTTCCACAGCGACCCCCCCGCCTCCTTCCTCAGCGCCCCCCCGCCCCGCGCAGCCCCCTCGTCCTCCTTCCACAGCGACCCCCCCCACCGCCCCGCGCAGCCCCCTCGTCCTCCTTCCACAGCGACCCCCCCGCCGCCCCGCGCAGCCCCCTCGTCCTCCTTCCACAGCGACCCCCCCCGCCGCCCCGCGCAGCCCCCTCGTCCTCCTTCCACAGCGACCCCCCCGCCGCCCCGCGCAGCCCCCTCGTCCTCCTTCCACAGCGACCCCCCCCCGCCGCCCCGCGCAGCCCCCTCGTCCTCCTTCCACAGCGACCCCCCCCGCCGCCCCGCGCAGCCCCCTCGTCCTCCTTCCACAGCGACCCCCCCGCCTCCTTCCTCAGCGACCCCCCGCCCCGCGCAGCCCCCTCGTCCTCCTTCCACAGCGACCCCCCCCCGCCGCCCCGCGCAGCCCCCTCGTCCTCCTTCCACAGCGACCCCCCCGCCGCCCCGCGCAGCCCCCTCGTCCTCCTTCCACAGCGACCCCCCCCGCCGCCCCGCGCAGCCCCCTCGTCCTCCTTCCACAGCGACCCCCCCGCCGCCCCGCGCAGCCCCCTCGTCCTCCTTCCACAGCGACCCCCCCGCCCCCCCCGCCCCGCGCAGCCCCCTCGTCCTCCTTCCACAGCGACCCCCCCGCCGCCCCGCGCAGCCCCCTCGTCCTCCTTCCACAGCGACCCCCCCGCCGCCCCGCGCAGCCCCCTCGTCCTCCTTCCACAGCGACCCCCCGCCGCCCCGCGCAGCCCCCTCGTCCTCCTTCCACAGCGACCCCCCCGCCGCCCCGCGCAGCCCCCTCGTCCTCCTTCCACAGCGACCCCCCCGCCCCCCGCGCAGCCCCCTCGTCCTCCTTCCACAGCGACCCCCCCGCCGCCCCGCGCAGCCCCCTCGTCCTCCTTCCACAGCGACCCCCCCCGCCGCCCCGCGCAGCCCCCTCGTCCTCTTTCCACAGCGACCCCCCCGCCCCGCGCAGCCCCCTCGTCCTCCTTCCACAGCGACCCCCCCCGCCCCGCGCAGCCCCCTCGTCCTCCTTCCACAGCGACCCCCCCGCCCCGCGCAGCCCCCTCGTCCTCCTTCCACAGCGACCCCCCCGCCACCCCGCGCAGCCCCCTCGTCCTCCTTCCACAGCGACCCCCCCCGCCCCGCGCAGCCCCCTCTCCTCCTTCCACAGCGACCCCCCCCCGCCCCGCGCAGCCCCCTCGTCCTCCTTCCTCAGCGACCCCCCGCCCCGCGCAGCCCCCTCGTCCTCCTTCCACAGCGACCCCCCCCGCCCCGCGCAGCCCCCTCGTCCTCCTTCCTCAGCGACCCCCCGCCCCGCGCAGCCCCCTCGTCCTCCTTCCTCAGCGACCCCCCGCCCCGCGCAGCCCCCTCGTCCTCCTTCCACAGCGACCCCCCCGCCGCCCCGCGCAGCCCCCTCGTCCTCCTTCCACAGCGACCCCCCCGCCGCCCCGCGCAGCCCCCTCGTCCTCCTTCCACAGCGACCCCCCCCGCCCCGCGCAGCCCCCTCGTCCTCCTTCCGGCGACCCCCCCCGCCGCCCCGCGCAGCCCCCTCGTCCTCCTTCCTCGGCGACCCCCCCGCCGCCCCGCGCAGCCCCCTCGTCCTCCTTCCTCGGCGACCCCCCCGCCGCCCCGCGCAGCCCCCTCGTCCTCCTTCCTCGGCGACCCCCCCGCCGCCCCGCGCAGCCCCCTCGTCCTCCTTCCACAGCGACCCCCCCGCCGCCCCGCGCAGCCCCCTCGTCCTCCTTCCACAGCGACCCCCCGCCGCCCCGCGCAGCCCCCTCGTCCTCCTTCCACAGCGACCCCCCCGCCGCCCCGCGCAGCCCCCTCGTCCTCCTTCCACGGCGACCCCCCGCCGCCCCGCGCAGCCCCCTCGTCCTCCTTCCACGGCGACCCCCCCGCCGCCCCGCGCAGCCCCCTCGTCCTCCTTCCACGGCGACCCCCCCGCCGCCCCGCGCAGCCCCCTCGTCCTCCTTCCACGGCGACCCCCCCGCCGCCCCGCGCAGCCCCCTCGTCCTCCTTCCACGGCGACCCCCCGCCGCCCCGCGCAGCCCCCTCGTCCTCCTTCCACGGCGACCCCCCCCGCCGCCCCGCGCAGCCCCCTCGTCCTCCTTCCACGGCGACCCCCCCGCCGCCCCGCGCAGCCCCCTCGTCCTCCTTCCACGGCGACCCCCCCCCCGCCCCGCGCAGCCCCCTCGTCCTCCTTCCACGGCGACCCCCCCGCCGCCCCGCGCAGCCCCCTCGTCCTCCTTCCACGGCGACCCCCCCGCCCCCCGCGCAGCCCCCTCGTCCTCCTTCCACGGCGACCCCCCCGCCGCCCCGCGCAGCCCCCTCGTCCTCCTTCCACGGCGACCCCCCCCCCGCCCCGCGCAGCCCCCTCGTCCTCCTTCCACGGCGACCCCCCCCGCCCCGCGCAGCCCCCTCGTCCTCCTTCCACAGCGACCCCCCCCGCCCCGCGCAGCCCCCTCGTCCTCCTTCCACAGCGACCCCCCCCGCCCCGCGCAGCCCCCTCGTCCTCCTTCCACAGCGACCTCTCCGCCCCGCGCAGCCCCCTCGTCCTCCTTCCTCAGCGACCCCCCCCCGCCCCGCGCAGCCCCCTCGTCCTCCTTCCACAGCGACCCCCCCCGCCCCGCGCAGCCCCCTCGTCCTCCTTCCACAGCGACCCCCCGCCGCCCCGCGCAGCCCCCTCGTCCTCCTTCCTCAGCGACCCCCCCGCCCCGCGCAGCCCCCTCGTCCTCCTTCCACAGCGACCCCCCGCCCCGCGCAGCCCCCTCGTCCTCCTTCCACAGCGACCCCCCCCCGCCGCCCCGCGCAGCCCCCTCGTCCTCCTTCCACAGCGACCCCCCCCGCCGCCCCGCGCAGCCCCCTCGTCCTCCTTCCACAGCGACCCCCCCCCCGCCGCCCCGCGCAGCCCCCTCGTCCTCCTTCCACAGCGACCCCCCCCGCCCCCCGCGCAGCCCCCTCGTCCTCCTTCCTCAGCGACCCCCCCGCCCCGCGCAGCCCCCTCGTCCTCCTTCCTCAGCGACCCCCCCCGCCGCCCCGCGCAGCCCCCTCGTCCTCCTTCCACAGCGACCCCCCCGCCGCCCCGCGCAGCCCCCTCGTCCTCCTTCCACAGCGACCCCCCCGCCGCCCCGCGCAGCCCCCTCGTCCTCCTTCCACAGCGACCCCCCCGCCGCCCCGCGCAGCCCCCTCGTCCTCCTTCCACAGCGACCCCCCCCGCCCCGCGCAGCCCCCTCGTCCTCCTTCCTCAGCGACCCCCCCGCCCCGCGCAGCCCCCTCGTCCTCCTTCCACAGCAACCCCCCCCCCCCGCCCCGCGCAGCCCCCTCGTCCTCCTTCCACAGCGACCCCCCCGCCGCCCCGCGCAGCCCCCTCGTCCTCCTTCCACAGCGACCCCCCCCGCCGCCCCGCGCAGCCCCCTCGTCCTCCTTCCACAGCGACCCCCCCCGCCGCCCCGCGCAGCCCCCTCGTCCTCCTTCCACAGCGACCCCCCCCGCCCCGCGCAGCCCCCTCGTCCTCCTTCCACAGCGACCCCCCGCCGCCCCGCGCAGCCCCCTCGTCCTCCTTCCTCAGCGACCCCCCCGCCCCGCGCAGCCCCCTCGTCCTCCTTCCACAGCGACCCCCCCCGCCCCGCGCAGCCCCCTCGTCCTCCTTCCACAGCGACCCCCCCCCGCCCCGCGCAGCCCCCTCGTCCTCCTTCCACAGCGACCCCCCCGCCGCCCCGCGCAGCCCCCTCGTCCTCCTTCCACAGCGACCCCCCCCGCCCCGCGCAGCCCCCTCGTCCTCCTTCCACAGCGACCCCCCCGCCGCCCCGCGCAGCCCCCTCGTCCTCCTTCCACAGCGACCCCCCCCCGCCGCCCCGCGCAGCCCCCTCGTCCTCCTTCCACAGCGACCCCCCCCCGCCGCCCCGCGCAGCCCCCTCGTCCTCCTTCCACAGCGACCCCCCCCCCGCCGCCCCGCGCAGCCCCCTCGTCCTCCTTCCACAGCGACCCCCCCCCCCCGCCCCGCGCAGCCCCCTCGTAGGACACCGCCAGCCTGACACGCCCCTGCCCTGCGGGCAGCCCCGCCCCCGGTACCTGCACGGCCCCGTTGCCGAAGCCGGCGGCCAGGCGCGCCCCGCCCGGCGCGAAGCGGAGGCTGTAGATCCCGTGCGCGTCCCGGCTCAGCGGCACCTGCTGGCGGAGACGGAGCCGCGCGGGGCCCCGGGCCCCCTCCTCGCGCTCCCCGCCGCGCGCCTCCAGCAGCGCCCGCTCCAGCCGCCGCCGCGCCATGGCCGGGCGCCGCCGGGGGGTCCAGGGGGCGGGGGGTTGTTGGGGGCGGTTTCCGGGGGACGGAGCAATGGGGGAGCGGTTGGGGGGGCGGTTACCGGGACCGATGGTTGGGGGCGGTTGGGAGCGGTTTCCGGGGGGACGGAGCGGTTATGGGGGGCGGTTGGGAGCAGTTGGCGGGGGGGGGCGGTTTTTAGGGGGCGGATGGGAGCAGTTGGCGGGGGGGCGGTTACCGGGGGAGACGGTTGGGGGCAGTTTCCGGGGGGGGCGGTTGGGAGCAGTTGGCGGGGGGGGGCGGTTACCGGGGGAGACGGTTGGGGGCAGTTTCCGGGGGGGGCGGTTTTGAGGGGGCGGTTGGGAGCAGTTGGCGGGGAGAGGGGGGGTTACCAGAGAGACAGCCAGGCCCCCCCGGCTTTTTTTTCGCTTCCGCCGGCTCCCGGGCTTGACTCAAACTGTCGCTATGGCAACCCTGGCCGCAACAGCTGCTATTGGTCTAGAACCCCTGCGCCCTTCCCAGTCCCCCCCGTCGTGTGACGACAGAGCGATTGCGGCCCGTGGATTGGCCCATCCCCCACGTATATGGTCCCGCGGCTCCTGATTGGTCGGAAAGCGAAAGCGGCGCGGCCATTGGCTCGATGGAAAAGAGGCCGCAAGTCACTCGGCAACCAGCCCGAGAGCCTGTGTAGGGGGTCAGAGGTCTCAGGGATGCCCGCGGGGACGCGCCCTGCTGGCGGGAGGCGGTGCGGCTGCTGCCCAGAGGCCGCTGTGCTGCCAGGTGCGACCCCCCCCCCCGCACATCCCCCCCCCCAGGCCCCTGCCAGGGCTCCCGCCCGCCCAGCCCCGCTAACGCCGTTACTAGCAGGGCACGGGCCGGGCCGGGCACACCGCACACAACGTCCCTTCTCCCGCCCCGCTCCTCTCCTCTAGCCAGCGCCCAGCCCCGCTAACGCCGTTACTAGCAGGGCACGGGCAGGGCCGGGCACACCGCACACAACGTCCCTTCTCCCGCCCCGCTCCTCTCCTCTAGCCGGCGCCCAGCCCCGCTAACGCCGTTACTAGCAGGGCACGGGAAGGGCCGGGCACACCGCACACAACGTCCCTTCTCCCGCCCCGCTCCTCTCCTCTAGCCAGCGCCCAGCCCCGCTAACGCCGTTACTAGCGGGGCACGGGCAGGGCCGGGCACACCGCACACAACGTCCCTTCTCCCGCCCCGCTCCTCTCCTCTAGCCAGCGCCCAGCCCCGCTAACGCCGTTACTAGCAGGGCACGGGTAGGGCCGGGCACACCCCACACAACGTCCCTTCCCCCGCCCCGCTCCTCTCCTCTAGCCAGCGCCCAGCCCCGCTAACGCCGTTACTAGCAGGGCACGGGCAGGGCCGGGCTCACCGCACACAACGTCCCTTCTCCCGCCCCGCTCCTCTCCTCTAGCCAGCGCCCAGCCCCGCTAACGCCGTTACTAGCAGGGCACGGGCAGGGCCGGGCACACCGCACACAACGTCCCTTCTCCCGCCCCGCTCCTCTCCTCTAGCCAGCGCCCAGCCCCGCTAACGCCGTTACTAGCAGGGCACGGGCAGGGCCGGGCACACCGCACACAACGTCCCTTCTCCCGCCCCGCTCCTCTCCTCTAGCCAGCGCCCAGCCCCGCTAACGCCGTTACTAGCAGGGCACGGGCAGGGCCGGGCACACCGCACACAACGTCCCTTCTCCCGCCCCGCTCCTCTCCTCTAGCCGGCGCCCAGCCCCGCTAACGCCGTTACTAGCAGGGCACGGGCAGGGCCGGGCACACCGCACACAACGTCCCTTCTCCCGCCCCGCTCCTCTCCTCTAGCCAGCGCCCAGCCCCGCTAACGCCGTTACTAGCGGGGCACGGGCAGGGCCGGGCACACCGCACACAACGTCCCTTCTCCCGCCCCGCTCCTCTCCTCTAGCCAGCGCCCAGCCCCGCTAACGCCGTTACTAGCGGGGCACGGGCAGGGCCGGGCACACCGCACACAACGTCCCTTCTCCCGCCCCGCTCCTCTCCTCTAGCCAGCGCCCAGCCCCGCTAACGCCGTTACTAGCGGGGCACGGGCAGGGCCGGGCACACCGCACACAACGTCCCTTCCCCCGCCCCGCTCCTCTCCTCTAGCCAGCGCCCAGCCCCGCTAACGCCGTTACTAGCAGGGCACGGGCAGGGCCGGGCACACCGCACACAACGTCCCTTCCCCCGCCCCGCTCCTCTCCTCTAGCCAGCGCCCAGCCCCGCTAACGCCGTTACTAGCAGGGCAGGGCCGGGCCGGGCACACCGCACACAACATCCCTTCCCCCGCCCCGCTCCTCTCCTCTAGCCAGCGCCCAGCCCCGCTAACGCCGTTACTAGCAGGGCACGGGCAGGGCCGGGCACACCGCACACAACGTCCCTTCTCCCGCCCCGCTCCTCACCTCTAGCCAGCGCCCAGCCCCGCTAACGCCGTTACTAGCAGGGCACGGGCAGGGAACACCGCACACAACGTCCCTTCCCCCGCCCCGCTCCTCTCCTCTAGCCAGCGCCCAGCCCCGCTAACGCCGTTACTAGCAGGGCACGGGCCGGGCCGGGCACACCGCACACAACATCCCTTCCCCCGCCCCGCTCCTCTCCTCTAGCCAGCGCCCAGCCCCGCTAACGCCGTTACTAGCAGGGCACGGGCAGGGCCGGGCACACCGCACACAACGTCCCTTCTCCCGCCCCGCTCCTCACCTCTAGCCAGCGCCCAGCCCCGCTAACGCCGTTACTAGCAGGGCACGGGCAGGGCCGGGCACACCGCACACAACGTCCCTTCTCCCGCCCCGCTCCTCTCCTCTAGCCAGCGTCCAGCCCCGCTAACGCCGTTACTAGCAGGGCACGGGCAGGGCCGGGCACACCCCACACAACGTCCCTTCTCCCGCCCCGCTCCTCACCTCTAGCCAGCGCCCAGCCCCGGTAACGCCGTTACTAGCAGGGCACGGGCAGGGCCGGGCACACCGCACACAACGTCCCTTCTCCCGCCCCGCTCCTCACCTCTAGCCAGCGCCCAGCCCCGGTAACGCCGTTACTAGCGGGGCACGGGCAGGGCTGGGCACACCGCACACAACGTCCCTTCTCCCGCCCCGCTCCTCTCCTCTAGCCAGCGCCCAGCCCCGCTAACGCCGTTACTAGCAGGGCACGGGCAGGGCCGGGCACACCGCACACAACGTCCCTTCCCCCGCCCCGCTCCTCTCCTCTAGCCAGCGCCCAGCCCCGCTAACGCCGTTACTAGCAGGGCACGGGCAGGGCCGGGCACGCCGCACACAACATCCCTTCTCCCGCCCCGCTCCTCACCTCTAGCCAGCGCCCAGCCCCGCTAACGCCGTTACTAGCAGGGCACGGGCAGGGCCGGGCACGCCGCACACAACGTCCCTTCTCCCGCCCCGCTCCTCTCCTCTAGCCAGCGCCCAGCCCCGCTAACGCCGTTACTAGCAGGGCACGGGCAGGGCCGGGCACACCGCACACAACGTCCCTTCTCCCGCCCCGCTCCTCTCCTCTAGCCAGCGCCCAGCCCCGCTAACGCCGTTACTAGCAGGGCACGGGCAGGGCCGGGCACACCGCACACAACGTCCCTTCCCCCGCCCCGCTCCTCTCCTCTAGCCAGCGCCCAGCCCCGCTAACGCCGTTACTAGCAGGGCACGGGCAGGGCCGGGCACACCGCACACAACGTCCCTTCTCCCGCCCCGCTCCTCTCCTCTAGCCAGCGCCCAGCCCCGCTAACGCCGTTACTAGCGGGGCACGGGCAGAGCCGGGCACACCGCACACAACGTCCCTTCTCCCGCCCCGCTCCTCTCCTCTAGCCAGCGCCCAGCCCCGCTAACGCCGTTACTAGCAGGGCACGGGCAGGGCCGGGCTCACCGCACACAACGTCCCTTCTCCCGCCCCGCTCCTCTCCTCTAGCCAGCGCCCAGCCCCGCTAACGCCGTTACTAGCGGGGCACGGGCAGGGCCGGGCACGCCGCACACAACGTCCCTTCCCCCGCCCCGCTCCTCTCCTCTAGCCAGCGCCCAGCCCCGCTAACGCCGTTACTAGCAGGGCACGGGCAGGGCCGGGCACACCGCACACAACGTCCCTTCTCCCGCCCCGCTCCTCTCCTCTAGCCAGCGCCCAGCCCCGCTAACGCCGTTACTAGCGGGGCACGGGCAGGGCCGGGCACACCGCACACAACGTCCCTTCTCCCGCCCCGCTCCTCACCTCTAGCCAGCGCCCAGCCCCGCTAACGCCGTTACTAGCAGGGCACGGGCAGGGCCGGGCACACCGCACACAACGTCCCTTCTCCCGCCCCGCTCCTCTCCTCTAGCCAGCGCCCAGCCCCGCTAACGCCGTTACTAGCAGGGCACGGGCAGGGCCGGGCACGCCGCACACAACGTCCCTTCCCCCGCCCCGCTCCTCTCCTCTAGCCAGCGCCCAGCCCCGCTAACGCCGTTACTAGCAGGGCACGGGCAGGGCCGGGCACACCGCACACAACGTCCCTTCTCCCGCCCCGCTCCTCTCCTCTAGCCAGCGCCCAGCCCCGCTAACACCCTTACTAGCAGGGCACGGGCAGGGCCGGGCACACCGCACACAACGTCCCTTCCCCCGCCCCGCTCCTCTCCTCTAGCCAGCGCCCAGCCCCGCTAACGCCGTTACTAGCAGGGCACGGGCAGGGCCGGGCACGCCGCACACAACGTCCCTCCTCCTGCCCCGCTCCTCTCCTCTAGCCAGCGCCCAGCCCCGCTAACGCCGTTACTAGCAGGGCACGGGCAGGGCCGGGCACACCGCACACAACGTCCCTTCTCCCGCCCCGCTCCTCTCCTCTAGCCAGCGCCCAGCCCCGCTAACGCCGTTACTAGCAGGGCACGGGCAGGGCCGGGCACACCGCACACAACGTCCCTTCTCCCGCCCCGCTCCTCTCCTCTAGCCAGCGCCAAGCCCCGGTAACGCCATTACTAGCAGGGCACGGGCAGGGCCGGGCTCACCGCACACAACGTCCCTTCTCCCGCCCCGCTCCTCTCCTCTAGCCAGCGCCCAGCCCCGCTAACGCCGTTACTAGCAGGGCACGGGCAGGGCCGGGCACACCCCACACAACGTCCCTTCTCCCGCCCCGCTCCTCTCCTCTAGCCAGCGCCCAGCCCCGCTAACGCCGTTACTAGTAGGGCATGGGCAGGGCCGGGCACACCGCACACAACGTCCCTTCTCCCGCCCCGCTCCTCTCCTCTAGCCAGCGCCCAGCCCCGCTAACGCCGTTACTAGCAGGGCTCGGGCAGGGCCGGGCACACCGCACACAACGTCCCTTCTCCCGCCCCGCTCCTCTCCGCTAGCCAGCGTCCAGCCCCGCTAACGCCGTTACTAGCAGGGCACGGGCAGGGCCGGGCACACCGCACACAACGTCCCTTCCCCCGCCCCGCTCCTCTCCTCTAGCCAGCGCCCAGCCCCGCTAACGCCGTTAGTAGCAGGGCACGGGCAGGGCCGGGCACACCGCACACAACGTCCCTTCTCCCGCCCCGCTCCTCTCCTCTAGCCAGCGCCCAGCCCCGCTAACGCCGTTACTAGCAGGGCACGGGCAGGGCCGGGCACACCGCACACAACGTCCCTTCCCCCGCCCCGCTCCTCTCCTCTAGCCAGCGCCCAGCCCCGCTAGCGCCGTTACTAGCAGGGCACGGGCAGGGCCGGGCACACCGCACACAACGTCCCTTCTCCCGCCCCGCTCCTCTCCTCTAGCCAGCGCCCAGCCCCGGTAACGCCGTTACTAGCAGGGCACGGGCAGGGCCGGGCACACCGCACACAACGTCCCTTCTCCCGCCCCGCTCCTCTCCTCTAGCCAGCACCCAGCCCCGCTAACGCCGTTACTAGCAGGGCTCGGGCAGGGCCGGGCACACCGCACACAACGTCCCTTCTCCCGCCCCGCTCCTCTCCTCTAGCCAGCGCCCAGCCCCGCTAACGCCGTTACTAGCAGGGCACGGGCAGGGCCGGGCACACCGCACACAACGTCCCTTCTCCCGCCCCGCTCCTCTCCTCTAGCCAGCGCCCAGCCCCGCTAACGCCGTTACTAGCGGGGCACGGGCAGGGCCGGGCACGCCGCACACAACGTCCCTTCTCCCGTCCCGCTCCTCTCGCCAGCGCCCAGCCCCGCTAACGCCGTTACTAGCAGGGCACGGGCAGGGCCGGGCACGCCGCACACAACGTCCCTTCTCCCGCCCCGCTCCTCTCCTCTAGCCAGCGCCCAGCCCCGCTAATGCCGTTACTAGCGGGGCACGGGCAGGGCCGGGCACGCCGCACACAACGTCCCTTCTCCCGTCCCGCTCCTCTCGCCAGCGCCCAGCCCCGCTAACGCCGTTACTAGCAGGGCACGGGCAGGGCCGGGCACGCCGCACACAACGTCCCTTCTCCCGCCCCGCTCCTCTCCTCTAGCCAGCGCCCAGCCCCGCTAACGCCGTTACTAGCAGGGCACGGGCAGGGCCGGGCACACCGCACACAACGTCCCTTCCCCCGCCCCGCTCCTCTCCTCTAGCCAGCGCCCAGCCCCGCTAGCGCCGTTACTAGCAGGGCACGGGCAGGGCCGGGCACACCGCACACAACGTCCCTTCTCCCGCCCCGCTCCTCTCCTCTAGCCAGCGCCCAGCCCCGGTAACGCCGTTACTAGCAGGGCACGGGCAGGGCCGGGCACACCGCACACAACGTCCCTTCTCCCGCCCCGCTCCTCTCCTCTAGCCAGCACCCAGCCCCGCTAACGCCGTTACTAGCAGGGCTCGGGCAGGGCCGGGCACACCGCACACAACGTCCCTTCTCCCGCCGCGCTCCTCTCCTCTAGCCAGCGCCCAGCCCCGGTAACGCCGTTACTAGCAGGGCACGGGCAGGGCCGGGCACACCGCACACAACGTCCCTTCTCCCGCCCCGCTCCTCTCCTCTAGCCAGCGCCCAGCCCCGCTAATGCCGTTACTAGCGGGGCACGGGCAGGGCCGGGCACGCCGCACACAACGTCCCTTCTCCCGTCCCGCTCCTCTCCTCTAGCCAGCGCCCAGCCCCGCTAACGCCGTTACTAGCAGGGCACGGGCAGGGCCGGGCACGCCGCACACAATGTCCCTTCTCCCGCCCCGCTCCTCTCCTCCAGCCAGCGCCCAGCCCCGCTAACGCCGTTACTAGCGGGGCACGGGCAGGGCCGGGCACGCCGCACACAACGTCCCTTCTCCTGCCCCGCTCCTCTCCTCTAGCCAGCGCCCAGCCCCGCTAACGCCGTTACTAGCAGGGCACGGGTAGGGCCGGGCACACCGCACACAACGTCCCTTCTCCCGCCCCGCTCCTCTCCTCTAGCCAGCGCCCAGCCCCGCTAACGCCGTTACTAGCAGGGCACGGGCAGGGCCGGGCACACCGCACACAACGTCCCTTCTCCCGCCCCGCTCCTCTCCTCTAGCCAGCGCCCAGCCCCGCTAACGCCGTTACTAGCGGGGCACGGGCAGGGCCGGGCACACCGCACACAACGTCCCTTCTCCCGCCCCGCTCCTCTCCTCTAGCCAGCGCCCAGCCCCGCTAACGCCGTTACTAGCGGGGCACGGGCAGGGCCGGGCACACCGCACACAACGTCCCTTCCCCCGCCCCGCTCCTCTCCTCTAGCCAGCGCCCAGCCCCGCTAACGCCGTTACTAGCAGGGCACGGGCAGGGCCGGGCACACCGCACACAACGTCCCTTCTCCCGCCCTGCTCCTCTCCTCTAGCCAGCGCCCAGCCCCGCTAACGCCGTTACTAGCAGGGCACGGGCAGAGCCGGGCACACCGCACACAACGTCCCTTCTCCCGCCCCGCTCCTCTCCTCTAGCCAGCACCCAGCCCCGCTAACGCCGTTACTAGCAGGGCTCGGGCAGGGCCGGGCACACCGCACACAACGTCCCTTCTCCCGCCGCGCTCCTCTCCTCTAGCCAGCGCCCAGCCCTGGTAACGCCGTTACTAGCAGGGCACGGGCAGGGCCGGGCACACCGCACACAACGTCCCTTCTCCCGCCCCGCTCCTCTCCTCTAGCCAGCGCCCAGCCCCGCTAATGCCGTTACTAGCGGGGCACGGGCAGGGCCGGGCACGCCGCACACAACGTCCCTTCTCCCGTCCCGCTCCTCTCGCCAGCGCCCAGCCCCGCTAACGCCGTTACTAGCAGGGCACGGGCAGGGCCGGGCACGCCGCACACAATGTCCCTTCTCCCGCCCCGCTCCTCTCCTCCAGCCAGCGCCCAGCCCCGCTAACGCCGTTACTAGCGGGGCACGGGCAGGGCCGGGCACGCCGCACACAACGTCCCTTCTCCCGCCCCGCTCCTCTCCTCTAGCCCGCGCCCAGCCCCGCTAACGCCGTTACTAGTGGGGCACGGGCAGGGCCGGGCACGCCGCACACAACGTCCCTTCTCCCGCCCCGCTCCTCTCCTCTAGCCAGCGCCCAGCCCCGCTAACGCCGTTACTAGCAGGGCACGGGCAGGGCTGGGCACGCCGCACACAACGTCCCTTCTCCCGCCCTGCTCCTCTCCTCTAGCCAGCGCCCAGCCCCGCTAACGCCGTTACTAGCAGGGCACGGGCAGGGCGGGGCACACCGCACACAACGTTCCTTCTCCCGCCCCGCTCCTCTCCTCTAGCCAGCGCCCAGCCCCGCTAACGCCGTTACTAGCAGGGCACGGGCAGGGCCGGGCACACCGCACACAACGTCCCTTCTCCCGCCCCGCGCCGCTCCTCTAGCCGGCGCCCAGCCCCGCTAACGCCGTTACTAGCAGGGCACGGGCAGGGCCGGGCACACCGCACACAACGTCCCTTCTACCGCCCCGCTCCTCTCCTCTAGCCGGCGCCCAGCCCCGCTAACGCCGTTACTAGCAGGGCACGGGCAGGGCCGGGCACACGGCACACAACGTCCCTTCTCCCGCCCCGCTCCTCTCCTCTAGCCAGCGCCCAGCCCCGCTAACGCCGTTACTAGCAGGGCACGGGCAGGGCCGGGCACACGGCACACAACGTCCCTTCTCCCGCCCCGCTCCTCTCCTCTAGCCAGCGCCCAGCCCCGCTAGCGCCGTTACTAGCAGGGCACGGGCAGGGCCGGGCACACCGCACACAACGTCCCTTCTCCCGCCCCGCTCCTCTCCTCTAGCCAGCGCCCAGCCCCGCTAACGCCGTTACTAGCGGGGCACGGGCAGGGCCGGGCACACCGCACACAACGTCCCTTCTCCCGCCCCGCTCCTCTCCTCTAGCCAGCGCCCAGCCCCGCTAACGCCGTTACTAGCGGGGCACGGGTAGGGCCGGGCACACCGCACACAACGTCCCTCCTCCTGCCCCGCTCCTCTCCTCTAGCCAGCGCCCAGCCCCGGTAACGTCGTTACTAGCAGGGCACGGGCAGGGCCGGGCACACCGCACACAACGTCCCTTCTCCCACCCCGCTCCTCTCCTCTAGCCAGCGCCCAGCCCCGCTAACGCCGTTACTAGCAGGGCACGGGCAGGGCCGGGCACACCGCACACAACGTCCCTTCTCCCGCCCCGCTCCTCTCCTCTAGCCAGCGCCCAGCCCCGGTAATGCCGTTACTAGCAGGGCACGGGCAGGGAAAGCGGCTGATTTTTCGGAAAAACTGGCCGGTCTAGACACAGCCAGAGTGTTTCTGAGCTAGTCAATGCTACAGGCAAAGGGGAATGAATGAAAATCCTCAAACCCAAACCCCAGATACTATAGAACATTGGGGTCCATTTGGAAAGGGCTTGATAAGAAGACAGAGAATGTCCTAATACTACTAATTAAGTCTCCCGTAGGGCCACACCTTGAATGCTGTATGCCATTTGGGTCTCCTTCCGCAAAAAGAGATATTAGAATTGCAAAAACTACAGAGAAGGACTCCAAAAACCGTCAGGACTATAGAACAGCTTCCAGATGAAGTGAGTAAAAAGACTGCGAGTGTGCAAACTGGAGTTGACAGCTGGGGAGGGAGAATATGAGAGAGGTCCATAAAACCAGGACTGGTGCAGAGAAAGTCAATGTAGAAATGTTTACTTGTTCCTATAACACAAGAACTAGGGGTTGCTCACTGAAATGAATAGGCAGCATGTTTAAAGCCAACAGAAGGCAGCATTTCTTCAACTCACGGGCAGGTATCTTGTGGAACTCACTGTCCCAATGCTGTGAAGGCCAAAAGTATAACTAAGTTGAGAAAAGAGCTGGAGAAGATCCTGGAGCTCAGGGCCACCAATGGCTATTGGGCAGGGGTATGCCCTAGTCTCTGACTGGCTGGGGATGGCCCTTAAGTTGTTTATTCTGTTCATTCCCTCTGAAGTATCTGGCACTGGCTAATCAGAAACATGTTCTGACCCACCCAGGCTGCTCCAATAGCAGATGCCTATAGGGAGGTGCCTATAGTTATAAACAATGGCCTGGCTTGCCCTGTTTGACTCAACATCACACACACACACACACACACACACACACACACACACCCACACCCCCACCCCCCACCCCCAGCTCATGATGCCTTGTGGGAAGGGGCATGAACTACAGCAGGGAACTGATAGGAAAAAAGAGGTCAAATAAAACAAAGGCACTAAGAGATACCCCCATGACAGGGCCAAGAAAGGCAGAGGCTGCTGAAGCCAGAAAGCAGGCTAAGGAGACTGCAGAGAGGCTGGCAAGCCCACCCCCACATGAGTCTTGGTGTGAACTACTCAGGGACTTTGGCTCTACAGAACATGGCACACTGCTCCCTGCTTTGTGCTCCAGCCAGCACAGAGACCCATTCACTCCAGCTCAAAGCACCCTCCCACCAGTCACTGCCCAAAAGGATGAGCCAGGTCCCAACCCAAGCTGGCCAGATGCTGGGGCTCACTGCAGAATCTTGGGCCCCAGGCCTGGGACCTGCAGCCCAGCACAGTGGAATGACTCAGCTGCTCCAGCATAAAGGGGAGCTCACGCTGGGCCTTGTTTGAGGGAGAGTAGGGAGGTAGTGGGAGCCACAAAGACAAAAGCCTCCCTTCCAGACCTAGTTCCATCCCATTCAGCTGAGCTGGCCACATCATCTCCTTGAAGCTTTCCCCTATCCTGCCCATGCCCCCACCACAGTACTGGATTCAGCGGTGAGCTCTGGTTTGTGCCTCTCAATCATTTTGAGAGCACTGTTGAAAAGCCAGCCTGACTTTGACAAGGCCAGTCACTGTCCTGCCAGGGAGGGATGCAGGAGGCTGCAGAGGATGAGTCCAAGGCTGGGGGCGGGGGGAGGCACAGATCTCTTTTATTGAGTCTCCTGTGGCAGGGGGTTGGAATACCCCAGGTTGGGCACATGGCCTCAAAGTGTCAGAGACCAGGTTCCAGAGGAGTGCTCCCAGAAAAGGGCAGGTCGCCCCCCACCACCCGCCGCTGGAGCAGGCATGAGGGACTCAGCCTTGGCTGGGACATTGCCCAGAAGTCAGACTCCCAGGAGGGCAGCTCGGGACTGTGGTTTTCACAGGCCCAACCTGCCACTGCTGCCATCAGGGTCTGCGATTAAGCAATCTGCTGCACCAGTGCTCCTCTCTCACCTGCCCTATTGTCGCTGGCCCAAAGTGCCCACAGCAGGGCAGATTTAATCCCTTTCCTTGAGGTTCCCATCAGCCCCATGCTCCTGCCTCCTGCCCCAAGTTCCTCCACCTTACACCAGGGCAAGGTCTGTAACAAATGCCACACCATGGAGCAGCACAAGAGCCCAAATCCCTTGGCCTGCCCAGCTGCCCTTCATACTTTGGTGTCCACCGGGCCATGGAGCAGGGTTCTGAGCTGCTCAGGGGCTCAAACCAGCCTCAAGAAGGGTGGTAGGAGTCCTCCCTGCAGCCCCCATCCAAGGTTTATTTGTAGGTCCAGCAAGCAGTGGCCCAGCCCTGGCCTTTGCACAATTCCTTGTGTTTGAGGAAGCAGTTCTGCACACGGAACTTGCGCCCACAGTCCTCGCAGGAGTACAGGTTCCCATCATGGGTCTTCATGTGCTCTGTCAGATGGTGCTTCAGCTTGAACTTCTTGTTGCAGACAGAGCAGCCGAAGGGGCGCAGGCTGAAGGTCAGCATGATGTGCCGGTCTCGCTTGGGCTTGACAGCAAAGCGCTTGCCGCACAGACAACCAAACTTCTTCCCATCAGGGGCTGCCACAATTTTGACAGGTGCGTGCACCACCTGGCCATGTACCGCGTGGGCAATGATCTCGTTGCCATGTAGGTCCACTGGCTTCCAGGAGCTCTGGGGGAAGCTGGCCTCATCTGAGGAGAGGGGCTGGGCCTTAATGGTGAAGCCAGGGGTGGGGATGGAGGAGGCGGCACCTGTGGTTGCAGCAGGGATTATGTAGCTGACTTCACTGCTTGGCTGGAAGTCTGCTTGGCACAGACCCCGCACCTCAGCCATGGCCAATGCCCGCTCCTGTGCCAATGACTTGAGAAAGCTGGCCTCCCCGGCTGCACTCAGGCCTCCTCCCAGCGCAGCCCCTGCAGCCTCATCTGGGTCAAAGCGCTCCTGTTTGATGTAGAAGATCTTGGGGTGATCGCGGGGGGCATGAAAGGGGCCGTCCAGCTCCCCAGAAGATGGCCCTTTGGAGCCGCCTCTGCCACCAACCTCTCCATCTTCCTCCAGGACAATCTTCACTGCCTTGTCCACAGAGCCACTAAAAATCCGGGCCTGGTGCTCGTGCTCCTCCTCCTCCTCCTCCTCCTCCTCTTCCTCCTCCTGGGACACCCGGATCTTCATCACCTCATTGTCAGGGCAGCCGGGTGCTGCCCGGCCTGACGATACCCCGCCATGGCCAGGCCCCTCTGAGCTTCCACCCACCGGCTCTCCATCATCCTTCACAGCAAAATAATTGCTGCTACTGGGGGACTGGTTCTCACTTGCCCTGCTGGACCAGGGCCGGCAGGGGCCCCCCTCCAACTCCTTCAGGATCTCCGAGCACTGGTCCACCACCTGCCACATCTGCAGTCCACTAGCCACCAGCAGGTGGCTGGGCAGCGCTTCCATCAGGAGCTTGAGGCGGCCGGAGTAGATGAGCTGCAGTAAGTTCTCGAAGGCGTCAGGCTCGATGACGCTGGGCAGCACGATGCAGTTGGTGTCATTGAGGAGTAGCTTGTCATGGAAGTAGGGCGAGGAGGCGGCCAGGACACTCTTGTGAGCCTGGAAGACCCGGCCCTGCACGTGGATGGAAATGTCGCAGAACTTGCCCTCCAAGCGGTGCTTGTTGAGAGATTCCAGCAGCACAGCCGCGTAATGGGGGAACTCGATCTGGATGCTGCGGGTCTCGGGCTCCATGGCACCGCCTGCCCAGGGCGGGCACCTGCAATGGCAGAGACAGGGAGTAAAGGGAACCCCCCCTGCGATGCTGCTGCCCCTGGGAGAGAGGGAAATGTTCACTACCCCTTGTGGTAAGAGAACTCCCATTCCCACAACAGCGAGGCAGGTGCAGGGCCAGCCCCACTGGAGGGGAGACTGGTGTAGAAGTTGTGTTCCCAGGACTACAGCCCTCCCACCCCCGCCAGGGATCCCAGGGATTTGGACAGAGGGAGAATGAGGGACTTCACAGCCCAGGCTCCTGGAAGTAGGAACCTGTACCCCCCAGCATACAGCAGCTACCCCATGGCAGCACCTCTTGGAAACTGCTCCCACCTCTGCCCCCACCCAGCCCAGCCCCAGTGCCCCCTTCCCGGCCCTGCCCTACAGCGCCCCGCCCATCCCCAGTACCCCCTGCCCTGTCCCCCAGTGCCCCGCCCATCCCCAGTGCCCCCTGCCCCCCCAGTGCCCCGCCCATCCCCAGCGCCCCCACCCATCCCCAGTGCCCCCTGCCCTGTCCCCCAGTGCCCCGCCCATCCCCAGCAACCCGCCCATCCCCGCAGTGCCCCCTGCCCTGCCCCGCAGCGCCCCGCCCATCCCCAGCAATCCGCCCTGTCCTGCCCCACAGCACCCCGCCCATCCCCAGTGCCCCCTGCCCTGCCCCGCCCATCCCCCATGCCCCCTGCCCTGCCCCGAAGCGCCCCGCCCCCCATCCCCCGTGCCCCCTGCCCTGCCCCCCAGCGCCCCGCCCATCCCCAGCACCCCCTGCCCTGTCCCCCAGTGCCCCGCCCATCCCCAGCAACCCGCCCTGTCCTGCCTCTCAGCACCCCGCCCATCCACAGTGCCCCCTACCCCACAGCGCCCCCTGCCCCGCAGCGCCCCGCCCATCCCCAGTGCCCCCTGCCCTGCCCCACAGCACCCCGCCCATCCCCAGCGCCCCCTGCCCTGCCCCACAGCGCCCCCGCCCATCCACAGCGCCCCCTGCCCTGCCCCACAGCACCCCGCCCATCCACAGCACCCCCTACCCCACAGCGCCCCCGCCCTGCCCCACAGCACCCCGCCCATCCCCAGTGCCCCCTACCCTGTCCCCCAGTGCCCCGCCCATCCCCAGTGCCCCCTACCCTGTCCCCCAGTGCCCCGCCCATCCCCAGCACCCCCTGCCCTGCCCCACAGCGCCCCCGCCCATCCCCAGTGCCCCCTGCCCTGCCCCACAGCGCCCCGCCCATCCCCAGCGCCCCCTGCCCTGCCCCACAGCGCCCCCTGCCCTGCCCCACAGCGCCCCCTGCCCTGCCCCACAGCGCCCCCGCCCATCCCCAGTGCCCCCTGCCCTGCCCCACAGCGCCCCGCCCATCCACAGCGCCCCCTGCCCTGCCCCCCAGCGCCCCGCCCATCCCCAGCAACCCGCCCTGCCCTGCCCCACAGCACCCCGCCCATCCCCAGTGCCCCCTGCCCTGCCCCACAGCGCCCCGCCCATCCCCCGCGCGCGGGCCGGATCCAGGGCTCACCTGCGGGCCGCGCGCAGCAGGGCGAGTCCCAGCGGCCCGGGCTCAGCGAGCTCGAGCCCCGGGAAACCCCGCCCCCTCCGCCCGGGCCGACCGAAATGGAGCCCAGGAAACCCCGCCCTCTGCCCCTGGTCCCCCGGGCAACCAGGGAAGGACACGCCACCGGGGGGCCATCAACCAACCAAAAGCGACCGCTGCCCCCGCCCTGCAGCACGTAGCCAATCGCTGGCGGGACCGTGGCCACGCGCCGCCCCGAGCCTGTCCCACAGGCGGGCCAACCAGCGCTCAGCCCCCGGGACACGCCCACGCCGGCTAGCACAACCCCCTGGGAGCCGGGGCGCCTGATCTCCAGTCAGCCAATCCGAGGACAGCGCCCCGCAGCCCGCGTCCGATTGGTGGACAGATCTGTCTTCCCGCCCCCTTCCGTTTCGCATTCCAATTGGCCACGGGAGCGTCCTGTGCTTGACTGGCAGGGCTGGGCGACGTTGCGACCCAACCCCGCCCCCCCGCGTCCCCGCCACTTGCCGGGCGCCCCACGCGGGACCCCCACGCAGGAGCCTCCCCGCCCCCACGGGCCGTGCCCTGGGCCCCACGCGGAACCCCCACGCAGGAGCCTCCCCGCCCCCACGGGCCGTGCCCTGGGCCCCACGCGGAACCCCCACGCAGGAGCCTCCCCGCCCCCACGGGCCGTGCCCTGGGCCCCACGCGGAACCCCCACGCAGGAGCCTCCCCGCCCGCACGGGCCGTGCCCTGGGCCCCACGCGGGACCCCCACGCAGGAGCCTCCCCGCCCCGACGGGCCGTGCCCTGGGCCCCACGCGGGACCCCCACGCAGGAGCCTCCCCGCCCCGACGGGCCGTGCCCTGGGCCCCACGCGGGACCCCCACGCAGGAGCCTCCCCGCCCCGACGGGCCGTGCCCTGGGCCCCACGCGGAACCCTCCCACACGCTGCCCTGCGCCCCACAGAAGCCTCCAGGGCCCCACACGGGACCCCCACACACGGTGCCCTGTGGCCCCACGCAGGAGCCTCCCCGCCCCGACGGGCCGTGCCCTGGGCCCCACGCGGGACCCCCACGCAGGAGCCTCCCCGCCCCCACGGGCCGTGCCCTGGGCCCCACGCGGGACCCCCACGCAGGAGCCTCCCCGCCCCCACGGGCCGTGCCCTGGGCCCCACGCGGGACCCCCACGCAGGAGCCTCCCCGCCCCCACGGGCCGTGCCCTGGGCCCCACGCGGGACCCCCACGCAGGAGCCTCCCCGCCCCCACGGGCCGTGCCCTGGGCCCCACGCGGAACCCTCCCACACGCTGCCCTGCGCCCCACAGAAGCCTCCAGGGCCCCACACAGGACCCCCACACATGGTGCCCTGTGGCCCCACATGGGACCTCCACACACGATGTCTTGTGGCCCCTCGCAGGAGCCTCCAGGGCCCCACATGGGACCCCCACACACGGTGCCCTGTGGCCCCACGCAGGAGCCTTCCCGCCCCCACGGGCTGTGCCCTGGGCCCCACGTGGGACCCCCACACACACTACCCTGCGCCCCACACAGGAGCCTCCTGGGCCCCACGCAGAACCCCCACACACGGTGCCCTGTGGCCCCACGCAGGAGCCTCCCTGGCCCCCACGGGCCATGCCCTGGGGCTTCAGGCCAAGGTGGCATAAAAGAACAATCGCTGTTTATTAAACGTTTCTCCGTTGGCACCACACACTCCAGAAAAATGAGAAAAAATAAAATCGACATAAAATAAAACGGAGAGCGAGACGCCCAGGTGGTCCGACACAGCGTCAGGGCGGGCGCTCGTGACCTGAACTCCCTTCCCAAGGGGATATGTACAGAGAATGAGGTCCAGAGAGGTCTATATACAGTACAAATCCAGTGGTAATTACAGCGCCCAGCCTGGGGGCGATGTGGCCAGGGGAGGTAGGGAAGGGTAGAGGAAATTTCACATATGTACAAACTTTTATATAATAATAATAATTAATACGTATAAATATCATGGCGCCACCCGAGTCGCCGCTGTCTGGGGGTGGGGGAGGACAGGGAGAGTCCTTACAAAAGAAATACGGACTGAGGTGCAGGAGGGGGCAAGGGAGGGCTGGTTAATGGCGAGTCTGAAATAGAGACACAAACAGCAAAGAAACACCCAGTACAATCACTGCGCTGACCACATTCACCCAGCAGCTCAGACCATAGCACAACGGTGAATAGCCACAAGAGTCCCCTCCAGTTCTCCGTGCTCAGGTGGGGGGGGTCGCTCCCCCGCCCCGGTGCCCTGCACGCGCTGGCGGGTGGGCAGAGAAATGGCTTCTTCATTATTTTGTTGGTTGTTTCCCCCCCAACAACCCCAGCCTGGGGGGACAGGGGGTCTGAGAACAGGGAGAAGGAAAGAAAGAAAGAAAGAAAGAAAAGGCCCCTCCCTCATTGCCCTCCCCAGAAAAAAACCAATCAATGTCTAGATAATCATCATTTCCAAAGACAGAGGGGGGGTGCAGGACACGGGGATGGGGCTGAGCAGGCAAAGCCCTTTATGAGAGTATAGAGAGCGCAGAGAGCAGTGGGAGAGGAAGGTGGGATCCCACCACTGGGACCAGCTGAGAGATGGGGAGAGATCCCCAATGCTGACACCAGGCAGGACTGGCAGAGGCCATGGCAAACCTTAGGCCTGAGCCTAGCCAGGAAGGACAGAAGGGGTGGTCTTTCCCTCGGCCAGGGCAGGGCTGTGGGGAGCGAGGATGGTATGTGATGGGTGGGGCAGGGCTAGTACTTGCTATTCCACAAGTCTTCGACCCTGACCCAAATCCCATGCTGGAGGGAAGAGAGAAATACTGGAACAAAGAGCTATGAGCCCTCGCCCCCTGAGAATCCCTCCTGCCAGGCACAGAGCCCCCCCCTACAGCAAAATGGGGAGAGCTTTGCCTCCAGCTGCCACCAGTCTCTGCTGCCCCTTGAGTTTCCAACCCTCCAGGCTTGTCCTGGAGTCTCCGGGTATTAAAGATTATGTCATGTGACGAAACCTCCAGGAATGCGGCCAACCAACCAAAATGAGCCCTTCAGCTGCCCCCGTGGGCAGGCTGGAGGGGTTTCCCTGCCCCCCAGGCAAGGAGGGACAATGCAATAAAATGGCTGCCAGGGCGAGACCACTCCTGAGAAATAGGGAGGGGGAAGAGGTATTGTCCCCATTTCCTTCAAGGGGAGGCGGAGGTCCATGGCACAGGAGAGAGGAAGTCAGACCTGCTCCCCCTGGGAGGGGAGAGAAGGTGCATGGGAGGAGGGGTGTAAGATTGTCATCTGTGTTCTGCTATAAAACACCCTGAAGTTGAGTTCAAAGCATCATACTGTCCCCGAAGAACAGGGCAGGTGTGTGGGGGAGGGCCGGGGAGGGCTGGTTCGAAGGGGCGCTGGTGCAAGGGGAGGGGGCAAAAGGGTGCCCCCCCGTGCAGGTCTATTTGTTTGGGAGGGCCTCTGTCCCTGCCAGCGTCTCTGCTGCTCCCGCCGAGCTGCGGGCTGGGGGGGCCCCCCCATCTCCCCAGGACCGCGTCTGGCGGGGGCGGCGGCTAGTGCTCAGCAGCGGTGTTGCGGAACTCTCCATTTTCCGTGATCTGGAGTCGCGGGGGCGGAGGCGGTGGCTGGGCGGGTAGGATCCCGTTCCATGGCTGGGCCAGGGCGCCGCTCAAACGCGGGTTTGTTGTACCCACGGCGGAAAGCTGCCTCTCCTGCAACACAGACCCACAGAGCAAAGGCTTATTTATTAACGTTACGCGGGCTCAGCCACTCAAACTGCAACCCCGTTCACTAGCCCCCCAGAGAGCAACCCCTGCCCCAATGCCTACCCCCATCGCAGCAGCTCAGCCCATGGGGCCACGGTGGGCCAGAAGCCCCAGCACCAACCCAGGAACAGGAGGAGTTCACCTGAGAGTTTGCCACTTTTTTCATAGGAGGAGAGGCTGGCCCCAGGTTTCTTCTGGCCTGGCCGTTCATGGGGAGCATGTTCACTAACTGTTCCCCAGGCCAAAGGAAGAAAGGGGCAAAGAAAAAGGCTCCCTACTGGGAAAATAGCAGTTACCTACCTTTTGTAACTGTCCTTGGAGCTGAATGCTCATGTCTGCATGTGCCGCGTGCACAGCTGGCAGAAGGCTTTTCCCCCAGACCCATAGTTCTCTAACATTTTGGCCTGGGGCCCACCCTGCTCAACACAAAACTTTCCACAGACCACCAGCCAACACCCATGCTGACAAAATGGATGCAGGATTGGGCTGAGGGTGTGGGAGCAGGCTGATGTGAGCATGAAGGGGAAGGGGGGGGTGCTTACTTGGCTCTATGCCCTCAAGCTGTTCCCAGGCACTGCCAAGATTCCAACCAATGGGAGCAGCAGGGAAAGCCAATGCACAGTGTCAATTCCTGCCACAAGCCAGATCCAGCCCACGAGGCTCAGACCCCCAGCAGGAGGCTGGCACTGGCACCCCAACCCCATGAGGGGAGGGGTGCAGGGCTGGAGCCCCAGTGCAGGACTGGAGCTCGTGGCCCACCTGCAAGACAGTCATGGACCACACTTTGAGAACCACTGTCTTAGTGGCACTGGTTGGGTCGGCTTCGAAGCCCCCGGAGTGGCACCATCACGACCCTGTCTATAGGCTCCTGCCAAGCCACCGCCCCTTCGGGTCCTTCTTGCTGGATACTGTGACAGAGACAAGACAGGTGGGGGTTGGAATGGCCTTGAACACATCCTGAAAAACAACTGTTATGGAAAGCAGGTCACAGTTTTTTCCTCTTTGAATGAGCACTCGTGTCAATTCCATGCATGGGGCTTCCAAGTGGCCCCCCCCCCAGAGTTATAGACTGAAGCACTGCTATGTCAACCCAGCGTTGTCTCCAGCTTGCTGTATGATGGGGTAGCGTGACATCAAGGTGCCAACAGACGACCACATTGGCACCCTGCGGTTGTCCTGGATGGGCACCAGCACCGGGAATGCCGCAGAGAAAGCCCGTGCCCTCGTGAAGTGCGCTGTTACCCCTAAGGCTGGAAGCTTTGCCAAGCTGTAGCGTGTTCTGATACAGCCTGCGATCCTAGAAGGGATCTGCTGGAATGAGACGGGCAGTCCGCGCGCCCTTTCTGAGATGGCAATGAAGAGTTGCATTGATTTCCTAAACGGCTTTGTCCACTCCATGTAAATAGCCAGGGCTAATCTCACATCCAAGGAATGGGACATGAAGATGTCCTGATGCACACGAAATTGTGAAAGGTGGGTGCAGCCACAATTATCCCTTGTCCTTATATAACATTGTACAAGCCATCCCTGCTGTATGTCCATGATGCGTTCCAAAAAACGTGGACGTACAACGAAACAACGTCAAGCGGGGAATGTCTCTGATTTGCATTCAAATAGCTGACTTTCATCTGAGCAAATTTTTTTTGAGCGACAAGATTGGGAAATGGGAGGACTTGATGAAACAGTTCCTAAATTCATTAGTGTCGTCAGTGTGGAGCTGGCAGACTGGGGCAATGTATAGCAGGGCTGGCCTGTACAAGGAGGCTCAGATGTTAAACGCTGAGCTTAGACATTCATCTGACTGACGTTATAGCCATGAAGAACTCCACTTTCCCAGAGGGGCAAAGCAGCAAACAAGTAGCTAGAGGTTGGGGAGGCATGAGCCTGGAGAGGACCAGATTATGGTTCCATGGGGGGATTGGTTGCTGCACCTGGGAGTACCGACTGTCTAGCCTCTTAAGGAAATGTCCAGCCATGGACCTAGCAGATCCTGACAGACCCCACTGCACCTGGGCAACAAGCAGCCGCAGCCGCCAGGCGCACCATGCTGACAAGATGCCGTCCCCTGCTGCTTTCCGTACAGCACACAGTACAGCAGAAAGGGGAGTGAAGACTGCAGCAGAAGGTGCTCTCCTGCCAGGTAAGTGATGCCGGTGAAGGATTCTCGACTGCAAGGAGAACTTCCTGAACTAAACTAACAGGTTTAGCCATGGAGTCTGCACAGTGAGATGGAGGGGCTACAGGATGGGATGCTGGAGGCAACTGTGGCCCTGCGTGAGGAGGCAAGGCCATGGGCCTGTCCCCCAGGAGATCTAGTGGAGGGGCCATGGCAGTGCTATGACAATCAGTGAGGAAGGCCTTGTGGATGAGAGGGAAAGGCGGGAACACATACAGCAGGCGCCCCAGTCATGAGAGGAGAAAGGTGTCCGTAGTTCAGGAAGGAGCAGAACTGTGGCACGTCTGGTGCTCCATGTCATCAACGGGTTTACCCGAGGATAGCTCCACCTCTGGGAGACAAGGCAGACCACGTCCATAGGACCACAGGAGACCATTCGTGGCCGTGATAGGACCTACTCAGGTGACTGGGCACGTTGTTTTGTGAGCCCGACACCTCCAACTACATCAAATGGGCAATGCATGCCCCTGAGCCTGAGGGCTTCCGGGCACAGGAACGAGGAGCAAGCAGCTACACAGAACATTGCTGTGATGGTGTCTGTCAACACCAATACACATCTGCCCTGAAGATGGGCCTGAAGTGTCTGGCAAGCTAGATGCATCGCAGGCAGATCCCTGATGTTGCCATGGAGCAATAGCTCCGTCTGGAACCACAGACCATTTGTCCTGAGGGCACCCAGATGTGTCTGTGACTAGCAGCTGGGGTTTGGAGAAGGGCGCTCCCGTGCAGACTGGATTGAACCACAACCAGAGGGACTCAAGAGCCCGCAGATTGGGCATGACCAGTCTGTTTAGGTGGTCCTGGTTCAGCCTGCACACTGGGGCCAGCCACAGCTTCACCAGGCAAGTGCAGGCTGCCATATGTCCCAGAAGCGTTAGGTTACTTCTGGGCGTCACGTTGGGGAACTGATGCAGGCCTGCTCGGCAGTGCAGGCCTTATGGCCAGAAAAAGAGTCAGGCAGGGACCAAGGCAGCCCCGATGAATTCTAGTGGGAGTGAAGGTCGACTTCACCACTGAGGACAGGAACGCTGCACGCATCAGTGCACTTGTCCATCCACTGGGCTCTAGACCAGCCCTAGAGCTAGTCGCTTAGGTAAGGGAAGACTCGCCCCTGATGCTTTCGAAGAGCAGCCACCACAACTGCCGTGCACTCAACGACCACCTGAGGGGCCACCAAAAGGCTGAAAGGGAGGGCTGTGAACTGCTAGTGCATGCGGCTCAGGACAAGCGGCACAAGCCATCTGTGGGACGGGATTACAGAGGTGTGGATTTGGGCACAGGCCCTAGCTACCCCAGCATCCTTTGAGGCAAGGGCAGTGTTCCCAAGGGAGGGGTGGACTCTCCAGCCCTGGCTGGGTTGGGTGGGTCCTGCTTTGGGCAGGGGGCTGGACTCGATGGCTCCTGCGGTCTCTGCCCATGCCCCAGATCCTGAGAGGCGAGACCATGCGGAACTTCCATTTCTTCGTGAATCTGTTGAGGTTTTGTGCATCTGCAATGGGCCAGAGGGACCTCTTCTACCCTCCTTCCCAAGCTGCAGAAGCATGTGCACGCCCTGCACTAGGCATTGCTCATGAAAAGGGTCCCCGAAGAGGGACCGTGGGGGTAGGTGGGAGGGAGAGGACTGGGAAGAATCTCAGAACCCAGCAGTCCGAGGTGAGTTGTGCCCAAGCCCAGCAGCAATGAGACAGGGCGGGGCTGGGGCTGGGCAATGAACTGGGCTCTGTCCTCGGAGACGGCTCAGCTGAGCCCTGGCCCTGACCAGAGGAGGACTAAGATCACAGAATCCCGGGGCGGGCAGAGACCGCAGGAGCCATCGAGTCCAGCCCCCTGCCCAAAGCAGGACCCACCCAACTCAACCAACCCAGCCAGGGCTGGAGAGGCCACCCCTCCCTCGGGAACCCAGCCCAGGGCTTTACCCCCCTCAGAGTGAAATAGTTTTTCTTAATAGCCAACCTAGACCTCCCCCACTGCTCCTTGTTCTGCCATCTGCCCCCACTGAAAACAGCCTTTCCCCTTCCTCTTCGGAACCTCCCTTCAGGGAGATGGAAGCTGCTCTCAAATCCCCCCTCATTCTGCTCTTCTGCAGACTCAACAAACTCAACTCCCTCGGCCTCTCCTCATAGGTCATGTGCTCCAGCCCCTGAATCATTTTGATTGCCCTCTGATGGACCATCTCCAATACGGCCACATCCTTTCTGTAGAAGGGGGAACAGAACTGGATGCAATACTCCAGGGCTACGTCTAGACTGGCATGATTTTCCAGAAATGCTTTTAACGGAAAAGTTTTCCGTTAAAAGCATTTTCAGAAAAGAGCATCTAGATTGGCATGGACGCTTTTCCGCAAAAGCATTTTTTGCGGAAAAGCATCTGTGGCCAATCTAGATGCGCTTTTGCAGAAAAAAGCCCCGATCGCCATTTTCGCCATCGAGGCTTTTTTGAGGAAAACAAATCTCAGCTGTCTACGCTGGCCCTTTCGCGCAAAAGTTTTACGCAAAAGGGACTTTTGCCCGAACGGGAGCAGCATAGTATTTCCGCAAAAAGCACTGATTTCTTACAGTAGGAAGTCAGTGCTTTTGCGGAAATTCAAGCGGCCGGTGTAGACAGCTGGCAAGTTTTTCCAGAAAAGCGGCTGATTTTCCGGAAAAACTGGACAGTCTAGACACAGCCCAGATGTGGCCTAACCAGTGCTGAATAAAGGGGAATAATCACTTCTCTAGAGCTGCTAGAAATGCTCTTCCTAATGCAACAAGAGAGAGGAACTTCCTGTTACTCCTACCCCACTTCCTGCTGCAATCCTGTCTATGAGAAGCAGAGCAGAAGTGTGCGGCAACCTGAGGTTTAACTGGCTTCCTTTATGGGGCTGGTGTGTTCAGCACCGAAGACTTGAGGGTCGTCACTGAATCCAAAGAGGCCAGAGCATTCGAAAGGCAGGTTCTGGATCTCATGCAGGAGCCCTGAGACCTGAAGCCAAGAGCTGCACCCAAAAGACTCCTGGCGACCATCTTTTCCTCCTCCATGACTGCCCCGAACTCAGTGGGAGCCGGCTGGGAGCAATTCTTGGACCTTGGCCGGAGAGCTCCAGGAGTTACAGGCATTGCAACTCAGGGCGGCCTGTTCATTTGCTATGCAAAGCAGAAGCTCCCTGGTGATGAAGATTTTTTAACTGAAGAGGTCCTTCTTAGCATCCTTGGATTTGGGCAAAGGCCCCTGTTGTCCCTTGTTGTTAACCCTCTACCACCACGGTCCCAGGCTGCACCACAGGGCCTCGGTGGTATTTTATATCACTTTAATGAGGGACAGAGCCAGCCTTGAGGGCCCGTCAAGAGCCAGAATATCCCCCATTGGTTCTGTGTCCTCAGAGACCTCCTCTGCCAGCAAGGTTAGGTTCTGTGTCACTCCCCTGATGGGCCCTGGTGTCCAGAGCAGGCAGGGAGCTATAGGTCCCTCCCTTCACCTCAACCAGGAAGGAAGAAGACAATGCCCTGGGTGGCACTGGGTCTTCCTGAGCCTCCACCTGCGTGGCGGTCCCTGGAGCAATGCAGGTGGCAGCTGCAGTGCTTGGTGCCGTGGCCACTGAAGTACTGGCGCTGGGTCGGTAGCCAGCCTGAACTGCTCATTGCCCTGTGCTTCCGCATCCCCACCATGGGGAGGTCCCTGGGTGACAGAGGAGTCTGACGCAGGCATCCAAGCCTCCTACACCACTGACAGGCACCAGCCCCCGCCACATTACAAGCACCGTCTGCCCTTTGTTCTGCCTCAGGCAGTGCCAAGAGCAGCGCTGGCTCTCCCAGAATGTGCAGGAGTCTACCTCAGACTCTGAGAAGTTCCAGCCTTACCAGAGCGGTGCTGGGGAATGGTGCCATATCATAGCAGGCTTGCCCCAAGGACAGACAAGCACTAGTGCTGCCATGGGCCAGCCCCAAGCCCCTGTGGTGAATGCCTGCCAGTGGCCAAGGGGCTCTGAGCGAAAACCTTTTGCGTCATCGAAGTGGAAGTAACACTCTTCACCCACCTGCAGCCTGGGGCCCTGGCAGTAAGACAGCTAACCACCAGGAGCGGCAGGGGCAGCCAGGCCCCTCGTTCGAATCCTGTGCCATCATAGGGAGCAGATCCCTTGCCACCTCAGACTGACTCTTCCCTATGTCTGGCATGGAGGGAAGATCAAGCTCCTCTCACACCAGGACCAGACTCAGCAGGCCGGACAGGCTGGAGTCATCAGTGCTGGCAAAAGCAGGCCAAGGTTGGGTGTCCCCAAGCGGGACTGGTACCCGCACACGCTGCTGCCTTAGTAGGGGAGCGTTTCCTGTCTGCCCTCGTCTTGTGTGGCACTGCAGACTAAGGACAGTGCCTCACGCTGGAAATGGCAGAGCCAGGGCTGGTCTGACGAGTCCTTTCTCAGAGCTACGCACCGAAGTGTCCGGTGCCAGGTCCGACAGACTGGGGGCGAAGGGCTGACTCCAAAGAAGGCGTTTCAGCCCCAAGTCCTTCTTCGTCCTGGGCCTAAAGCCCCTGCACATTTTACACCTGTCAGACTGGTGTTCTTCCCCAAGGCACTTGGAACAGGCAGCGTGTGACTCTCCCTGCGTGGCTTGAAGCCCTGAGACCGAGGCATGCCCTAGTCCTGGGGATGGAACCCCCCACATGAACTTAACTCACTACAACTCTGCCAGCTACTTACAGAAAGAGGAGAGCCCTAGGGAACCCTGTGCAAACACGAGAGAGGAGGTGCTCCAGCGACCGTCCCTAGCTGTAAGAAGGGACTGAAGAGGCCATAGGTCAGCAGGGACCTATATACAGTCACAGAGGTGCCATTCCAGGGGCTCCAATGGGCAGCGCTAGGGGAAAAGCCTCCGACCATTGTGCACGCAGCACTCACACCTACTTGGAACGGACATGAGCAAGCACCCGAAGAACGTGTTAACTCCCCCACAGTTCATCACTTCTCTTAGTCCCCAGCTGGAGAGACCAGCCCAGTCCAGCACAGCCAGCTCCCCGCATTTTAAACACCCCACTGATGAGCTATCCCAGCTGTACCTGCAATTGTGGAAGTTAGGGGTGGTGACCTTCTACCAGCACATGGGCACCGCCAGCTCCCATTGGGCGGTGGTTTGGCTGCTCCCAGCTCAATGTCAGGCTCTCTCTCACCTTGGGCATGTCACTGCTGGCCAGCCTGACAGATGGGACTTAGGCACTTAGCTCCCCTGGCAAATGCTGCCCCCTCCCTCCCTCCCTCCCTCCCTCCCTCCCGGTGACCCAGCTCTCCTTACAAGCTCCTCTAGAACAGTGTCCTGCCTGTATAAACCAAACACACTTGCTTGGGCGGACACAGGGAGCCTGGTCGGAAAGGTGCTGCAAGCAGCCAGCCCTCCTGAAGGGGTAAGCTAGAGGGGTCTATGGCACTTTTAGCCCACTATCTGTATCCTCTCTAGAGCAAGACACGAGGGGCTGTGAATGAGGCCACGGCAGCTGCTGACATGGGAGCCCAGCTCAGGTCTGTGGGTCAGTGTCTCACCCTGCCTTGGGCGACACTGCCCAGTCACTGCGGAGCCACGTTCTGTCTGTCCTAGCCCCCCCCCCCCACCACAGCAAACGGCCTTCCCATGCATGCCCTCCCTGCGCAGGCACTAACCTCTCACACTTGCCGTCTGGCACTACCCGGAGGCGTTCCGGGGTGCCCCCTCTGGTCGGTGGACTGTGCTCTCTCATCGCTGAGACACATGCTCACAGGACATGGACACACACAGCCATGTGACACTGCACGTGCCGCCCGCAACACACACACGAGATTCAGACACTCCCACTGCAGCCTGGCCCCAGGACAGGCAGAACACCCACAATCAGAGACTTCCTACAAGTGGGCACAAGCCACCTCCTCCCAAGACTCCCTGGGAGATGAGCAACCCCCCCCTCCGGCTAAGCAATTCTACAGGAGCTCCCGGTTCCAGTGGGATGCAGTGTAGACAGACACAGGACTGGAGGTGGAAACGAGACGGGGATGACACTGGGGGTTAGCGCTGGGGAAGACGCTCACAGACACTAACAAACTGCCCTTGTCTGGTGAGAAACTTTTCCTCCCCTCGAGCCCAGCCCAGCTCTACTCCCCCCCCCCCCCCCCCCCGTCTCCTCTCAGCACGGCTCCCTCCTCCCCCCATCGGGGAAGGGTGCTTAGGTGGACAAGAGCTGGGCACTGTCTGGTGCTGCAGACGGGATGGAGAGTGGGGGGAAGGGTCCTCCTGAGGTGTTGTGGGGTGGAAACAGAAGTGCAGCCACTACCTCAAGAGAGGGGTTTATGGGCTGGATGGCTAGGAAGGCAGTCCAGGCCAGGGTCAGATGAGCCCAGAGCCAGACAGCAAGGGGGCAAGAAGGCCGACAGGATGGGGACAGGCTCACAGCTGATGTTTATTCCTGACACATGATTCGCTTTCGGCCTCGTGCTGGTGCAGGTCACCCCAGGAAGCCGTGTTCTGCCTCTGCTAGTGGCCAGCAGAAGCTGTCTCACCAGAGTCAGTGCAGGGAGGAGCACCAGTCAAAACTGCACCTTGCCTCACCCCACCTGTGTCCTACAGGGAGCCAGGCTCTGGGGCGACGCTACACCCAGACAAATCTGCCTTCTGAGGCTGGGTGCTGCAGCCAGTGAAGACATGGGCACGCCGAGGTTCTCTTCTCAGCCACTGGCCACCTCCTGAGTGAACGGCTCCAGCCTGAGACCCCCAGACGCTGCGGGGCATGGAGCAGCTGCCAGAAACAGCCAGCCAGAGCGACAGGCCTAAGGAAAGGCCTGGAAAAGAGAAAAGGTCCCAAGAGGAGGGTGAAGACAGCAGAGGCAGCATCCCTGTGCTGCCCACAAGAGAGACAGTATCTGCGGAAAGCCCTGCCCGGTCTCCAGTGCCAGGGTCAATCCCCCCAGCAATGCCAGGACACAGCGGGCCGCTGTGGAGGGAGAGGCTGGGCCCTCAGTGCGGTGCGGGGGATAGAACCAACCAGACAACGGAGTTAACTGAACCTGGGGGGGAAGGAGGGGGAAGTGTTCTAGTCTCTACGGGAAAGGGTGATGCACAGAGGGGGAGGGGTGCGTGTGCAGATGGGGGGTGGAGGGGAGGAGAGGAAAGGACCCACCTGGTCTGCTACCAAACGGCGAGAGTGCCCCCGATCCCTCCACGTGACAAAAGCAGAGTCAGAGAGAGTTACCTGATGAAAAGCTAGGATGAAGAGGAGAGAAACAGACGGGTCAGGGCCCCGGCACTGGTGCCCCCCGATGGGAGCACGGATTACCCCAGCACTGGCTCCATCATCTCCCCCCAAAAAGGGGAGGGGTACATAGACCCAGAAGGGAAGAGGTAACAGGAAGTGCTGAGGGCAGCAGGGGGAAGGGGCCTGGGAAAATCATGACTGAAACCCCACCCTAACCCCTTGCTGCACCCACAGAAGTGGGAACAACGTGACCTGGCTCTGGGGCACACAGGGACAGCCAAGGGAAGGGGACAGACATTCCTGCCACAGGGGAATGAATGTCTGTTAGAGCTACACTGCTCCCCAAATCCCTCACATGCCCCCAGGCTCTGCGCACTGACCCCTAGACACCCAAGCCCCCAGATCCAGACCCAAACCCTAAACGCTGCCACCATCGGAGGGTGCCATCAGGGGAAAGCCTGGGGCACAGAAGGGACGGTGCTTGATTTAAAAACCACTAGGGAAGCACCACATCTCCTGCACATCATCCACACATCCCTGGAGCATGCATCTCTACTCCCTCCTTGCTGAACCCAGGTCCCTGTGATGTTTAGAACGGGACTGCTCCCTCTCCGACACGTCAGTTCATCTGGACACATGGCACCGGGAGCACCGAAGGCCCAAGCCCCGTGAACTCAGGGGACACCCCTCCAAGCACAGCGCAGGGATGAACCCTACAGCAAACCGAGCCACCTCCCGACCCTCCCCTGCAGCGACTGCGGACTCACCAGGCCAGCCAAACCACAACTGCCCAGCAGTCCTCATGCTGCTTGGCCCTGCCCACGCCTCACTAGCCCACGGGCCCCTCAGGCCCCTGTCCCTGCCCACGCCTCACTAGCCCACGGGCCCCTCGGGTCCCCGTCCCTGCCCACGCCTCACTAGCCCACGGGCCCCTCGGGTCCCCGTCCCTGCCCACGCCTCACTAGCCCACGGGCCCCTCAGGCCCCTGTCCCTGCCCACGCCTCACTAGCCCACGGGCCCCTCAGGCCCCTGTCCCTGCTCATGCCTCACTAGCCCCACGGGCCCCTCAGGCCCCTGTCCCTGCTCATGCCTCACTAGCCCACGGGCCCCTCGGGCCCCTGTCCCTGCCCACGCCTCACTAGCCCCACGGGCCCCTGGGGTCCCCGTCCCTGCCCACGCCTCACTAGCCCACGGGCCCCTCAGGCCCCTGTCCCTGCCCACGCCTCACTAGCCCACGGGCCCCTCAGGCCCCTGTCCCTGCCCACGCCTCACTAGCCCCACGGGCTCCTCAGGCCCCTGTCCCTGCCCACTTCTCACTAGCCCACGGGCCCCTCGGGCCCCTGTCCCTGCCCACGCCTCACTAGCCCCACGGGCCCCTCAGGCCCCTGTCCCTGCCCACGCCTCACTAGCCCACGGGCCCCTCAGGCCCCTGTCCCTGCCCACGCCTCACTAGCCCACGGGCCCCTCAGGCCCCTGTCCCTGCCCGCGCCTCACTAGCCCACGGGCCCCTCAGGCCCCTGTCCCTGCCCACGCCTCACTAGCCCACGGGCCCCTCGGGTCCCCGTCCCTGCCCACGCCTCACTAGCCCACGGGCCCCTCAGGCCCCTGTCCCTGCTCACGCCTCACTAGCCCCACGGGCTCCTCGGGTCCCCGTCCCTGCCCACGCCTCACTAGCCCATGGGCCCCTCAGGCCCCTGTCCCTGCCCACGCCTCACTAGCCCCAAGGGCCCCTCAGGCCCCTGTCCCTGCCCACGCCTCACTAGCCCCACGGGCTCCTCGAGTCCCCGTCCCTGCCCACGCCTCACTAGCCCCACGGGCTCCTCGAGTCCCCGTCCCTGCCCACGCCTCACTAGCCCCACGGGCTCCTCGAGTCCCCGTCCCTGCCCACGCCTCACTAGCCCCACGGGCTCCTCGAGTCCCCGTCCCTGCCCACGCCTCACTAGCCCACGGGCCCCTCAGGCCCCTGTCCCTGCCCACGCCTCACTAGCCCACGGGCCCCTCAGGCCCCTGTCCCTGCTCACGCCTCACTAGCCCCACGGGCCCCTCGAGTCCCCGTCCCTGCCCACGCCTCACTAGCCCACGGGCCCCTCAGGCCCCTGTCCCTGCCCACGCCTCACTAGCCCCACGGGCCCCCGTCCCTGCCCACGCCTCACTAGCCCACGGGCCCCTCAGGCCCCTGTCCCTGCCCACGCCTCACTAGCCCCACGGGCCCCCGTCCCTGCCCACGCCTCACTAGCCCACGGGCTCCTCAGGCCCCTGTCCCTGCCCACGCCTCACTAGCCCACGGGCCCCTCAGGCCCCTGTCCCTGCCCACGCCTCACTAGCCCCACGGGCCCCCGTCCCTGCCCACGCCTCACTAGCCCACGGGCCCCTCAGGCCCCTGTCCCTGCCCACGCCTCACTAGCCCCACGGGCTCCTCAGGCCCCTGTCCCTGCCCATGCCTCACTAGCCCCACGGGCCCCTCGGGTCTCCGTCCCTGCCCACGCCTCACTAGCCCACGGGCCCCTCAGGCCCCTGTCCCTGCTCACGCCTCACTAGCCCCACGGGCCCCTCGGGTCCCCGTCCCTGCCCACGCCTCACTAGCCCACGGGCCCCTCAGGCCCCTGTCCCTGCTCACGCCTCACTAGCCCACGGGCCCCTCAGGCCCCTGTCCCTGCTCACGCCTCACTAGCCCCACGGGCTCCTCAGGCCCCTGTCCCTGCCCACTTCTCACTAGCCCACGGGCCCCTCGGGCCCCTGTCCCTGCCCACGCCTCACTAGCCCCACGGGCCCCTCGGGTCCCCGTCCCTGCCCACGCCTCACTAGCCCACGGGCCCCTCAGGCCCCTGTCCCTGCTCACGCCTCACTAGCCCCACGGGCTCCTCAGGCCCCTGTCCCTGCCCACTTCTCACTAGCCCACGGGCCCCTCGGGCCCCTGTCCCTGCCCACGCCTCACTAGCCCACGGGCTCCTCAGGCCCCTGTCCCTGCCCACTTCTCACTAGCCCATGGGCCCCTCGGGCCCCTGTCCCTGCCCACGCCTCACTAGCCCCACGGGCCCCTCAGGCCCCTGTCCCTGCCCACGCCTCACTAGCCCACGGGCCCCTCGGGCCCCTGTCCCTGCCCACGCCTCACTAGCCCACGGGCCCCTCAGGCCCCTGTCCCTGCCCATGCCTCACTAGCCCACGGGCCCCTGTCCCTGCCCACGCCTCACTAGCCCACGGGCCCCTCGGGTCCCCGTCTCTGCCCACGCCTCACTAGCCCACGGGCCCCTCAGGCCCCTGTCCCTGCCCACGCCTCACTAGCCCACGGGCCCCTCAGGCCCCTGTCCCTGCCCACGCCTCACTAGCCCACGGGCCCCTCAGGTCCCCATCCCTGCCCGCGCCTCACTAGCCCACGGGCCCCTCAGGCCCCTGTCCCTGCCCACGCCTCACTAGCCCCACGGGCTCCTCAGGCCCCTGTCCCTGCCCACGCCTCACTAGCCCACGGGCCCCTCAGGCCCCTGTCCCTGCTCACGCCTCACTAGCCCCACGGGCCCCTCAGGCCCCTGTCCCTGCCCACGCCTCACTAGCCCACGGGCCCCTCAGGCCCCTGTCCCTGCCCGCGCCTCACTAGCCCCACGGGCTCCTCGGGTCCCCGTCCCTGCCCACGCCTCACTAGCCCACGGGCCCCTCAGGCCCCTGTCCCTGCCCACGCCTCACTAGCCCCAAGGGCCCCTCAGGCCCCTGTCCCTGCCCACGCCTCACTAGCCCCACGGGCTCCTCGAGTCCCCATCCCTGCCCACGCCTCACTAGCCCCACGGGCTCCTCGAGTCCCCGTCCCTGCCCACGCCTCACTAGCCCCACGGGCTCCTCGAGTCCCCGTCCCTGCCCACGCCTCACTAGCCCCACGGGCTCCTCGAGTCCCCGTCCCTGCCCACGCCTCACTAGCCCCACGGGCCCCTCAGGCCCCTGTCCCTGCCCACGCCCTCACTAGCCCCACGGGCCCCTCGGGTCCCCGTCCCTGCCCACGCCTCACTAGCCCCACGGGCCCCCGTCCCTGCCAGCGCCTCACTAGCCCCACGGGCTCCTCAGGCCCCTGTCCCTGCCCACGCCTCACTAGCCCACGGGCCCCTCAGGCCCCTGTCCCTGCCCACGCCTCACTAGCGCACGGGCCCCTCAGGCCCCTGTCCCTGCGCACGCCTCACTAGCCCCACAGGCCCCTCGGGCCCCTGTCCCTGCCCACTTCTCACTAGCCCACGGGCCCCTCAGGCCCCTGTCCCTGCCCACGCCTCACTAGCCCCACAGGCCCCTCGGGCCCCTGTCCCTGCCCACTTCTCACTAGCCCACGGGCCCCTCAGGCCCCTGTCCCTGCCCACGCCTCACTAGCCCCACGGGCCCCTCAGGCCCCTGTCCCTGCCCGCGCCTCACTAGCCCCACGGGCTCCTCAGGCCCCTGTCCCTGCCCACTCCTCACTAGCCCACGGGCCCCTCAGGCCCCTGTCCCTGCCCACGCCTCACTAGCCCACGGGCCCCTCAGGCCCCTGTCCCTGCCCACGCCTCACTAGCCCACGGGCCCCTCGGGTCCCCGTCCCTGCCCACGCCTCACTAGCCCCACGGGCTCCTCAGGCCCCTGTCTCTGCCCACGCCTCACTAGCCCCACGGGCTCCTCGGGCCTCCGTCCCTGCCCACGCCTCACTAGCCCACAGGCCCCTCAGGCCCCTGTCCCTGCCCACGCCTCACTAGCCCACGGGCCCCTCAGGCCCCTGTCCCTGCCCACGCCTCACTAGCCCACGGGCCCCTCGGGTCCCCGTCTCTGCCCACGCCTCACTAGCCCACGGGCCCCTCAGGCCCCTGTCCCTGCCCACGCCTCACTAGCCCCACGGGCCCCTCAGGCCCCTGTCCCTGCCCACGCCTCACTAGCCCCACGGGTCCCTCAGGCCCCTGTCCCTGCCCGCGCCTCACTAGCCCCACGGGCTCCTCGAGTCCCCGTCCCTGCCCACGCCTCACTAGCCCCACGGGCTCCTCGAGTCCCCGTCCCTGCCCACGCCTCACTAGCCCACGGGCCCCTCAGGCCCCTGTCCCTGCCCACGCCTCACTAGCCCCACGGGCCCCTCAGGCCCCTGTCCCTGCCCACGCCTCACTAGCCCCACGGCCTCCTCGAGTCCCCGTCCCTGCCCACGCCTCACTAGCCCCACGGGCTCCTCGAGTCCCCGTCCCTGCCCACGCCTCACTAGCCCACGGGCCCCTCAGGCCCCTGTCCCTGCCCACGCCTCACTAGCCCCACGGGCCCCTCAGGCCCCTGTCCCTGCCCACGCCTCACTAGCCCCACGGGCCCCCGTCCCTGCCAGCGCCTCACTAGCCCCACGGGCTCCTCGGGTCCCCGTCCCTGCCCATGCCTCACTAGCCCAGGGCCAGCTCCACGGGCTCCTTGGGCCCCCATCCCTGCATACAGCCAGGACTTCACACATAGCCCTTGACTTTGGAGCCTTCTCTTCCCAGGCCTACGTACCTTGTGGCACAGGTGGCAAGTGCCAGCTAACACTCAGGGTTTTGGTACAAGCAGGTGATGGAGCAGCCGTGAGGTATGTGTGTGTCAGGGTAACTGTGGGAGGGGACTTCGGGGGGCCCTGTGATACAGCTTAGAGGCTGGGGGAGCCATAAGAGTGAGCTGTGGGGGAGTGTCTGGAGGGTTACTGGGGAAAAGACAAGTGACCTGTTTGCCCATGTCCATGCAGGGTAGGTGTGCGCGCTCAGCACCAGAAGGTTTTGCCTCAGCGGTACCTGTAGGGGACCATGTCCCAACGCCCCCTGGAGTGACCGAGCTACATAGGGAACTCCCTGGTCCATCTCTCCCCAGTTCCTTCTTGCCAAAAGCCACAACAGGGGAGGGAATGGTGTTAAATGGACGTGAGCAACGTCTCAAAGAACAGCAGTTACAGAAACACGTCCCTGCCCTTTCTTCGTCCAGCGCTTGCTCATGCACATTCAATGTAGGTGACCCCAAGCAGTATCTGCGGAGGCGGGTAGGAGTTTCCTTCAGCTTTCTTTCTGGTCTCCTGTTCATGCACATGCCCTGCCGAATGCCATGTCTCCTCTGGCCTGCTGCGTAGCACAGTGGTGGAACATGAGCATATGGACTGAGGTCCACGTTGCAGCCGTACAGATGTTGGCGATTGGGATATTCACCAGGATGGTGGGTGAAGTGGCTTGCGCGCTGGTGAAGTGCGCCTTGTGCACGGCAAAGGTTAGACATCATAGCACATGGTGATGCATAGGGTGATCCATCTGGAGAGCCACTGGGAAGAAACCAGAAGATTTTTCATGCATTCTGTGAAGGCTGCAAAGAGCTGAGAGGATGTATGGAAGGGTCTCATGCACTCCAGGTAAAAGGCGAGCGCCTGCCTAACGTCCAAGGCATGGAGGCGTCTCATGTGGTTTAGGATAGCGGATGGGTCAGAAGATGGCCTGGACCAAATGGAAGGCTGAAAACACCTTAGGGAAGAAAGCAGCTTACCTGAACCTCACCCTTAAAAATTGCGTAAGGCAGTTCCAAGGTGAGTGTCCGAAGCCTGGATACCCTCCTGATCCATGCCATGGCTACCAAGGCCACCTTCGCAGACAAATGACAGAGAACACAAGGCCAGTGGCTCAAATAAAGGACCTGTCAGCCGAGACAGAACCAGATTTGAGTCCCACTGGGGAAGAGGAGGAAAGTTTGTGGAAAAAGCCTCTCTAGGCCTTTCAGGAATCTAGCCGTGAGGTCATGGAGAGTACAGCTCGGCTCTGAAATGGAGGGTAAAAGGCCGCAATGGAAACTGTGGTTACGTGGTCTCTGATCGAAGAAAAAGCCAGACCTGAGTGCTTCCAGGTAGTCCAATATTGTCTGCAGGGGGGCGTTAACTCCCTTCTGCTCCACACAAACCAAGAACTGGGTCCATTTTGCCATGTAAACAGAAGACGTAGAGCAGAGGTTCTCTGTGGCAGCTCTGGGGGCCAGGGCTAGGGTACATCACCCACTGCGGCTGTGGGGAGAGGAGCTAACCAGTGTTGTGGAGAGGTGGGGTTTCCTCCCAGACGAGGAAGAGCAGCTCACAGGAGGGCTGCAGGGAGCCTTAGAGCAGCCACGACCAGGGCAGCAGCACGCACCTGGAGGCTGGGAGGCAGCAAAGGACTAAGTGAGGGGGTGACTGGGGACTCTGGGGGCTCCAGGGGTGAGTGAGGCTAGTGCTGGTGGCAAAGCGAATACTGGAGGGGGGCTGGGGGCGAGGCTAGTACTGGAGAGCTCTACGGGATGGGGAGCTTTAAGAGGCAGCAGGCTGACACTAGAGGGCACTGGAGACTCCAGGGTGGGAAGCTGGCACTGGGGGAGGGCTGGGTGCAGTGGGGCTCTGGAAACAGGAGGCTGGCACTGAGGGGTCTGGTGGCGGGGGCTCTAAGAGGTGGGAGGCTGGCACTGGGGGGGTTGGACGCAGGGGAATCTGGAATCTGTGGCTGGCGCTAGGGAGTAGTGGAGGGACTTCTAGGGGTTAGGGCTGGCGCTGGGGGCTCAGAGGGCTAGGGTTTGTGGTCCCCAGAGCCACCACAAACAGCTGGCTTCAGCTGCTGCAGCCACCCGCCACACAGCGACTACCAGAGCTGAAGCCGGCTGTTCACTACAGCTCTGGGAGACGGGGCTTTTGGAGGACCAGTAACATTTTATTTTCATATTTGCATATTCATTGTTGAATATGATGAATATGCAAATATGTAATTAAAATGTTACCAGTCCGCCAAAAGTTTGTGAATAGGTTTGCCTGCCCACAGTATAAAGGGTTGGGAACCACTGGCATAGAGGGCTTCCTGCTCCCCAAAAGGACGAGCACACCTGTTACTGTGGGTTTAACATGCCATGAAGGTTCAGGTGCAGCAGTCGGCCCTGGTCCTGCGAGAGACGGTCCGGGCAGGCTGACAGCAGCCACGGCCACCTCTCCAGCAGGCCGACAAGGGTGCCAAGCTAGTGCTGATGAGACTGGGCAGATGTGATGAGGGTTACTGCACTGAATCCGGCTTGATCTTTGGCAGCATCTTGCCAACCAGAGGAAAAGGTGGAAAGGCATACATGAGACCCCCCTGACCAAGGCAGGAGAAAGGCGCCCTGCAGGGAACCCTCCTCTAGCCCCAGCTGGGAGCAGAACAGAGGACACTTCACATTCGGCCTGCTAGCAAACAGATTGACTCGGGGAGAGATCCCCATTCGTGGAAGAACCTGCAAGTCAGGCGAGAGGAGAACCGCCTGCTCAGGTCACCTGCCACGGTGCTCTTGGCTTCGGGGAGGTGACAGGCCTCCAGGGATATACTGTGTCTGACGCAAAACTCCCAGAGAGCGTGTGCCTCCTGCCAGAGGGCTGCAGAGCGGGTCCCTCTCTGCCTACGGATATAGAACACTGTCCGTGAGGTCCCTGACCATCCTGCGTGACAGGTGCGGGAGGGACACTTTGCACGCCCTGCGTACTGCCCTGAACTCTTTGACATTTACATGCAGACCCACCTCTGCAAGGCTCCACATTCCCTGCGTCTACAACATGCCAAGGTGCGCCCCTCAACCCCGATCCGAGGCATCACACACCAACTCCAGATAGTGCCATGGCTGCCAAAACGCAATTCCTGCCAAGATGTTGGCCACTGCCATCCACCACCACGTGTGTGTGGATGGTCCCCGATCTGTCCAGTGGATGCTATGCTGGGGGGGTAAACCGACACCAACCACAGCTGCAGAGGTAGCAAAGTGAGTCTGGCAAAGAGCACAGCAAAGGAGCATGATGCCACGTGGCTGACACTCGGAAATGAGGCTCACGAGCAACTCAAACCTGTTTGGAGCTGCTACTGAGTCCGATGAACTCGACCCTCTGAGCTGGAACAGACGCAGACTTTTCCTTGTTTGGCAGGAGACCCAGCTGCTAACCCATGTCCGACAAGAGAGCACCATCCCGACAGGCCTCTGACCAGCCAGCTGAGGTTGGGCAACTCCTGGACCCCCTTGTGTCTCAGGTACGCTGCCATTACTGACATACGTGTGGCGAACGCCCTGGGGGCGTAGCAAGGTCGAAGGGAAGGACAGCAAACGGGCAATGATTTGCAGCTACCGTGAACCTCAGGAAGCACCTGTGTCCCTGAAGAGCACGATGTGAAAGTACGCTTCCTTGAGGTCGAGGGCAGCGTACCAATCCCCCGGACCCAGGTCAGGGATGGTCGAAGCCAGAGAGACCATGCAAAACTTGAGGCTCCAGAGATGGCAGTTCAGACCTCACAGGCTGAGAATGGCGTTTAGGACATCTTGGCTTTTGGGATTAAAAAATAACGGGAATAAAAGCCCCAGTTTCTGTATTGGAGTGAGACCTCCTGCACCACTCCCCCACATCCTGTGCGAGAAGGGTGTTGTAAGAAGGGTCCCTGAAGAGGGATGGGGAAGGTGGGTGGAAAGTAGGAGGGAGAGGAGAGCTGTAAAGTATAGCCATGCTCTATTATGGTCAGGACCCAGCGATCCAAGGTAAAGGCCCTCCAAGTCAAGAGGTAGGGCAGAGGCGGGATGAAAACACAAGAGAAGGTTCTGGCTTGAGAGGGCGCACCCTTAGAAAGAGTGCTTGCCTGTGGGTTTGGGGCAGGTAGAGTGGCCGACGGAGGTTGCCTGTCCTGCTTCCTCCTGCATAGCTTAGACCTTCCTTGGGCTGGGTCTTGCTGAGGACAGGCCCCACGGGATTGAGAGGAAGGGGTTTTAAGCTCCTCCTCTTTGTTCCGAGGACATACTACTCCAGAGTCTTCAGAGTGGCTCTAGAGTCTTTCAGAGCATGCAGTTTAGGGTCTGTGTTCTCTGAGAACAGTGCCTGGCTGTCGAATGGGAGGTCCTGACGCGAGCTCTGGGCTTCCATGGACAAGCCCGAGAGCAGGAACCAGACTGACCAGCACATGGAAATGGCTGAGGCCATGGATCAGACTGCTGAGTCAAATGCTGCTCTAGCTGCCACTGCCCCTTCCTCTACCAGCACCCTGAACGCCTTCCTGGGGTTCTCCAGTAGAGAGGACTCAAACTGAGCCATTGATTGCTTCCTGCTCCACTTTGTGGGAATCACCAAAGACTCTTGGTGTCAAGACGTCGGCACTCCACACATCAGATCATTGGTCTTGCGGAGCTAAAGACAACTCCATCAGCAGTGCCTTTGGCACAACGTCTCTCTCCTTCCAGGTCCTAGGGCAGAAGGACCTACAAATGCAGCATGTCTCGCTGCTCTGGCCCTCCCGCAAACAGTGGAGGGTCGCACAGACCAACACTATCAACTGTAACTATGTAAACCTGTTTACTCTTGGAAAGAGGGAAACAGCAAAGATCACTACAGTTCTGCTGGAGCATTTCTAAGCACCATCACTGGTGGCAAGAAGGAACTGGAGAGGGAGGGGCTTGGAAGCGTCCCACGTAGCATGGCGCGTGCGCCACTCCAGGGGCACTGGGACCTGGTCCCCTACAGATACTGCTGGCACCAGTGCACGTGGCGAGCGTGCACACTGACGCTGCATGGACATGAGCAATCTCTCGAAGAAAGTGCTTTATTGTGGAGCTGCTCAAAGCCAGGGCAGAAGGGATGGGGCATCCAGATGGCATCACCTCACCCTAAACGCCATGGACCCAAGAAATTCCCACCGCTCTGGGCCCCTCTCAGCCTTTGTCCCCTGGAGGGGGAACTGACTCCCAGGCCTGCTTTAAGGACCCTGTAAGGGGGCACTGGCCCCCTCAGCCTGTAAGCACGATGCTCCTATGTCCCCAAGGGGCAAGAAGTCTGTGCCCTCCCAGTCCTAGCCCTGCTCTCTGGCAATTTCTCCAGGTCCTGTGCATGCTGTGGTGGCAAGTGCGTGTGTGTCTCCTCCTTTCTCTTTCTCCCTCCCCCTCCCCGCAGCGTGGCCATCCCTCTGGCTTCCCCCAGCACTAGCCTGCCCGCGGGACAGACGGCAGACGAGATGGGATGGGAAATGGAGACACGGAAAAGAACAATGACATTGTAATTTCCACCTGAGCGTCGAGCAGGCGTTTCCGGGGTTCGGAGACGTCGTGGGCGCCCGAGTGATCCCTGCGCAGCTCCTCCTCCACCAGCATCAACCTGCAGGGACAGGCTTCACTGGAGTCAATCCGGGCTCCCGCGGGGGGAGGCCAAGGGTCCCTGACAGCTCACGCCCAGGGGGCAGGGGGGAGGTTGAGCAGGTCCTTGGGGGGCAGAGGCCACAGCAGGTACCTAGGGGAGGCAGCTCCCAGAGGGACTCTTCCCTCCTGGCCTGATCTCATCAGGGATCTGCCTAAAATCCTGCGATACACTTCACAGTCCCCAGGTGTGCTGGGGGCCTCATGACAAGACCTTGTGATCCCCATCTCCCCATACATGCCAGGGACCCTTGGCCTCTGCCATGAGCCGCCCCCCAGGCGTGCCAGGGACCCTGTGACCCCCCAACATGTGCCAGGGACCCCACGGCCCCCACCTTCCCCGCACATGGCCAGGCCCAGGTGACCCTGCCGAAAGGCCCCGCCGCTCCGATCCGCCCCTCACCTGCCAATGATGCTCTTGATCTGTGAGTCCTTCTCCACCTGCTGCTGGCGTAGCCGCTTCTCACTCTGCTCCAGCCGCTGCTGGTACTGCAGCAGGATCTTGCTGGTCTGCTCCTCCTGCGACATGAGGCGTCGCTCATACTCCTCCAGCTTGCGGTTCGACATGTGCAGTCGCTCCTTCAGAGAGTGGATCTCCTCCTCGTATTCCTTCACCTGCAGGGAAAGGCAGTGTGAGGGCCACGCCCGGCACCAGGCCGGAGTTTGGGGACCGTACGGGCAGCTGCCTGGGCTCTCACCCGGTCCAGCCGGCTCTCATCCATGGACTTGGAGTACTCCTTCAGCTTGTACTCCTCACGCTCAATGTGGGAGCTCTCAATGTCAGCCGACAGGTGCGGCATGTTAGAGACCCAGGCCACTGTGCGCTCCGAGGCCGGCATGACGGGGTTCAGCGTGGAAGGTGTGTGGGAAGGCTGCAGGGAAAAAGCATGGACTGAGACCCCTTCCCTGACCCAGAGACTCCCCCACCCTCCCTGTGGCGGGCACTGCAACACAGACCAGTGCCTCAGCATGACGGTCAGCCGCCCTCCCTTTGTACCCCTCTCAATCTGGTACCATCTGCCCCCCCTTTGTACCTCTCCCGACCTGGCCCCATCTGCCCCCTCACTGCCCCCCTTTGTACCTCTCCCGACCTGGCCCCATCTGCCCCCTCATTGCCCCCCTTTGTACCTCTCCCAACCTGGCCCCATCTGCCCCCTCACTGCCCCCCTTTGTACCTCTCCCGACCTGGCCCCATCTGCCCCCTCATTGCCCCCCTTTGTACCTCTCCCAACCTGGCCCCATCTGCCCCCTCACTGCCTCCCTTTCTACTTCTCCCCACCTGCCCCCTCACTGCCCCCCTTTGTACTTCTCCCCACCTGGCCCCATCTGCCCCCTCACTGTCCCCCTTTGTACCTCTCCCGACCTGGCCCCATCTGCCCCCTCACTGCCTCCCTTTCTACTTCTCCCCACCTGCCCCCTCACTGCCCCCCTTTGTACTTCTCCCCACCTGGCCCCATCTGCCCCCTCACTGCCCCCCTTTGTACTTCTCCCCACCTGGCCCCATCTGCCCCCTCACTGCCCCCCTTTCTACTTCTCCCCACCTAGCCCCATCTGCCCCCTCACTGCTCCCCTTTGTACCTCTCCCCACCTGACCCCATCTGCCCCCTCACTGCCCCCCTTTGTACCTCTCCCCACCTGACCCCATCTGCCCCCTCACTGCTCCCCTTTGTACCTCTCCCCACCTGACCCCATCTGCCCCCTCACTGCTCCCCTTTGTACCTCTCCCCACCTGCCCTATCTCCCCACTCCCTGACACCCCTCCCTTCCCTTCCTGCCCTCCCCACACCTGCTTGGTAATGGTTGGCTTGAGCGCCGAGGGCGTCTCCTTGGTGACGGACTGCTGCCGGGTGCGGGCTGGCCCGTAGGTGGGCTCGGGTGACTGCAGCAGGTTGCCGCTGGAGGGCCGAGGCTTCTGCGCAGCACTGACGGTCAGCTGCTGGGACTTGCCGCGCTGGAGCGGGGGCTGGGGCTGGGATGGGGGCTGCGGCTGGGGCCCGATGGTGATCTGCGGAGGGGAGAGCATGTTCTGCAGGTTCTCCTGCAGCGAGAGCTGGCGCTTGGTGAACTCGGAGCCCTGGCGGGTGAACTCGTCGCTGTAGCTGTGGCTGTGGATGATGTGCTTGCTGGCAGACAGGTCCTCGCTCTTGCTGTAGCCGTGGAAGGGGGCGAAGGTGTCGGGATTGCCCTCGGCAGGGCGGTGCGAGGGAGCTGCGGAGGGCCCGTCGGAGGCCATGTGAAAGAGAGGGTTCTGGAAGGAGAGGGGCACCCGCAGCTGCTGGGCAGCGGCCCCGTCGGTGGTGACCCCCATGTGGCTGAGGCGGAGGCCGGCGGCGATGCTGGAGCCGCTGCCTTGCGAGAGGCGGCTGGGCCGCAGTCCCATGGCAGCAGTGATGGAGGCCTGGCTGCTGTTCAGCATGTCACCCACGCTCTGCAGGTTGGAGACGCTGTTCATGCGGCTGTCCTGCAGGTCCAGCATAGAGACACTCTTGTTGACGCTCAGCATCTTCTGGTCGGGCTCTGTGATGTCTGAGCTGCTGGTGCAGTAGGCGGGCGAGGAGCGGGCCAGGGGTGGGCGTGTCACGAAGAACATGTCCTTGGAGCCCTTCTCCTTGGTGGGCGAAGGCAACCGGGTCATGTCCATGGAGCTGGGGGCAGAAGAGACAAGTGGTCAGGGCTAGGCCCAGTGCTCCACAGAGGGTGGAGAGAGAAGGGGGCCAAAGAGATGAGGGCATCAGTGAGCAACCCTGGAGTCGGATGGGGGGAGAGGTGCCAGCCCAGGAGTCCTGGGGAATGGGGGTGTTGGTGAGCAGCCCTTGGGGGGAGCAGATGAGGAGGGGGTGCCAGGAAATGGAGAAGTTGATGAACACCCCTAGACCAGGGCCTCCAGGTGATAAATGACGGTGCAGTCTCTGAGCAGATCAGCTGTGAGGCTAACCTAGTGAGGAGGGCTTTAAAATGAGGTCCCACAGGGACAGGTGACCAAAACCCACAGGGAAGTGAAAAAACATGAGACCTGGGAAATGGATCAGAAATTGGGGGGTGCACGGGCTGTTATAGTAGGATCAAGAAGTGACATGGCAGAACTGGGGAGCAAAATCAAATCAGTATCTAGTTATCTGTATCCAAATGCAAGAAGTGTGGGGAATAAGCAGGAAGAACTTGAAGTGCTGGTAAAGAAACACAACTCTGACTTGGTAGCACAGCAGCTTGGTGGGATAATACACTTGACTGAAATAGTGGGATGGAAGGGCACAGCTTGCTCAGGCAGGGAAAAGGGAGGAGGTGTTGCCTTCTACATTAACAACTAGAAGTTTTACCCGGCATCACTCGGGTCCTTAACTCCAATAATGTTTGTTGTTCTTCATTTAAATCATGGTTCTGGGGCAGGGCTGAGGATGAGAGGTTCAGTGTGCAGGCTGCCCTGGAGAAAGAGGACTTTCCAGCCCGGTCTCACTGCAACAGCTTGGGGCCAGGTGAAAAGCACCCTTCTATGGCCACTGCAGCTCCAGCAGGCACTGCTGTGCGAGAGTGGCATGTCCATGTTCATCTGCCCCCTGCGCTCCGCAGAAAGACAGGGATGTAGCAAACGGGGCACTTTTCCCTGGCTCCCTGACCAAGGGGAGCAGCCAGTAATGTTCCCGTATGAATGTTCCTTGAAGGGCATCTGGAGGGTAGGAGGCTTGGAGCTGGGACAGTCCTGGATGTCTCCTTTCACCAGCCTGGTGATTCGTGGGCAGGGCTTGCCTAAGGTAGGATAAGAGGAGGCAACCTACCAAATTTGGTAGTCCTAAGTCTTACTGTTTAGGAGGAGTTTTTGAACAAACGGATGGACAGACAGACTCACTCAGTAACGGACAAACAAACTCTCTCAACTATATTGCAGATGTATACACTGGGCTGAGGTTGAGGTGGATGTAGGAGACAGACTTGTTGAGACTCTCTGGGTTAGGTTAAAAGGGGTAAAAACAAGGATGATGTCATGGGAGAGCTCTGTTACCCCCTAGCCAAGAAGAAGAGGTGGATGAGGCTCTTTTTACACTAACAAAATCATCCAAAGCACAGGACTTAGTAGTGATGGGGGATTTCAACTATGCAGACATCGGATGGGCAAATAACACAGCAGGACACTGATTATCCAACAAGTTCTTGCAATGTAATGGAAATATTTCTTATTTCAGAATGTGGAGAAAGCTACTGGGGGGAGAGGCTGTTCTAGATTTGATTTTAACTCGGGATGTTAGTGTGGACCCGTTTACATGATCAACCAAAAAGCCTGGTAGGACAAGAACTTAGGTCAGACATTGGAAAAACCTTCCTACCTGTCAGGGTGGTCAAACACTGGAATAAATTGCCCAGGGGGTTGTGGAATCCCCATCTCTGGAGATGTTGAAGAGCAGGTTGGACACACACCTGTCAAGGATGGTCTAGACGGTGCTGGGCCCTCCCGTCAGGGCAGGGGACTGGACTCGATGACCTCTCGAGATCCCTGCCAGTCCTAGTATTCTATGATCCTTTCCCAAGGGTGGCGGAGGTTCTCTCTCAGCTCCCTGCATGCAGACTTTGCAGGGGCCCCCGAAGGAGGGAAAAGGCCCAGCCTGGCACTCCCCAGGCCTCAGGCAGAGCCAGCTTTGAGCAGGGCAGCCCCCCAGGCCATGTGCAGGGCAAGGAAGGGAAATGACAGAGCTGCTCCACAGCAAGAAGGGGGGGAGGCAGTGTGCCATGCCGTCTCGGGCCAGGACTTACCTGTTCAGGCCCCGCACCATGTAGGACTGGAGATCCACAGAGCTGCAGGAGGAGCAGAGGCAGCAGTTAGCACTGGGCAGCCCCTACCTGGGAGAGTGCGGGAAGCTGGAGAGGTCGCTGAGGGGCTCACCTGTTGAGGTCCCGCATCATGTAGGACTGCATGTCGGAGGAGGGACCCCGCAGAATGAGGGGCTTGGTTTGCAGCCGCTCCCCCTGGTGACTTGGCTGCCGCTGGATGTGCGGGTTCCTGAGGGCGACACTGATGTCGTTGAGCAGCCGAGGCAGGGGGCCCAGCTTGATCAGGGCTTCCTGGGGCCAGATGCACAAAGATGGGGAGGGGTGAACATGAGACCTGGGATCCCTGCTCCCCTCCCAGATCCGGGAGAGCGCCCAGGTGTCCTGGCTCCCAGCACTCCCCAGCTCCAACCCACCAGTCCCCACCCCCCTCCCAGAGCCGGGAGAGCGCCCAGGTGTCCTGGCTCCCAGCACTCCCCAGCTCCAACCCACCAGTCCCCAATCCCCTCCCAGAGCCGGGAGAGAGCCCAGGTGTCCTGGCTCCCAACATTCCCCAGCTCCAACCCACCAGTCCCCACCCCCCTCCCAGAGCCGGGAGAGAGCCCAGGTGTCCTGGCTCCCAGCACTCCCCAGCTCCAACCCACCAGTCCCCAATCCCCTCCCAGAGCCGGGAGAGAGCCCAGGTGTCCTGGCTCCCAACATTCCCCAGCTCCAACCCACCAGTCCCCACCCCCCTCCCAGATCCGGGAGAGCGCCCAGGTGTCCTGGCTCCCAGCACTCCCCAGCTCCAACCCACCAGTCCCCACCCCCCTCCCAGAGCCGGGAGAGAGCCCAGCTGTCCTGGCTCCCAACATTCCCCAGCCCCAACCCACCAGTCCCCACCCCCCTCCCAGAGCCGGGAGAGAGCCCAGGTGTCCTGGCTCCCAACACTCCCCAGCTCCAACCCACCAGTCCCCACCCCCCTCCCAGAGCTGGGAGAGAGCCCAGGTGTCCTGCCTCCCAACACTCCCCAGCTCCATCCCACCAGTCCCCACCCTCCTCCCAGAGCTGGGAAAGTGCCCAGATGTCCTGCCTCCCAACACTCCCCAGCCCCCCCCCAGCTCTAACTCACCAGTCCCCACCCCCCTCCCAGAGCTGGGAAAGTGCCCAGATGTCCTGCCTCCCAACACTCCCCAGCCCCCCCCCCAGCTCTAACTCACCAGTCCCCACTCCCCTCCCAGAGCCGGGAGAGAGCCCAGGTGTCCTGGCTCCCAACACTCCCCAGCTCCAACCCACCAGTCCCCACCCTCCTCCCAGAGCCGGGAGAGAGCCCAGGTGTCCTGGCTCCCAACACTCCCCAGCTCCAACCCACCAGTCCCCACCCCCCTCCCAGAGCTGGGAGAGAGCCCAGGTGTCCTGCCTCCCAACACTCCCCAGCTCCATCCCACCAGTCCCCACCCCCCTCCCAGAGCTGGGAAAGTGCCCAGATGTCCTGCCTCCCAACACTCCCCAGCCCCCCCCCAGCTCTAACTCACCAGTCCCCACCCCCCTCCCAGAGCTGGGAAAGTGCCCAGATGTCCTGCCTCCCAACACTCCCCAGCCCCCCCCCCAGCTCTAACTCACCAGTCCCCACTCCCCTCCCAGAGCCGGGAGAGAGCCCAGGTGTCCTGCCTCCCAACACTCCCCAGCCCCCCCCAGCTCTAACTCACCAGTCCCCACTCCCCTCCCAGAGCTGGGAAAGTGCCCAGATGTCCTGCCTCCCAACACTCTCCAGCCCCCCCCAGCTCTAACTCACCAGTCCCCACTCCCCTCCCAGAGCTGGGAAAGTGCCCAGATGTCCTGCCTCCCAACACTCCCCAGCCCCCCCCCCCAGCTCTAACTCACCAGTCCCCACTCCCCTCCCAGAGCTGGGAAAGTGCCCAGATGTCCTGCCTCCCAACACTCCCCAGCCCCCCCCCCCCAGCTCTAACTCACCAGTCCCCACCCCCCTCCCAGAGCTGGGAAAGTGCCCAGATGTCCTGCCTCCCAACACTCCCCAGCCCCCCCCCCCAGCTCTAACTCACCAGTCCCCACTCCCCTCCCAGAGCCGGGAGAGAGCCCAGGTGTCCTGCCTCCCAACACTCCCCAGCCCCCCCCCAGCTCTAACTCACCAGTCCCCACTCCCCTCCCAGAGCTGGGAAAGCGCCCAGGTGTCCTGCCTCCCAACACTCTCCAGCCCCCCCAGCTCTAACTCACCAGTCCCCACTCCCCTCCCAGAGCTGGGAAAGTGCCCAGATGTCCTGCCTCCCAACACTCCCCAGCCCCCCCCCAGCTCTAACTCACCAGTCCCCACTCCCCTCCCAGAGCTGGGAAAGTGCCCAGATGTCCTGCCTCCCAACACTCCCCAGCCCCCCCCCAGCTCTAACTCACCAGTCCCCACTCCCCTCCCAGAGCTGGGAAAGTGCCCAGATGTCCTGCCTCCCAACACTCCCCAGCCCCCCCCCAGCTCTAACTCACCAGTCCCCACTCCCCTCTCAGAGCTGGGAGAGAGCCCAGGTGTCCTGCCTCCCAACACTCTCCAGCCCCCCCCAGCTCTAACTCACCAGTCCCCACTCCCCTCCCAGAGCTGGGAAAGTGCCCAGATGTCCTGCCTCCCAACACTCCCCAGCCCCCCCCCCAGCTCTAACTCACCAGTCCCCACTCCCCTCCCAGAGCTGGGAGAGAGCCCAGGTGTCCTGCCTCCCAACACTCCCCAGCCCCCCCCCCAGCTCTAACTCACCAGTCCCCACTCCCCTCCCAGAGCTGGGAGAGAGCCCAGGTGTCCTGCCTCCCAACACTCCCCAGCCCCCCCCCCAGCTCTAACTCACCAGTCCCCACCCCCCTCCCAGAGCTGGGAAAGCGCCCAGATGTCCTGCCTCCCAACACTCCCCAGCCCCCCCCCCAGCTCTAACTCACCAGTCCCCACTCCCCTCCCAGAGCTGGGAGAGAGCCCAGGTGTCCTGCCTCCCAACACTCCCCAGCCCCCCCCCCAGCTCTAGCTCACCAGTCCCCACTCCCCTCTCAGAGCTGGGAGAGAGCCCAGGTGTCCTGCCTCCCAACACTCTCCAGCCCCCCCCCCAGCTCTAACTCACCAGTCCCCACTCCCCTCCCAGAGCTGGGAGAGAGTCCAGGTGTCCTGCCTCCCAACACTCTCCAGCCCCCCCCAGCTCTAACTCACCAGTCCCCACCCCCCTCCCAGAGCTGGGAGAGAGCCCAGGTGTCCTGCCTCCCAACACTCCCCAGCCCCCCCCAGCTCTAACTCACCAGTCCCCACCCCCCTCCCAGAGCTGGGAGAGAGCCCAGGTGTCCTGCCTCCCAACACTCTCCAGCCCCCCCCAGCTCTAACTCACCAGTCCCCACTCCCCTCCCAGAGCTGGGAGAGAGTCCAGGTGTCCTGCCTCCCAACACTCTCCAGCCCCCCCCCAGCTCTAACTCACCAGTCCCCACCCCCCTCCCAGAGCTGGGAGAGAGTCCAGGTGTCCTGCCTCCCAACACTCCCCAGCCCCCCCCCCCCCCCCAGCTCTAACTCCCCAGTCCCCACTCGCCTCCCAGAGCTGGGAGAGAGTCCAGGTGTCCTGCCTCCCAACACTCCCCAGCTCCATCCCACCAGTCCCCACAGCCCGGCGCCCAGCCGCATGTCGGAAGCCCTCGTACCTTGCTGAGCTGGGGCATGACCTCCCAGAGCAAAGCATGCAGCGTGGAGAGCTCACGGCCCAGGTCGATGTAGCCCTCAAAGCTGCTGCTGTTGGTCAGGGTGTCAAGGTTGGAGATCTCGTAGAGGAACTGCTGCATGCTGGCCCATTCCAGCTCCAGGAACTCATTCATGAACGCCATGTATTCCTCCTTGCTGCCGAACCTAGCGTAGGGTGGGGGTTGAGTCGGGGACAGCACTCCCACGCCATTCATCTCCCCCCTCCCAGGCTGCCCACTCCAGCTCTTGCTGAACTTCCTGCTGATGCTGCCGGGGAAGAGGAGTCCAAGGAGGACAGCACCCCACACAATACCCAGCCCCCTCTGTGCAGCTGAGCTGAGTCAGCACCCCAAGGCAGCGGACACAGGACTCATTCTCCAAACCCATGCTGTCCCCAGAGGGCCTGCCCATGGCACAGCTCTCACTTGCTGAAGTTGGCCAGGTTCTGGATGACCTTGGCGATGAGGGTCAGCGTGCGGGACGTCTGGTCGTCTGGATACTCCTGCATGAGGCCAAAAAGGCTGGGCGACATGACAGCCGGGCACAGGAAGCGCAAGAAAAGTGAGGCACTGATCAGCCGGTCAGCGATGTCCTCGCGGCCCCTCTCCGCACAGCGCAGCCGCCATGAGGCGAACACCTCCTTCAGCTCCCGCGGGAACACGCTGTGGGAGACCGGGGTTGTCAGTGCCCTGGACCTCGTACAACCCCCGAGCCCATACACCCGCCCTCCCTCCCCCCAGCACAGACCTCCTCCAGCTCCCGCGGGAACACGCTGTGGGAGACCGGGGCTGTCAGCGCCCCCAAGCTGTACGTCCCCCCCGAGTCCATACGCTCCCCCAAACACGGACCCCCCTCTGCTCCCGTGGGAACATACTGCAGGGAGACCGGGGCTGTCAGCACCCCCAAGCTGTACGTCCCCCCCGAGTCCATACGCTCCCCCAAACACGGACCTCCCCTCTGCTCCCGTGGGAACATACTGCAGGGAGACCGGGGCTGTCAGCGCCCCCAAGTCGTATGTCCCCCCCCCCCCGAGTCCATATGCTCCCCCAAACACGGACCCCCCCTGCTCCCGTGGGAACATACTGCAGGGAGACCGGGGCTGTCAGCGCCCCCAAGCTGTACGTCCTCCCCGAGTCCATACGCTCCCCCAAACACGGACCCCCCCTCTGCTCCCGTGGGAACATACTGCAGGGAGACCGGGGCTGTCAGCGCCCCCAAGTCGTACGTCCCCCCCGAGTCCATACGCTCCCCCAAACACGGACCCCCCTCTGCTCCCGTGGGAACATACTGCAGGGAGACCGGGGCTGTCAGCGCCCCCAAGTCGTATGTCCCCCCCCCGAGTCCATATGCTCCCCCAAACACGGACCCCCCTCTGCTCCAGTGGGAACATACTGCAGGGAGACCGGGGCTGTCAGCGCCCCCAAGCTGTACGTCCTCCCCGAGTCCATACGCTCCCCCAAACACGGACCTCCCCTCTGCTCCCGTGGGAACATACTGCAGGGAGACCGGGGCTGTCAGTGCCCCCAAGTCGTACGTCCCCCCCGAGTCCATACGCTCCCCCAAACACGGACCCCCCTCTGCTCCCGTGGGAACATACTGCAGGGAGACCGGGGCTGTCAGTGCCCCCAAGCTGTACGTCCCCCCCGAGTCCATACGCTCCCCCAAACACGGACCCCCCTCTGCTCCCGTGGGAACATACTGCAGGGAGACTGGGGCTGTCAGCGCCCCCAAGCTGTACGTCCCCCCCGAGTCCATACGCTCCCCCAATCACGGACCCCCCTCTGCTCCTGTGGGAACATACTGCAGGGAGACCGGGGCTGTCAGCGCCCCCAAGTCGTACGTCCTCCCCGAGTCCATACGCTCCCCCAAATACGGACCCCCCCTCTGCTCCCGTGGGAACATACTGCAGGGAGACCGGGGCTGTCAGTGCCCCCAAGCTGTACGTCCTCCCCGAGTCCATACGCTCCCCCAAACACGGACCCCCCTCTGCTCCCGTGGGAACATACTGCAGGGAGACCGGGGCTGTCAGCGCCCCCAAGTCGTACGTCCCCCCCGAGTCCATACGCTCCCCCAAACACGGACCCTCCTCTGCTCCCGTGGGAACATACTGCAGGGAGACCAGGGCTGTCAGTGCCCCCAAGTCGTACGTCCCCCCCGAGTCCATACGCTCCCCCAAACACGGACCCCCCTCTGCTCCCGTGGGAACATACTGCAGGGAGACCGGGGCTGTCAGTGCCCCCAAGCTGTACGTCCTCCCCGAGTCCATATGCTCCCCCAAACACGGACCCCCCCTCTGCTCCCGTGGGAACATACTGCAGGGAGACCGGGGCTGTCAGTGCCCCCAAGTCGTACGTCCCCCCCGAGTCCATACGCTCCCCCAAACACGGACCCCCCCTCTGCTCCCGTGGGAACATACTGCAGGGAGACCGGGGCTGTCAGTGCCCCCAAGCTGTACGTCCTCCCCGAGTCCATACGCTCCCCCAAATACGGACCCCCCCTCTGCTCCCGTGGGAACATACTGCAGGGAGACCGGGGCTGTCAGCGCCCCCAAGCTGTACGTCCCCCCCGAGTCCATACGCTCCCCCAAACACGGACCCCCCCTCTGCTCCCGTGGGAACATACTGCAGGGAGACCGGGGCTGTCAGTGCCCCCAAGTCGTACGTCCTCCCCGAGTCCATACGCACCCCCAAACACGGACCCCCCTCTGCTCCCGTGGGAACATACTGCAGGGAGACCGGGGCTGTCAGTGCCCCCAAGCTGTACGTCCTCCCCGAGTCCATACGCTCCCCCAAATACGGACCCCCCTCTGCTCCCGTGGGAACATACTGCAGGGAGACCGGGGCTGTCAGCGCCCCCAAGTCGTACGTCCTCCCCGAGTCCATACGCTCCCCCAAACACGGACCCCCCCTCTGCTCCCGTGGGAACATACTGCAGGGAGACCGGGGCTGTCAGTGCCCCCAAGTCGTACGTCCCCCCCGAGTCCATACGCTCCCCCAAATACGGACCCCCCTCTGCTCCCGTGGGAACATACTGCAGGGAGACCGGGGCTGTCAGCGCCCCCAAGTCGTACGTCCTCCCCGAGTCCATACGCTCCCCCAAATACGGACCCCCCTCTGCTCCCGTGGGAACATACTGCAGGGAGACCGGGGCTGTCAGCGCCCCCAAGTCGTACGTCCTCCCCGAGTCCATACGCTCCCCCAAACACGGACCCCCCTCTGCTCCCGTGGGAACATACTGCAGGGAGACCGGGGCTGTCAGTGCCCCCAAGCTGTACGTCCTCCCCGAGTCCATACGCTCCCCCAAATACGGACCCCCCTCTGCTCCCGTGGGAACATACTGCAGGGAGACCGGGGCTGTCAGCGCCCCCAAGTCGTACGTCCTCCCCGAGTCTATACGCTCCCCCAAACACGGACCCCCCCTCTGCTCCCGTGGGAACATACTGCAGGGAGACCGGGGCTGTCAGCGCCCCCAAGTTGTACGTCCTCCCCGAGTCCATATGCTCCCCCAAACACGGACCCCCCTCTGCTTCCGTGGGAACATACTGCAGGGAGACCGGGGCTGTCAGCGCCCCCAAGTCGTACGTCCTCCCCGAGTCCATACGCTCCCCCAAATACGGACCCCCCCTCTGCTCCCATGGGAACATACTGCAGGGAGACCGGGGCTGTCAGTGCCCCCAAGTCGTACGTCCTCCCCGAGTCCATACGCTCCCCCAAATACGGACCTCCCCTCTGCTCCCGTGGGAACATACTGCAGGGAGACCGGGGCTGTCAGTGCCCCCAAGTCGTACGTCCTCCCCGAGTCCATACGCTCCCCCAAATACGGACCCCCCTCTGCTCCCGTGGGAACATACTGCAGGGAGACCGGGGCTGTCAGTGCCCCCAAGTTGTACGTCCTCCCCGAGTCCATACGCTCCCCCAAATACGGACCCCCCCCTCTGCTCCCATGGGAACATACTGCAGGGAGACCGGGGCTGTCAGTGCCCCCAAGTCGTACGTCCTCCCCGAGTCCATACGCTCCCCCAAATACGGACCCCCCTCTGCTCCCGTGGGTGGCAGGGACACCACTGACCTCCAGAGTTCTCCGCATCCCTCCACAGGGCAAAGCATTTGTTCAGCTCCAGCCTGAACTAGAAATGCCTCCTCCCCCTCTGGGCCACCCTCCCACTTCCCACCATCTCCCTGCCACTCCGAGCAGTGTGAGCGGTTAACCCGGCAGAGCCACACCCACCAGTGCGAATTGACGACCTTGCAGAGCGCCAGCTCACAGCACATCCGCAGGTTGGCCTGGTGGTCCGGCAGGGTGGACGAGGAGCATTTCATGGGGTCCACTTCGCAGTTCTCCTCTGACTCGTACAGCGCCCGGATGAACTCACCTGCAGGTTGGGGGGCAGAGAGCTAGTGGGGCAGGGAGGGGGGCAGGCTAGACACTGCCCTAGGAACCAGCTCCTACCACTCTGCACACCCGTGCTAGCCATCGGGGCCTGGAGCTGCTGCACCAGCCTCTCCAGAAGCCAGATGGAGGGAGCTGCCAGCTCCAGTCTGTCCCAGGGCCAGGGCCAGCTCTTGGGCTGAGTATCACACCCCATCTATGGGCTGGGTACGGGGCTCAAAAACCACCACCCCTGCCTCCCAGCAAGCAGGGCACATGCTCAGGACCCAGCCTCCCCACCAGCGCCCCACCCACACCCGCCTGCACTCACCAATGGCATCCTTGAGGTATTTCTGGCCAATGAGTTTCAGATACTCCTCGATGGCTTTCGTGGCCAGGGTGTTCTCCCGGAAGATCAGGTGCTCCCGGTCTATGAACCGATCCACCTCCGTCATGGCCATGTCCGAGAGGAAATCCTGCAGGGGTCATGCCCGGGCTGGTTAGCAAGGGGACCCACACCCACAGCTCCCTTCCCTCCCCATGTCCGACAGGGCCTGAGAGGCATTCTGCCCTCCGAGGCTCCCGCTGTCCTGTACCTTGGCTTTGCCAGTGCTCTGCAGGATGTGCACCAGCGCACAGGCCACCTCCTCCTTGCTCTTGACGCTCAGCACCGGCTCCAGCACAGCGCACAGCATGCGGTAGTTGTTGGTCACGTACTCGGCGAACTCCTTGTACAGCTCCATGGGCAGGATGCTCATGGTCTGGAAGCGGCTCTTGACACGCACTGCGGGGCAGCCGGCCTTGCTCTTGCTGGTGCTGGGCTGGCTGAGTGGGTACCACTGCTCGGCAAAGTGGCGCCCAGTCACGCTAGCGATCGGGATGCTGACCATGCCCACATAGTTGCTCTTGTCCTTCTTGCGCTTCTTGTCCGTGTCCTTGTAGAGATGCAGGCGGATGGTGCGCACAGCGGGCAGGTTGTTGAACTCGAAGTGCTCGCCCCAGAAGACATTGTCCGTGCGCATCTTGCTGGTGGTGCGGGCGTAGAGCATGTCATCCAGGCACAGCTCGCAGTAATAGCGCTTCTTGGGGGGCAGGTCCCGCGCCTCAATGATCCACAGCTTCAGCACATTATCCACACGCCGGCTGTTATCCTGTGGGCACGGGCAGATGAGGGAGGGGGGCTGCGTGTTACCCTGGGGGGACTGGGTCAGAGGGGGCTGGGTCTTACCCTTGGGGGCACAGGGAATGGGACGGGAGGCTGGCTGTTACCTTGGGGGATCTGGGTGTTAGACGGGGGTCATGGGGTGAGCCAAGGCAGTTGGTAGTTACCCGAGGGGGGGAACAGGGACGAGATAAAGGAGCTGGGTGTTAGACGGGGGACCTAGGGGTGAGACAAGGCGACTGGGAGTTACCCACGGGGGGTACACGGATGAGATGAGGGAGCTCGGTGTTACTCTCACATGCACAAGGGTCAGATAGGGTTGTGCTGGGTGTTACTCTGGGAGCTCAGGGTTCAGACGGGGGGCTGGGTGTTACTCTGGGAGCTCAGGGTTCAGACGTGGGGCTGGGTGTTACTCTGGGAGCTCAGGGTTCAGACGTGGGGCTGGGTGTTACTCTGGGGGCTCAGGGTTCAGACGGGGGGCTGGGTGTTACTCTGGGAGCTCAGGGTTCAGACGGGGAGGCTGGGTGTTACTCTGGGGGCTCAGGGTTCAGACGGGGGGCTGGGTGTTACTCTGGAGGCTAAGGTTAAGACGGGGGGCTGGGTGTTACTCTGGGGCTCAGGGTTCAGACAGGAGGCTGGGTGTTACTCTGGGAGCTCAGGGTTCAGACGGGGAGGCTGGGTGTTACTCTGGGGGCTCAGGGTTCAGACGGGGGGCTGGGTGTTACTCTGGAGGCTAAGGTTAAGACGGGGGGCTGGGTGTTACTCTGGGGCTCAGGGTTCAGACAGGAGGCTGGGTGTTACTCTGGGGGCCCAGGGTTCAGACGGGGAGGCTGGGTGTTACTCTGGGGGCTCAGGGTTCAGACAGGAGGCTGGGTGTTACTCTGGGGGCTCAGGGTTCAGACGGGGAGGCTGGGTGTTACTCTGGGAGCTCAGGGTTCAGACAGGAGGCTGGGTGTTACTCTGGGGGCTCAGGGTTCAGACAGGAGGCTGGCTGTTACTCTGGGGGCTCAGTGTTCAGATGGAAAAGCTGGGTGTTACTCTGGGGCTCAGAGTTCAGACAGGAGGCTGGGTGTTACTCTGGGGGCTAAGGTTCAGATGGAGGGCTGGGTGTTACTCTGGGAGCTCAGGGTTCAGATGAGGGGCTGGGTGTTACTCTGGGGGCTCAGGGTTCAGACAGGAGGCTGGGTGTTACTCTGGGGGCTCAGGGTTCAGACAGGAGGCTAGGTGTTACTCTGGGGGCTCAGGGTTCAGACAGGGGGCTGGGTGTTACTCTGGGGGCTCAGGGTTCAGACGGGGAGGCTGGGTGTTACTCTGGGGGCTCAGGGTTCAGACAGGGAGGCTGGGTGTTACTCTGGGGGCTCAGGGTTCAGACAGGGAGGCTGGGTGTTACTCTGGGGGCTCAGGGTTCAGACGGGCGGCTGGGTATTACTCTGGGGGCTAAGGTTCAGACGGGGGGGCTGGGTGTTACTCTGGGGGCTCAGGGTTCAGAGGGGAGACTGGGTGTTACTCTGGGGGTCAGGATTCAGACAGGAGGCTGGGTGTTACTCTGGATGCTCAGGGTACAGACAGGAGGCTGGGAGTTACTCTGGGGGTCAGGGTTCAGACGGAGGGCTGGGTGTTACTCTGGGGGCTCAGGGTTCAGACAGGGAGGCTGGGTGTTACTCTGGGGGCTCAGGGTTCAGACGGGCGGCTGGGTATTACTCTGGGGGCTAAGGTTCAGACGGGGGGGCTGGGTGTTACTCTGGGGGCTCAGGGTTCAGAGGGGAGACTGGGTGTTACTCTGGGGGTCAGGATTCAGACAGGAGGCTGGGTGTTACTCTGGATGCTCAGGGTACAGACAGGAGGCAGGGTATTACTCTGCGGGCTCAGGGTTCAGACAGGAGGCTGGGTGTTAATCTGGCGGCTCAGGGTTCAGACGGGGAGGCTGGGTGTTACTCTGAGGCTCAGGGTACAGACAGGAGGCTGGGTGTTACTCTAGGGGCTCAGGGTTCAGATGGGGAGGCAGGGTATTACTCTGGGGGTCAGGGTTCAGATGGGGAGGCAGGGTATTACTCTGCGGGCTCAGGGTTCAGACGGGGAGGCTGGGTGTTACTCTAGGGGCTCAGGGTTCAGATGGGGAGGCAGGGTATTACTCTGGGGGTCAGGGTTCACACAGGGAGGCAGGGTATTACTCTGGGGGCTCAGGGTTCAGACGGGGAGGCTGGGTGTTACTCTGGGGGCTCCGGGTTCAGACAGGAGACTGGGTGTTACTCCGGGGGCTCAGGGTTCAGACAGGAGGCTGGGTGTTACTCTGGAGGCTCAGGGTTCAGACAGGAGGCTGGGTGTTACTCTGGGGACTCAGGGTTCAGACGGGGAGGCTGGGTGTTACTCTGAGGCTCAGGGTACAGACAGGAGGCTGGGTGTTACTCTGGGGGCTCAGGGTTCAGACGGGCGGCTGGGTATTACTCTGGGGGCTAAGGTTAAGACGGGGGGCTGGGTGTTACTCTGGGGCTCAGGGTTCAGAAAGGAGGCTGGGTGTTACTCTGGGGGCTCAGGGTTTAGACGGGGAGGCTGGGTGTTCCTCTGGAGGCTAAGGTTCAGATGGGGAGGCTGGGTGTTACTCTGGGGGCTCAGGGTTCAGACGGGGGGCTGAATATTACTCTGGGGCTCAGGGTTCAGACAGGAGGCTGGTTGTTACTCTGGGGGTCAGGGTTCAGACGGGTAGGCTGCGTGTTACTCTGGGGGCTCAAGGTTCAGCCGAGAGGCTGGGTGTTGCTCTGGGGGCTCACGGTGCAGATGGGGGTTGAGTGTTACTCTGGGGGCTCAGGGTTCAGACAGGAGGCTGGGTGTTACTCTGGGGGTCAGGATTCAGACGGGAGGCTGGGTGTTACTCTGAGGCTCAGGGTTCAGACGGGAGGCTTGGTGTTACTCTGGGGCTCAGGGTTCAGACGGGAGGCTGGGTGTTACTCTGGGGCTCAGGGTTCAAACGGGAGGCTGGGTGTTACTCTGGGGCTCAGGGTTCAGACAGGAGGCTGGGAGTTACTCTGGGGGCTCAGGGTTCATACGGGGATGCTGGGTGTTACTCTGGTGGCTCAGAGTTCGGACGCGGGGCTGGGTGTTACACTGGGGGCTCACGGTTCAGACAGGAGGCTGGGTGTTAGTCTGGTGGCTCAGGGTTCAGACAGGGAGGCTGGGTGTTACTCTGAGGCTCAGGGTACAGACAGGAGGCTGGGTGTTACTCTCGGGGCTCAGGGTTCAGACAGGAGGCTGGTTGTTACTCTGGGGGTCAGGGTTCAGACGGGTAGGCTGCGTGTTACTCTGGGGGCTCAAGGTTCAGCCGAGAGGCTGGGTGTTGCTCTGGGGGCTCACGGTGCAGATGGGGGTTGAGTGTTACTCTGGGGGCTCAGGGTTCAGACAGGAGGCTGGGTGTTACTCTGGGGGTCAGGATTCAGACGGGGGGCTGGATGTTACTCTGGGGCTCAGGGTTCAGACGGGAGGCTGGGTGTTACTCTGGGGCTCAGAATTCAGACGGGAGGCTGGGTGTTACTCTGGGGCTCAGGGTTCAGACGGGAGGCTGGGTGTTACTCTGGGGCTCAGGGTTCAAACGGGAGGCTGGGTGTTACTCTGGGGCTCAGGGTTCAGACAGGAGGCTGGGAGTTACTCTGGGGGCTCAGGGTTCATACGGGGATGCTGGGTGTTACTCTGGTGGCTCAGAGTTCGGACGCGGGGCTGGGTGTTACACTGGGGGCTCACGGTTCAGACAGGAGGCTGGGTGTTAGTCTGGTGGCTCAGGGTTCAGACGGGGAGGCTGCGTGTTACTCTGAGGCTCAGGGTACAGACAGGAGGCTGGGTGTTACTCTCGGGGCTCAGGGTTCAGACGGGGATGCAGGGTATTACTCTGGGGGTCAGGGTTCAGACAGGGAGGCAGGGTATTACTCTGGGAGCTCAGGGTTCAGACGGGGAGGCTGGGTGTTACTGTAGGGGCTCAGGGTTCAGACGGGGAGGCAGGGTATTACTCTGGGGGGCAGGGTTCAGACAGGGAGGCTGGGTGTTACTCTGGGGGCTCAGGGTTCAGAGAGGGGGCTGGGTGTTACTCTGGGGCTCAAGGTTCAGACGGGTAGGCTGGGTGTTACTCTAGGGCTCAAGGTTCAGACTGGGATGCTGGGTGTTACTCTGGGGGTCAGGGTTCAGACGGGGATGCTGGGTGTTACTCTGGCGGCTCAGGGTTCAGACGGGGATGCTGGGTGTTACTCTGGGGGCTCAGGGTTCAGACGTGGGGCTGGGTGTTACTCTGGGGGCTCAGGGTTCAGACGGGGGGGCTGGGTGTTACTCTGGGGGCTCAGGGTTCAGACAGGAGGCTGGGTGTTACTCTGGGTGCTCAGGGTTCAGACAGGGGGCTGGGTGTTACTCTGGGGGCTCAGGGTTCAGACAGGAGGCTGGGTGTTACTCTGGGGGCTCAGGGTTCAGACGGGGGGCTGGGTGTTACTCTGGGGGCTCAGGGTTCAGACAGGAGGCTGGGTGTTACTCTGGGGGCTCAGGGTTCAGACAGGAGGCTGGGTGTTACTCTGGGGGCTCAGGGTTCAGACTGGGGGCTGGGTGTTACTCTGGGGGCTCAGGGTTCAGACAGGAGGCTGGGTGTTACTCTGGGGGCTCAGGGTTCAGACTGGGGGCTGGGTGTTACTCTGGGAGCTCAGGGTTCAGACAGGAGGCTGGGTGTTACTCTGACATGCGCATAGGGTAAACACGGGCTCATGGAGAACTGGGAGGTTGTGGATCGGCAGGCTGAACAGGCGCAGGCTGGGGTCAGTGCTGTGGTGCACCAGGGCTACGTCTACACTGGCCCCTTTTCCGGAAGGGGCATGTTAATTTCAGAGATCGCAATAGGGAAATCCGCGGGGGATTTAAATATCTCCCGCGGCATTTAAATAAAAATGTCCGCCGCCTTTTTCTGGCTTTTAGAAAAGCCGGAAATGAGCGTCTATACTGGCCCCGATCCTCCGGAAAAAGCGCCCTTTTCCGGAGGATCTTATTCCTACTTCAAAGTAGGAATAAGATGTCTACACTGGCCCCGATCCTCCGGGAAAAGCGCCCTTTTCCGGAGGATCTTATTCCTACTTCAAAGTAGGAATAAGATGTCTACACTGGCCCCGATCCTCCGGGAAAAGCGCCCTTTTCCGGAGGATCTTATTCCTACTTCAAAGTAGGAATAAGATCCTCCGGAAAAGGGCGCTTTTTCCGGAGGATCGGGGCCAGTGTCGACGCTCTTTTCCGGCTTTTCTAAAAGCCGGAAAAAAGCGGCGGACATTTTTATTTAAATGCCGCGGGGGATATTTAAATCCCCCGCGGATTTCCCTATTGCGATCTCTGAAATTAACATGCCCTTCCGGAAAAGGGGCCAGTGTAGACGTAGCCCAGGAGTGCTCTGTGGGCAAGTGCAGCGGATCTCCAGGCACAGGGTTTGGGGTGCTGAGGCCCTGGGGTAACGTGACTCCTGAGGAGCTGTGGGTGAGCAAGGAGGGAGATGGGGTACACATGATGAATGTGGAGGGGAGGAGGACAGATGGGTGCCCATGCTGCCATCCAGGGGTGCTGAAGCCAGCCTCCCACCCTTTAGCTCCGTCACCCATTACTCCCTGCCCCCACCACCTTGTTGGGTTTCACGGCCCGCTGTAGGTTCTCAATCCACTTGTCGCGCTCAGCAGCTGAGCGGCAGGCAAAGCATTTGGTGCCGGATGCCGTGGTGACCTGAAAAGGAGAGAATGGGGAGTGGTTGAGCAGGGCCACAAGTCCCTTCTGCATTCCCTGTCGAAGTGCCCAGCCATAAACCCCACTCCTCTTCAACCACCAGCTCCTACCCCCTCCCAGAGCCAGAACAGAACACAGGCATCCTGGCTCCTAGCCCCCTGCTCTGACCCACCAGCCCCCACTCCCCTCCCAGAGACGGGAGAGACCCCAGGAGTTCTGGCTCCTAGCCCCCTGCTCTGACCCACCAGCCCCCACTCCCCTCCCAGAGACAGGAGAGAGCCCAGGAGTCCTGGCTCCTAGCCCCCTGCTCTGACCCATCAGCCCCCACTCCCCTCCCAGAGACAGGAGAGACCCCAGGAGTCCTGGCTGCTAGCCCCCTGCTCTGACCCACCTGCCCCCACTCCCCTCCCAGAGACAGGAGAGATCCCAGGAGTCCTGGCTCCTAGCCCCTTGCTCTGACCCACCAGCCCCCACTCCCCTCCCAGAGACAGGAGAGACCCCAGGAGTCCTGGCTCCTAGCCCCCTGCTCTGACCCACCAGCCCCCACTCCCCTCCCAGAGACAGGAGAGGGCCCAGGAGTCCTGGCTCCTAGCCCCCTGCTCTGACCCACCAGCCCCCACTCCCCTCCCAGAGACAGGAGAGAGCCCAGGAGTCCTGGCTCCTAGCCCCCTGCTCTGACCCACCAGCCCCCACTCCCCTCCCAGAGACGGGAGAGAGCCCAGGAGTCCTGGCTCCTAGCCCCCTGCTCTGACCCACCAGCCCCCACTCCCCTCCCAGAGACAGGAGAGAGCCCAGGAGTCCTGGCTGCTAGCCCCCTGCTCTGACCCATCAGCCCCCACTCCCCTCCCAGAGACAGGAGAGACCCCAGGAGTCCTGGCTGCTAGCCCCCTGCTCTGACCCACCAGCCCCCACTCCCCTCCCAGAGACAGGAGAGATCCCAGGAGTCCTGGCTCCTAGCCCCCTGCTCTGACCCACCAGCCCCCACTCCCCTCCCAGAGACAGGAGAGAGCCCAGGAGTCCTGGCTCCTAGCCCCCTGCTCTGACCCACCAGCCCCCACTCCCCTCCCAGAGACAGGAGAGAGCCCATGAGTCCTGGCTCCTAGCCCCCTGCTCTGACCCACCAGCCCCCACTCCCTTCCCAGAGACAGGAGAGAGCCCAGGAGTCCTGCTCCGACCCACCAGCCTCACTCCCAGAGCTGAGACAGATCCAGCGTCCAGGCTCCCAGCGCCTTGCCCTCCCGCCCCACACCAGTGCTAAGGCTGGGCACCTCGAAGCAGAACTCCTGGCCCAGGATGCTGCTATGCACGGGTTTGATGACAGAGTCCTCGTCCAGGTTGAGCTCCAGGGCCTCTGCAGCGCTGCTGGGACTGAGCAGTGACTCATGGGAGTGCGACTCCTTGAAGCTCTGCATGAGGCGGGCTCTGCAGGGGAGGGCAGCGGTGAGAGGGGAGCTGGCGGCCGGGGCTCGTGCCATTGGAGTGAGTCCCGTGCAGGGGGGCAAACACAGTGAATCCGGTGCCATGACACAAGCATGGGACAGGGAAAGGGAGGGAGGGGAAGACGACTGAGACATGGGCTCTGGAGCTGCTAAGGAGAGCGTGTGGGCAGCCAAGCTCGGGGGTCCTCTACTTCCCGGGGCGTGAGCAGAACATGCCAGACTGTGGCCATGGCATTGGTGAGACCACACAGACAGCTGGTGCCCGGGGCGGGGGTACCTGGGGGTTCAGCCTCGGGCCATGGGAGGGGCCCCCAGAGACAATTCTGCACTGCCAGGGGGGCTGGACCGCAGAACAAGAGAGAGAAAGAAAGCAAGAGTAAGAGACACACACTGGTTCCCTGAGTGGGAGGGGCCCCACAGGGTCACTGGGTGTCACCCAGAGGCTGTGACCCCAGGGAGATCCCATGGCATTTTCATACACATCACAGCAGGGCTGGGGGGCCAGCCCCATTACTCCCTTCCAGAGCAATCAACTGAGGCACAGAGAGGGAAGGGATTTAACCCCCAAATCATACTAGTCTCTGGCAAAAGCCAAGGAGAGAACCCAGGAGACCTGGCTCCCAGCTCCGCCCCCACCTACTAGAACCCAACCCCCTCCCCTCCAGATCCTCCAAGCCAGGGAGAGAACCCAGGAGTCCTGGCTCCCTACCCACCTACTAGAACCCAACGCCCCTCCCAATCCTGCGAGCCAGGGAGAGAACCCAGGAGTTCGGGCTCCCCGCCCCTGTGGATACCACATGCTGGCGAGGACACACAAGGCAGCCCCCAGCTGGCGCAGGTGAGCAGCCGCCCCCAGCAGGTTATTTTTAGCCCCCAGGCTGCGTAAGCAGAGAGGCCCCTGCGTCTCCGGGAGGCAGCGACTCAGAGCTCGGCTGGGCTTGGCTCTGCCGTCATTGGAGTGGAGTGGGGGCGGGCGTCGCTAAAAATACTCACCCAGCCAGGCAGGGACAAGCCGGCAGTGGGCCTGGGGTGCCAGGAAGAGCAGGGGGCCCGGGGTGATCCCTTGCAGGGCACAGGAAAGGGACGGAGCCCAGCTGGAAGTGGGGCAGGCACAAAGAGGGGGAAGCCTAGGCAGGGTGGGGAGGCAGGTGTGCAAGGAAGGAGATGCCCAGGCTGGGGCAGAGGAGCCAGAGACATTGGAAATGGGGAAACCCAGGCTGGGGGAGCAAGAGATACAAGGGGGGGAAGGGCACCTGAGGACACTGTGGGAGAGCCAGGCTGGGGACAACAGGAGAAAGGAGAAAGGCGGGGGAGATTTCAAGACAGCTTCCCCCCACATGGCTGGGTCTGCAAAGGGGGGCAGATCATAAACCCACCCCATGCCTGCATTCAGCCTCCACCCACATGCCTGCCCCTCCTATACAGAGAGCCTGCACAGTCTACAGACCATGAGATGCAGCCACCTCTGGCCGGGGGCAATGGAACTCTAGAAATGGCAGAGTGAGAGAGGAGACAGGCAGGAGAAACTTGCACCCAGCAAATTCCCTGGCAAGGCTCCCGGGCCCTGGTGGGTTTCCTTCCCTCCTTGGAGCACAGCACCCCCTACCAATGCTCATCAGTGCGCACCCTACACCCCGACCCCCCTTCCCTTTTGGGGCACACTGGGATAGGACCATCTAGGATCACCCAGCCCCCCTTCCCCCAGTGATGTCTGCTCCCTGGCATCACACAGGCCAGACACCTATCCCAGAACAGTGCTCCCAGGCAATAAGCATGTGCACACGCACTGGGGCCACATCACAGCCACACACTGACATGCACATGAACCGGGGCCCCTGGGCCACCCAGGACGCTCCAGGCTGTGCCAGGCTCCGGCACCCAGAGAGCAGAATGGACGAGTCAGGCCAGAGCTGGGATCTGTGCCAAGCCGGATCCGGCTCCTGCTCCCGGCTCCCACCCACCATCTCCGGCTATAAACAGCTCCCGGCACCCAGCAGCACCACTTCCGCCTCCCAGCCCTCTTCCCCAGCTGGTTGTGCCCCACCCCCCCCCAGCTCCCCAAGCCCCCACTCTCATCCTGGCTGCCTCCCACATCCCCACACATGCCCCAACTGCTTCCCATGCCCCCACTCCTGCACCTCCCACTACCTCCCACTCCCCCACTCCTGCCGTAGCTCTCTCCTGCACCCCCACTCCCTCATCCCCACTGCTTCCTGCACCCTCATTCCCACCCCAGCTGCCTCCAGTACCTGCACTCCCACACCCCGACTCCTGCCGTAGCTCTCTCCTGCACCCCCACTCCCTCATCCCCCGTTTCCTGCACCCTCATTCCCACCCCAGCTGCCTCCCGTACCTGCACTCCCACACCCCCATTCCTGCTGTAGCTCTCTACTGCACCCCCACTCCCTCATCCCCCGTTTCCTGCACCCTCATTCCCACCCCAGCTGCCTCCCGTACCTGCACTCCCACACCTCCACTCCTGCCGTAGCTCTCTCCTGCACCCCCACTCCCTCATCCCCCGTTTCCTGCACCCTCATTCCCACCCCAGCTGCCTCCCGTACCTGCACTCCCACACCCCCACTCCTGCCGTAGCTCTCTCCTGAGTCCTCCACTCCTGCATTCTCCACTGCCTCCTTCACCCGCATTCCCACCCCAGCTGCCTCCCATGCCTCCACTCCCACACCCCCACTCCTGCCACAGCTCTCTCCTGAGTCCTCCACTCCTGCATTCTCCACTGCCTCCTTCACCCGCATTCCCACCCCAGCTGCCTCCCATGCCTCCACTCCCACACCCCCACTCCTGCCGTAGCTCTCTCCTGAGTCCTCCACTCCTGCATTCTCCACTGCCTCCTTCACCCGCATTCCCACCCCAGCTGCCTCCCGTACCTGCACTCCCACACCCCCACTCCTGCCGTAGCTCTCTCTTGCACCCCCACTCCCTCATCCCCACTGCTTCCTGCACCCTCATTCCCACCCCAGCTGCCTCCCGTACCTGCACTCCCACACCCCCACTCCTGCCACAGCTCTCTCCTGCAACCCCACTCCCTCATCCCCACTGCTTCCTGCACCCTCATTCCCACCCCAGCTGCCTCCCGTACCTGCACTCCCACACCCCCACTCCTGCCGTAGCTCTCTCCTGCAACCCCACTCCCTCATCCCCACTGCTTCCTGCACCCTCATTCCCACCCCAGCTGCCTCCCGTACCTGCACTCCCACACCCCGACTCCTGCCGTAGCTCTTTCCTGCAACCCCACCCCCTCATCCCCACTGCTTCCTGCACCCTCATTCCCATCCCAGCTGCCTCCCGTACCTGCACTCCCACACCCCCACTCCTGCCGTAGCTCTCTCCTGCACCCCCACTCCCTCATCCCCACTGCTTCCTGAACCCTCATTCCCACCCCAGCTGCCTCCCGTACCTGCACTCCCACACCCCCACTCCTGCCACAGCTCTCTCCTGCAACCCCACTCCCTCATCCCCACTGCTTCCTGCACCCTCATTCCCACCCCAGCTGCCTCCCGTACCTGCACTCCCACATCCCGACTCCTGCCGTAGCTCTCTCCTGCAACCCCACTCCCTCATCCCCACTGCTTCCTGCACCCTCATTCCCACCCCAGCTGCCTCCCGTACCTGCACTCCCACACCCCCACTCCTGCCACAGCTCTCTCCTGAGTCCTCCACTCCTGCATTCTCCACTGCCTCCTTCACCCGCATTCCCACCCCAGCTGCCTCCCATGCCTCCACTCCCACACCCCCACTTCCCCACCCCCACTCCTGTACAACCCCTGCCTCCTGTGCCCCCACTCCTACCACAGCTGTCTCCCTCTCCCCACAGTGCCTCCCACACCTCATTCCTGTTCTGGCTACCTCACACACCCGCACTCCAGCCCCTGGCTGCTTCCCGTACCACCACCCTGCCCCAGATGCCTTCCACGCCCCCACTCACACCCCCCCCCCCCGCTGCCTCCTGTGCCCTTTCTCCTGCTGTCCTCCCCCCACTGCCTCACACTCCCAACCCCCAATTGGCTGCCTTCTGAACTCCAATAGCCCCAGCACTGGCTGCCTCCTGCATTCCAATTGCCAGCCCCACGCTGGATGAGCTCCCCCACTCCCTCTTCCCCGCTGGCTGCCTCCTTCTACCCTCATCCCCCCACTGGCTCTTTCCAAACCCACTTTATCCCTGTTTTCACCGAATGCCCATCCCACACTCCTTTTGACCACCCCCTGGCGCCCTTCCTGCGCGCCCTGTTCCAGTTCAACCGCCTGGCTGCTTCCCCTCATTGCCAATCCCCTTCCTACTCTACACCCCCATCCCTCTCCCTGGTTACCTCCCTCCTGGACCTTCATGGGCTGCCTCCCCACACACCCCATACTCCGGGGTCCCTTTCTACTCTCACCTCAGTTCCCCTCACCTGGCTGCCTCCCCACACCCCTCATCCCCCCGGCTCCCTTTCTACCCCCTCCCCCATTCTCTTCACTGGCTGCCTCCCCACACCCCTCATCCCCCCGGCTCCCTTTCTACCCCCACCCCCATTCTCTTCACTGGCTGCCTCCCTACACTTCTAATACTCCCGGATCCCTTTCTACTCCCACCCTTGTTCCCTTCATTGGCTGCCTCCCCACACCTCTCATCCCCCTGGCTCCCTTTCTGCTCAGCTTCCTTATTCTCATCCCCGCCACCAGCTGCCTCACCTCCTGTATCCCACTCCCCCTGGCCAGCTGCCCCCTCCCCCCAATGCCCACTACCTTCCACTCCTCTTTCCTCCTTGCACACCATCTATCTCTGCATCCTTCCAACCCTTGGGTGTGGCCAGGTCACTGCTCCCACTTCTCTTCCCTCCTCACACTCCTTCCTTCCATAGGCCCAGCTCACCCTGCATGCTCTCCCCAGAACAGCACAGCTCTGGAAGGGATACAAGCAACTCCAGAGAGGTGGCAGGAGGGCAAGACGCAGATTCCTCTTCTGCCAGCCCCAGAGAACAGACTGGAGGGACAGTCCCCAATCGAGGCCAAACCAAAGAGTTATTAACAAAGCCTTGCAGCTGTCTGCCCATCACGCCTGCTACAGATATGCTTGCTGGGTCTGTTAATACAGGAATCTTTTGAGATGCCGCTGCTTCTGGTGTGGGGCAGCTGCTCCCATGAGGAAGAGAGAGATGACCTTACGTGTGCCTGGAGCTGGGGGCCCCAGACTGGGCTTCTGCTTGAAGCTGCAGCGGTGCGTGAGGTGGGATGTGGACTAGGGATGTACAAGTGTAGTGTATTAACTGATTAACCGATAAGCAAAAGCTTATTGGTTAATGCTATAGACTACACGCATTTCCCCCATCTCCTTGCCAGTACATTTTTTAGCAGGCTGGCCGGCAGCCCAGCTCATGCCAGATCTGGGAGCTCAGACCACCCCTCTAGGCAGGGGCTGCAGCCACCCTGCACCACTGCCTCTTTATCAGAGGCAGCAGCACAGAGCGATAGCACAGGTCCACAAGGAGAGCTGGGTTTTAAATTGTCTCCCCTTGCAGACCAGCTCCCAATTGGCACCCTGTGATGCTGCAGTGCAGAGCGGCAGGGGTCTTCTTGGGAGTGAGGCCAGAGCGCACTGACTGCTGGCCCCGCCCCCAGGGACTACAGAATTGTTGGCTAACCGATAATTCATGAGGTTACCTGACTATTCCATTAACCGACATTTAACATCCCTCGTATGGACCGGGGCAGGACTCTCACCTGTCATGGTCGGCACTCCGGAACCGGGGCAGGATCTGGCGGAAGCTGCTGGTCCGGTCCAGTTTGGGCTGGCTCTTTGTCCGTTTGATGGAGCTCTTCAATCGCCGGCTCAGGAAGCCCTGCTGTGAGTGGGGAACAGAGTGAGATGGGGTGGGGAGGGGCTGGGAGCCAGGACTCCTGGGTTCCCTCTGGCTCTGGGAGAGGAATAGGGGCTCGTGGCTTGTGGGGATCTGAGAGCCATGAATGAGGAGTTCTAGCTCCCTCACTGGGAAAGGAATGAGGGCTCCCCGTCTTACCCACTTGACCCCACATCTTCTCAGAGAACAAAGGCACCTTGGTGTATTTAGGAAATTCAGGGTACCTGCACTGGTCCCCTGTTCTGCAGAGCCCAGCATGGCACAACTCAACACAGCAGCTGGCTGGCCAGGGCACGAGGCACACAGGACAGATCAGCAGGAAGAGGGGGAAGGAGCGTGCGTGAGTACGCGCATCTCAGTCCCTCTGTCAGGAGAGTGTGAATCCGGGGGGTGTGAATCTGTGAGTAGAGGTGCCCACATGAACGCAGCTCCACGTGTTCGTGAGCGAGTGACAGAGCATCTCCGTGTGTGTCAGGGCAGGGGAGGTCTCTCACCGAGGGTCGGAATGGGGGTGCCGGGGGTGCATCCATGTTGATGCTGTATTGCTTCCCTGCAGGGACGCTCTTCCTCCGGGAGCGGCTGACGTGATGATCTGAAAACAGGAGATGGGGTTACTATGCAGGGCTCAGAGCTCCACACTGGGTGCCCTGGCCCAGCCAAGACCCTGAAGGGAACCAATAAGAACAGCCATAATGGGTCAGACCAACAGTGTCCTGTCTGCCGACAGTGGCCAATACCAGATGCCCCAGAGGGAGGGAACAGAACCGGTAATCCTCACTTGATCCCTCTCCTGTCACCCACATCCAGAGAAAGAGAGGCTGAGGACACCATTTCTGCCCATCCTGGCTAATAGCCATTGATAGACCTAACCTCCATGAATCTAACTAGCTCTTTTTTGAGCCCTGTTGAAGTCCTAGTCTTCACCACATCCTCTGGCAAGGAGTTGTACAGGTTGACTGTGTGCTGAGTGAGGTCATCTGGTGACCCCTAATTCTTATATTGTGGGAATAAGTAAATAATTTTTCTTTATTCACTTTCTCTGCACCAGTCATGATTTTATAGACCTCTATCATATGCCCTCTTCATCCATTCTTTTCCAAGCTGAAAAGCCCGTCTTTTAAATCTTTCTTCATATGGGACCCGTTTCAAACCCCTCATCATTTTTGTTGCCCTTTTCTCAACCTTGTCCAATGCCAAGAGATCTTTTTTGAGATGAGCCCACTTAGCACTGTGCACAGCTCAAGGAATGGGACATGGGTCTTCTTCCCTGAGGCCATGACAGCTCCCATTCAGCCCCAGGCAGGGCTGTGCTGGCTCAGGGGAGCAGGGAAGGGATGCAGGACCTTGTCCCCTCCGGGGGTACCGGTTCCCATGTGACCCTGATGGGGAGACTGACTGGGAGGCTCAGGATGAGCCCACCCCACCAGGAAAGCCAGGTCCTGGGAGCACACTGCGTGTGACAGCTGGGGGAACAGAGCTTCTGCCAGCATCAAAGGAGGCACCCCCCTCCATCCATATGGGAGTCTGGCAGCCAGTCCTCCTGCACCCCAGGTGCTGGTTCTCTCCCCAACCACGTCTTTCTCACTGCTCTATAGTTGCTCACAGAGCCTCCCTTGCATGAGGACGGCAGAGAGCAGGGAGGATGGAAGACCTGCTCTGGCACTAAACCATGGAAGAAGGTGCAGAAATCTCACAGAATCACAACACGGAGATTGAGACAGCCCAGTGTCCTGACCTCACTCACCCCCAGCACCACATGGACCTCCCCAATGTGCTTGGACACCATCATGCCTCCCAGCCCCCCCAATGCTCTCCCAGAGCCAGGAATGGAACCCCACTGGCCTGATGCCTTCCCCCAATAACCTACTACAGGAACAGATAAAACACCTTGCCCCTGCCCCCTATCATTGGGTCACAACTCTCCTTGCCAGGTGGGTGCCAGGACCATCCCGCCTCCCCACACATGCATTACAAGTTTGAGGGGAATTCAGCTCATTTCTGGACAGGCCAGATATCTTAAACCCCAGGCCAGATCACAAAACCTGTTCCCAGCCATGTCAGCTACTGCAGAGGGGCCAAGCTACTAGCCTCCCCCAGGACTGCATCAGCTCATTAATCCTCAGGCAGAAGAAGGGGGAGATCATTGGGATGTGGGTAAGAGAAGGCAGAATTGCACCCGGATATGTCGGCAGGGTGAGTGTCAGGGCCAGGATATGATCCTCAAGATGGAGGCTAGAACAGCTGGTGTGTAATCCTGGGGTGGGGAGAAAAGAGTTTCTCTGGGTATGTGCTTACGGGGGTGGCTCAGTGGAGTGTTGGGGGTAGGTACCCATGGATGGGGGATCAGAGGTTGTTGGGTGTAGGTACTCATGGGTGGGGGGGATCAGTGGGGTGTTTAGAGTAGGCACTCAGGCCCAGGGTGGCTCTGGGAGGGATGGGGGGGACAACAGTGGGCTCTCTCCTGGCAGGCAGGGCCCTGGGCAGTGCTAGGGGGCTATGCCATGCTTTAGGGAATAGGTAGAGGGTCCTTTTCTCCCAGTCATGCAGACTTGGCAGTCCTCTACAGCTTTACTGAGTGGCTGTTCCCTGGCTGACATGCTCTGCCTCAGAGGTGGCCACACTTGTGGGGGCAGGGGAGTAGCCTCACATGCTGTTAGTAACAGGCCCCTCTCAGGCTGAAAGGGATCAACTGGGAGCCGGGAACACACCGGCTGTGCCAGTTCAATGCAACCTCCCCCGCTCTCAGGGACGCAGGGAGGGGAGGTGGAGCCTCTGGCTCCCCCAGCCCCTCTGCCTTTGCTGTGAAAAGCCCTTGGTTACGGCAGCCCAGCCAGAGCCTGCTCCTCCCACAGTAGGTCTCCATGGAAAACACCCTGCCATTTCCCCTCGGATGCTGTCTCATTAACAGGGAGTGGTAGCAGCACCAGGAGGGGGATGCAGCTGTTCCCCAGCAACTCAACAGCATCCCTCTCCCTCACCCAGTGCTGAGATGCATCTGCTTCTGGGGCATAGGGACGTCACCGTGTAGTTGACTACACAATTAACCGATAAGCCTGGACCAGGGCAGCCCGAGACGCATGCGCAGCCCAGCTATGGCCACTGGCGCGCAGCCCAGGGCCCGCCCCCAGGGCGCACGGCGCATGCGCAGCCCAGTCCAACCCAGCTGTCGCTGCTGACGCACACGCCAGGCCGTGTAGGGCCTCACAGCTGTGGGCAGAAGGGTGCTGCTGGCCGGTGCCGCAGGGATGCAGGCGGGCCGGCGCTGTGGGAGCCGGGCACGCGGCGCCTGATGGCAGCTGTAAGGGATGCCGCACGCCCCTAACAGCTGCCATCAGGCACCCCCCATCGGTTGGTGCCCTGGGCAGCTGCCTGGCTCACCCATGCCTCCGTCCGGCCCTAGCCTGGACTACACACATTTTAAGCCAGCTCCCCATGAGCACCGGATCCCCTGGAGCCATTCTCCTCCCCACACACACTGCTACCTCTGATAGAGAGGCAGCAGCATGGATGGTGAGAGGGGGGTACACGAGAAGCCGGCTTTCCAGCCAGCTGCCCGGCTCACCCATGCCTCCGTCCGGCCCTAGCCTGGACTACACACATTTTAAGCCAGCTCCCCATGAGCACCGGGTCCCCTGGAGCCATTCTCCCCCCCCCACACACTGCTACCTCTGATAGAGAGGCAGCAGCATGGATGGTGAGAGGGGGGTACACAAGAAGCCGGCTTTCCAGCCAGCTGCCCGGCTCACCCATGCCTCCGTCCGGCCCTAGCCTGGACTACACACATTTTAAGCCAGCTCCCCATGAGCACCGGGTCCCCTGGAGATTCTCCTCCCCCCACACACTGCTACCTCTGATAGAGAGGCAGCAGCATGGATGGTGAGAGGGGGGTACACGAGAAGTCGTCTTTCCAGCCAGCTGCCCGCACCTATGGGCTCCAATGGAGCTGCTTGTCTCCCTTGCTCTGCTGCCTGTTCGAGGGAAGGGGCAGACGAGAACCAATATGCGCATGGAGCTGGCCCCGCACAGACCAGCTCTGTGGAACTACCTGCTCCCTCTTGCTGCCTCCCACAGAGGTAGTGGAGGGGGAGGGCGGGCAGGATCCAGTGCTTGGCAGAAGTGCAAGGGAAGAGGGCAGGGAAGGCTGCTGCAGAGCAGCCTCTGTCTGTGGTGGGCTTGGGCTCCCCGCAGACAGAGGCTGCTGCCACCCTGATACACAGGCAGCACGGGGTGACAGGGGGCTCCCCGGGAGCGCACTGGCTGTTGGCCACACCCCCGGGGACTATCGAATAATTGTGTAACTGCTACATTTTGATGTGGTTACATGGTTATTAAATTAATCACTATCTAACATCCCTACTGTGGCCATTCATACCGGGATGCCTTGCCCAGTGCTGAGATGCAGGCCCCTCTGGGGTGGGGCACAGGGGCTGCTCATAAACAGATTCCCTGCCTGGTGCTGAGACGCAGCCATGTCTAGGATGGGGCACAGGTGATTTGGTTAGGATGCTGGGGGATATCAGAGCATAAGAGGCACCCAACAGGTTCCTTAGATGCCCTTATCACTAGAGATGGGTTTTGCCCATCACCTGGATCCTGCAAGACACCGAATTCCCCAAGGCAGGGACACATCAGCAATGACAGCATCCAGGCTGGGGGACAAGGTACTCATACCAGACACAAACCTAGGACTGTGGAGCACTAGGCAGCACCCAGCTCTGCCACACACTTTTCTTGTGACCCTGAGTTAGTCCTTTAGCCTCAGTCACACTGTGACACACGTGGAATGGCCCTCCCTGCCAACATGGGGGTGTCGGGATACATCCAATCCAGACTGCAAGCTGCTCTGGGGCAGAGGGCAGATCATGCCCCGAGACACAGAGATAGGGTGCCATGTCTGGCAGAGAACCCAGGAGTCCTGACTCCTAGGTGCTCATTACCCCAGCTCTGCCTGACTTTGGTTTGGTTTCAATGTCTCCCGTGCTCAGGACAGCTGTCCCTCCGCCTACCACCTGAGGACTGAGACCCTTGCTGTGTGCGTGGCTAGCATCTCCCCACCATCTAATACTTGGTTCCTAGGGCCCTGTCAGGCTCCATGTGCAGTGGCCAGCACTGGCCACCCACCCCGTTGGGGCAGAATCCTGCCAGGACTTGCCTGCGTCCTACTTTCCCTGCTCAGTGACTCATGCAAGCAATTGATCCCAGCACAGAGCACGGCGGCTGCTGACATGGGGTCACCAACGCATACACATTCCTCATGCCTCACTCGCCTCAAACCTGAAGCCCCGAGAGCCCTTTGTAGCCATCAAATGCTGCAGAGCTTTTGTATCTGCCTCTTAAAATAGACTAAAAAGGTAGGGGGAGGATGTGGAATGGGATTGAGGGGCATGGGCATGGCTTAGACATCAGGGGCAGGCTGCAGGTCTGGATTCAGAGATGTGGGCAGACTGGATGGAGTCCAGGCTGGGACAGCGGGGGGCTGGGGGTCAGGACTGAGGGATGTGAGCAGAGTGGAGGTGGTCCAGGCTGGGCCTAGGGATGTTAAATATCGGTTAATTGAATAGTAGAGTAACCTCATGAATTCTTATCAGTTACATGACTATTCTATAGTTCCGGGGGAGGGGCCTGCAGCCAGTGCACTCTGGCCCCGCTCCTGGGGAGCCCCCTGCCACTCCACAGTGCTGTCTCTCTATTGGAGGTAGCAGCGTGGGTGCCAGGCAGGAGCTGGTCCATGAGGGGAGCCAGTTTAAAAACCAGCTCCACTCGTGGACTGGCTGCCTGTTGCGCTGCATTGCTGCCTCTGGTATAAAGGCAGCAGCGTGGGGTGGCAGCAGCCCTTGTCCAGGATGGGGCTCCAAGCTCCCGGACACGGTGCAAGCCAGAACTGAGCCAGGCTGCCTGCCTCCTAGTGCACTTTAAATGCAGAACCACAGCAGAGGTAGGTCCCAGACCAATTGCAAGGCAGGACTGAGTCAGACTGCTGGCCAGCCTGCTAAAATATTTCCTGGCAAAGAGGGCGGGGGGGGGGGGGGAATGCATGTAGTCTATATTAACCGATAAGCTTTTGCTTATCGGTTAATCAACTACACTCTTACATGGTTAGCTCGGGCAGCAGAGGGCTGTGGGTCAGAACTGGACATGGGCAGATCAAGGGGATGTAAGTCTGGGACAATGGGGGGCTGTGAGTCAGGACTGAGGGACGTAGGCAGAGCAGGGGAGACCTAGGCTGGGACAGCGGGGGGCTATGGGTTGGGACTGAGGGATGCCAGCAGGGCGGATGGGGTCCAGGCTGGGACAGCAGGGCGGGCTGGGTGTAGGGACTGAGGGACATGGGCAGAGCAGAAGGTCCCAGGCAGGGGGCTGTGGGTCAGGACTGAGTTACAGAGGCAGAGAGGAGGGGGCCCAGGATGGGACTGCGAGGGGCTGAGAGTCAGGACTGAGGGATGTACACAAAGAAGAGGGGGTCCTGGCTGGGACTGTGGGGGGCTTTGGGTCAGGACTAAGGGATATGGGCAGAGCAGAGGGGGGCCAGCTGGGAGAGAGGGGGGTTGTGGGTCAGGACTGAGGGATGTGGGCACAGTGGAAAAGGTCTAGCTGGGAGAGTGGGGGTGTTGTGGGTCAGGATTGAGGGATGTGGGCAGAGAGGAAGGAGCCCAGTCTGGAACAGTGTGGGGCTGTGGGTTTGGACTGAGGGACGTGGACAGAGGGGGAACCCCTGGTCAGGACTGTGGGAAAGAGCTGGCACATATCCCTGGGTAGCAGAATATAAAGCTAACTCAACAATGTTCTTTCGTAAGCATGTTTTCCTCATGCTCCCTGACCTTAGAGAGTCACAGGGTGGGGGGCTAGCCCCCCACTCTTTACTAGGTCAGTATTCTGGGAGGGAGCTCAGCCGCACCAGAGCGTGTCAGTTAGGAAGCGGCCCTGACAGAGTGACAGGCGATTGATGGACAAGTAGGCAGGGAGGCTGCAGGGAGCATGTGAATGAGAACCAAAGGGAAACAATTAGTGTCAAAGAGACACTAGCTCCAGTTAACCCTTCACTTCCCCCAACACTACCACAGAGGACAATCCTGCCTCCAGGGGCCAAAATCCCTCAGCATCCATTCCCAGAGATGGCTCACTCTCTGCCTATCCCAGGACAGATGCCCCAGCCACTCCTCCAAACACACCATCCATACCAATCTGTCCCCTGACTGTCCATCATCCCTAAGTAATAAATGTCTGTCCATTGCCGTACTTCCTGTACCTCATACATACACACCTAAGATCTCATCCCTCTAAAACATCTCTCCATCCCTGTATGCACCATTCTATCCATTCAACAGTGTGTATCCCCATGCACAGCTCTCCATCCATCACCATGCACACTCACAACCACCTCTCCCTGTATGCACCATTCTATCCATTCAACAGTGTGTATCCCCATGCACAGCTCTCCATCCATCACCATGCACACTCACAACCACCTCTCCCTGTATGCACCATTCTATCCATTCAACAGTGTGTATCCCCATGCACAGTTCTCCATCCATCACCATGCACACTCACAACCACCTCTTCCTGTAGGCATAGTTCTATCCATTCGTCTCTCCAACACTGCCTGGCTCCATTCATGTCCCTCCATCCATCACCACACATACTCTCTCACACACATCTGCCCCTGAATTTTAACTGTTCATCTCCATACATCTCCTCCAACACTGTCTATCCCTATGCACACCCCTCCATCCATCACCATGCACACTCACAACCACCTCTCCCTGTACGCACAGTTCTATCCATTCATCCTTCCAACACCACCTGTCTCCTTCACGGTCCTCCATCCAACACCCCACAGACTTCTTCACACACACCTACCCCTGCGTTTTAACCATTCATCCCTTAATACTCCTCCAGCACCACCTGTCCTCATGCACTATCTTCCATCCATCATCACACACACACACACACACACACACATATCTACTTTTCTGTTATATCTCTGTACGCTTCTCCACCACCATTATCCCCATGCATAGTCTTCCATCGATCACCATACACCCCTTCACACACGTAATTTCTCTCCTTGTATCTATTCTTCCTTGTCCACCCGTCTCCATGCACAGCCCACCATGCATCACCACACACGCTCCTTCACATCCATTTACCTCTTCCTGTATGCACTGTGCTATCCACTCAGCCCTTCAACACAATCTATCCGCATGCACACTCCTCCATTCATCAACACACACTTTACCTCTCCTTGTATGCATCATTTTTTGTATATAGTATTTTCACTCTGGGGGCACCTAGCATTGGCTATTGTCAGAAGATGGGATACTGAACTAGATGGACCTTTGGTCTGACCCAGTATGGCCATTTTTATGTTCACCATTCTATCCGTTCATCCCTGTAAACCTGCCCAACACAATAAATCTCCATGCATACTCATTCACACACATCTACCCCTGCATTTTAACCATTCATCCCTGTACACCCCTCCAGCACTGTCTGCCTCCATGCACAGCTCTCCACTATCACTCTCCTTCACACCCATCTACCTCTCCCATCAAACACAGCCAACTTCCCATCTCTCACCACCTTACACACCCATCCATACATCTTTCTGCTTCTGGGTTCACCCTTCTATCCATCCATCCTAAACCACACATCTATATCCAGCCATACCTTCTGCCACCCCTCCCTGCATCAACCTACACAGTCCTCCAGACCCTCCACGACCACCATCCTTCCCCACTGTCCGGTCACCCCAGCCACAGTGTCATTTGACCCTTCTGCCCCATTACACACAGGTCTGATCCATCCATGTGAAGCCAGGAGCAGGATAGGGAGATGGGGGGGGGGATCCTTTCCAGCCTAGAGCCTTGCTCTCCCTCCAGACCCCCAGCATTCCTTTGCTCTGTCACCACATCCAGTCCACCCTAAACTGCATCCTGCCCCCTGCCCAAGCAGAGCTAGGCTTCCCACAGCCTCAGAATAAGTCAAGCATGATAAGGTAAAACCTGTTCACTCATGCAAGGACAGACACATCTCTTCCCCCCCCCCCCCCGCCTTCCCTCTGTCCCCTGGCATCCCTGGCCCCAAGAAGCGCCTCTGTGGGACAGCAACTTCACCATTCCCCCCCCCCCCCCAAGCTCTGCACAGCTGCATGGAGAGGTCAGCTCCACCTGGCTTTGCATCGGTCCCATCCCACTCTACCACCCTAACGAGACAGAGGCAGAGATAAGGAGCACAAGCCTCTGTGAACTGGGGACACAGGATTTTAGCACTGCTCCTGCATAGTGCAACTAATTAGAGGCTCATTCAAGCAGCCTTCAGGCCACCCAAAGATGGGTCGGGGCATGAAAGGAAACAGAGCAGAGTTGAATTGGAGTTGGGAAGGGACTTCCTTGGGGGTTGCATCTTCAGTCCTTCACCTGGGCTGATATTAGAGAGCAGAGCTGCCCCCAGTGCTGACAGCTGCAGCAGGGAGGGAAGGGGGGAGTCACCCCTCAGCCTGACAAGCCTCCCAAACCGTGCAGCTGCCTGAGTCTTGCAGCAGACAGCTCAAGACACTAACCAATGTAACTAATCCTACAGAAGTGAGTGGCAGGCCTGGGGATGAGCCAGGACTGGGCAATGCCAACCACACTGGTGGCTCCCCTTCTCTGAGCCATGCTCTGAAAACTCTCTTCCAAGCTCCATGGACTCCCCGGTGGGCAGCTCCAATCCCACCCAACAAGCATCCCCACAGGGCAGCCCCATGCCTTCCTGTCCACTCTGGATCCCTGCCAACTGACCTGGCAGCCCAGACCCTGTGGCCTGGTACAACCATAGCCTCCCTTCTCAGTCCTGCTACAGACTCCATACCCAGCACAGGGATACAGCTGCCTCTGAAGTGGGGCTCAGGGGTTGGGCAAACAGGCATCCCTTGAGACGCAGACACCTCTGAGGAGGGACATGAAAGATGCTCAGCAGCCACACCACACAGCTGGCATAGTAACCAAAAGCTCCCCCCAAACAGAAAAGCAACAGGAATTTTAAGAAATCTCCAGAATGGAGCAGAGCATGTCCCAGGGCTCTGGGCTCAGCCCTGCCAGCCAGGGGAGAGTAACTCTTATTGAGCCTTGCTTCTTCTTGCCCCACTCCCTGCAGCACAGTGGGGAAGGACACGGAAGGCTCCTTCCCCCAGACCAACTGCTGTCCCTAGGCGCTAGCGTGAAACACCTGCCCTGGGGAGCTCCTAGGCAGCACTCCTATGGGACCCCCCCACCCTATGGCCACCTCTGGATATGTGGGCTGCTCCCATGTTGCAGCAGCTACACCCAGATACACAATCACACACAACCCCACCCCAGCCCTATATACTGACACACCGCCATAACCATGCACACACCCCTACAGAGAAAGGCATCCCTCCAACCCTGTATGAACCACACACAGAGACAACCCTCAGCCCTATATATCCTACCCAAAGGCATATAAGCAGAGGCATAACTCTAAGCACACACAACTGTATACTCTTTCTTTCAGAGACACAACCCTCTACACACAGCACACACAAGATACAAAAATGGACCTGCACAAGTACCCTACACACATGGGCACGCGCACACAGACACGCGGCAGCAGCAGAGCTGTCACTTCAGAGAAGCCAAAAGTGGAAAGGAAATGTGAATGGGATGAGTGAGCACACACACACACACACACACACACACACAGGAAGAGAAACAAGCCAAAACACACACATACACAATTGCACACACTTGCCTGTTTTCACAGGGAGAGAGCTACACTTAGTCTCACAACCCTACTGACATACAGTCGCACATGGAGATGCACATAATCACACTGACAGTCAATGGTACACAACCCTACATACACCCACACAAAGATACAGAGACAGACACAATTTTACCATCATCCCACAGGGAGAGACACACAGCCTTTATATGCACACTGAAATGATCACACGCAATCCCATATACATTCACCATCATGTATTTGAACACACAACCCTGCAAACACACCCAGACACAAGCATGCACACAGAACCTGTCACACACAGGGGCAAGCCCACAGACCAAGTAGCCCACACTGATGGGCAGTCTCACACACATGGACAGACACACATGTTGACACAGCCACAATGACACAAGCCTGCACACACTAACATGGCTGCGCACACATGCTGCCTGGTCACGCTCCCTCTGACTGACACAATCACACACAAGTCCTACACACACACACACACACACACACACACACGTACACACACACACGTACACAGACACAATCGCAGCCCTTTTCTCATACGCTGCCACCAGCAGGGGCACATGCACCCCAACACACATATTCTTATACAAGTCCCCTGCAATATGCATAGCCTGACATGCACACTGACATTTACACATCGACACACATCCTGATACCCGCACAGCCTGACACACTCTCATACCCCAACACACAGCCTGACACACACTGACATTCACACAGACACACATCCTGATACCCGCACAGCCTGACACTCTCATATCCCAACATACAGCCTGACACACACACTGACATTTGCACACCCCGACACACACTCATACCCCAACACACATCCCAACACACACTGACATTTGCACACCGACACACGCTCCTTCCCCAACACACACCCCGACACACACTGACACATGCTCCTACCCCAACACACACCCCGACACACACACTGACACACGCTCCTACCCCAACACACACCCCGACACACACTGACACACGTTCCTACCCCAACACACAGCATGACACACACACTGACATTTGCACACCCCGACACACACTCATACCCCAACACACACTCATACCCCAACACACACCCCGACACACACTGACATTTGCACACCCCGACACACGCTCCTACCCCAACACACACACCCCGACACACACACTGACACATGCTCCTACCCCAACACACATCCCAACACACACTGACATTTGCACACCCCGACACACGCTCCTACCCCAACACACACCCCGACACACACTGACATTTGCACACCCCGACACACGCTCCTACCCCAACACACACCCCCCGACACACACACTGACACATGCTCCTACCCCAACACACACACTGACATTTGCACACCCCGACACACGCTCCTACCCCAACACACACCCCCCGACACACACACTGACACATGCTCCTACCCCAACACACACACTGACATTTGCACACCCCGACACACGCTCCTACCCCGCCACGTGCACAGCCCGACACAGCGGCCGGGACACGCGCCCCTCGCACACGCAGCGCCGCGCCTTGCACTGACACGCGCCCCTTGCACGCGCAGCCCCCGCGCCTTGCACTGACACGCGCCCCTTGCACGCGCAGCCCCCGCCCGCCCCCGCAGCCGCTCACCTGGCCGGCCCTAGGCGGCGCGGCGGCGGCGGCGGCGGCGGGCGGGCCCCGGCCCCCTGGCTGCCCGGCGGGCGGTGGGGCCCGGCTGCCAGCGCCCCATGCCCGGGCCCCGGCGGCTCCGCTGCGGCGGCGGCGCGCGCGGCTGGGCGGCTCCGGCCCGGCCGCCTCCCCCCGCCCGCACACGCCGCGCGGTTGCTAGGAGACGCGCTGCCGGCCCGCGCGCCGCGTTAACCCCTGCGGGGCCGGGGGCGCTCGCTGCCCCCCCGCCCCCGCCCGCGCGCGCCGCCCACGCGCCGGCCCCGCCCCTGCGCGGGCAGCCCCTCCCCGCGCGCAGCCTGCTCCCCCTCCCCACCCGTTCACCAGCCCCCGCGCGCATAGCCCCTCCCGCTCCCCAGCAGGTGTCCGCCCCCCGTTCATAGCCCCTCCCCTCCGCGCGCGCCCTGCCTGCAGCCCCCCCTTGCACTCACCCCCACCTCCAGCTGCCCCCCCGCCCCTAGGCATCCCCCAGCTGCCCCCCCCGCCCCTAAGCATCCCCCAGCTGCCCCCCCAGCATCCCTGCCCCCCCCGCCCCTAGGCATCCCCCAGCTGCCCCCCCCGCCCCTAAGCATCCCCCAGCTGCCCCCCCAGCATCCCTGCCCCCCCCGCCCCTAGGCATCCCCCAGCTGCCCCCCCCCGCCCCTAGGCATCCCCCAGCTGCCCCCCCAGCATCCCTGCCCCCCCCGCCCCTAGGCATCCCCCAGCTGCCCCCCCCCAGCATCCCTGCCCCCCCCATCCCTGCCCCCCCCGCCCCTAGGCATCCCCCAGCTGCCCCCCCAGCATCCCTGCCCCCCCCCCCGCCCCTAGGCATCCCCCAGCTGCCCCCCCCCCCCCCTCCCTGCCACCCCCGCCCCCCCCCCCTGCCCCCCCAGGCCCCCCCCGCCCCTATCCCCCAGCTGCCCCCCCCGCCCCTAGGCATCCCCCAGCTGCCCCCCCAGCATCCCCCCCCCGCCCCGCCCCGGCCCCCCAGCCCCCCCGCCCCTAGGCATCCCCCAGCTGCCCCCCCAGCATCCCTGCCCCCCCCGCCCCTAGGCATCCCCCAGCTGCCCCCCCCGCCCCTAGGCATCCCCCAGCTGCCCCCCCAGCATCCCTGCCCCCCCCGCCCCTAGGCATCCCCCAGCTGCCCCCCCCGCCCCTAGGCATCCCCCAGCTGCCCCCCCAGCATCCCTGCCCCCCCCCGCCCCTAGGCATCCCCCAGCTCCCTGCCCCCCCCGCCCCTAGGCATCCCCCAGCTGCCCCCCCAGCATCCCTGCCCCCCCCCGCCCCTAGGCATCCCCCAGCTGCCCCCCCCCCCGCCCCTAGGCATCCCCCAGCTGCCCCCCCAGCATCCCTGCCCCCCCCGCCCCTAGGCATCCCCCAGCTGCCCCCCCCGCCCCTAGGCATCCCCCAGCTGCCCCCCCAGCATCCCTGCCCCCCCCGCCCCTAGGCATCCCCCAGCTGCCCCCCCCCGCCCCCTCCCCCAGCTCCCCCAGCATGCCCCCCCCCCGCCCCCCCTGCCCCCCCCCCCCCCCGCCCCTAGGCATCCCCCAGCTGCCCCCCCCCAGCATCCCTGCCCCCCCGCCCCTAGGCATCCCCCAGCTGCCCCCCCCCGCCCCTAGGCATCCCCCAGCTGCCCCCCCAGCATCCCTGCCCCCCCCCCCCGCCCCTAGGCATCCCCCAGCTGCCCCCCCAGCATCCCTGCCCCCCCCGCCCCTAGGCATCCCCCAGCTGCCCCCCCCGCCCCTAAGCATCCCCCAGCTGCCCCCCCCCCAGCATCCCCCCTGCCCCCCCCCGCCCCTAGGCATCCCCCAGCTCCCCCCCCGCCCCTCCCCCCCCCCCCTGCCCCCCCCGCCCCTAGGCATCCCCCAGCTGCCCCCCCAGCATCCCTGCCCCCCCGCCCCTAGGCATCCCCCAGCTGCCCCCCCCCAGCATCCCTGCCCCCCCCCCCGCCCCTAGGCATCCCCCAGCTGCCCCCCCCGCCCCTAGGCATCCCCCAGCTGCCCCCCCCCCCAGCATCCCCCCTGCCCCCCCGCCCCTAGGCATCCCCCAGCTGCCCCCCCCCGCCCCTAGGCCCCCCAGCTGCCCCCCCCATCCCCGCCCCCCCCGCCCCTAGGCATCCCCCAGCTCCCCCCCAGCCCCCCCGCCCCTAGGCATCCCCCAGCTGCCCCCCCCCAGCATCCCTGCCCCCCCCCGCCCCTAGGCATGCCCCCCCCCCCCCGCATCCCCGCCCCCCCCCCCCCCCCCCCCCTGCCCCCCCCCCCGCCCCCCGCCCCTAGGCCCCCCCCCCCCCAGCTGCCCCCCCCAGCATCCCTGCCCCCCCCCGCCCCTAGGCATCCCCCAGCTGCCCCCCCCGCCCCAGCATCCCCCAGCTGCCCCCCCAGCCCCCCCGCCCCTAGGCATCCCCCAGCTGCCCCCCCCCGCCCCTAGGCATCCCCCAGCTGCCCCCCCAGCATCCCTGCCCCCCCCCCTGCCCCCCCGCCCCCCCTAGGCATCCCCCAGCTGCCCCCCCAGCATCCCTGCCCCCCCCATCCCCCCCCCCCCCGCCCCTAGGCATCCCCCAGCTGCCCCCCCAGCATCCCTGCCCCCCCCCCGCCCCTAGGCATCCCCCAGCTGCCCCCCCCCCCCCCCCCCCGCCCCTAGGCATCCCCCAGCTGCCCCCCCAGCCCCTCCCCCCCGCCCCTAGGCATCCCCCAGCTGCCCCCCCAGCATCCCTGCCCCCCCCGCCCCTAGGCATCCCCCAGCTGCCCCCCCCGCCCCTAGGCATCCCCCAGCTGCCCCCCCAGCATCCCTGCCCCCCCGCCCCTAGGCATCCCCCAGCTGCCCCCCCCCGCCCCTAGGCATCCCCCAGCTGCCCCCCCAGCATCCCTGCCCCCCTCGCCCCTAGGCATCCCCCAGCTCCCTGCCCCCCCAGCATCCCTGCCCCCCCCCCCCAGGCATCCCCCCAGCATCCCTGCCCCCCCCGCCCCTAGGCATCCCCCAGCTGCCCCCCCAGCATCCCTGCCCCCCCCGCCCCTAGGCATCCCCCCGCATCCCTGCCCCCCCCGCCCCTAGGCATCCCCCAGCTGACCCCCCCCCCCCCCAGCATCCCCTGCCCCCCCCGCCCCTAGGCATCCCCCCGCCCCCCCATCCCTGCCCCCCCCGCCCCTAGGCATCCCCAGCTGCACCCCCAGCATCCCTGCCCCCCCGCCCCTAGGCATCCCCCAGCTGCCCCCCCCAGAATCCCCCCCTGCCTCCCCCGCCCCTAGGCATCCCCCAGCTGCCCCCCCAGCATCCCTGCCCCCCCCGCCCCTAGGCATCCCCCAGCTGCCCCCCCAGCATCCCTGCCCCCCCCCGCCCCTAGGCATCCCCCAGCTGCCCCCCCAGCATCCCTGCCCCCCCCGCCCCTAGGCATCCCCCAGCTGCCCCCCCCCCCCTCCCAGCATCCCTGCCCCCCCCGCCCCTAGGCATCCCCCAGCTGCCCCCCCAGCATCCCTGCCCCCCCCGCCCCTAGGCATCCCCCAGCTGCCCCCCCAGCATCCCTGCCCCCCACACCCCTAGGCATCCCCCAGCTGCCCCCCCCCCCAGCATCCCTGCCCCCCCCCGCCCCTAGGCATCCCCCAGCTGCCCCCCCCCCGCCCCTAGGCATCCCCCAGCTGCCCCCCCCCCCAGCATCCCTGCCCCCCCCGCCCCTAGGCATCCCCCAGCTGCCCCCCCAGCATCCCTGCCCCCCACACCCCTAGGCATCCCCCAGCTGCCCCCCCCAGCATCCCTGCCCCCCCCTGCCCCTAGGCATCCCCCAGCTGCCCCCCCCGCCCCTAGGCATCCCCCAGCTGCCCCCCAGCATCCCTGCCCCCCCCCCGCCCCTAGGCATCCCCCAGCTGCCCCCTTCCCAGCATCCCTGCCCCCCCCGCCCCTAGGCATCCCCCAGCTGCCCCCTTCCCAGCATCCCTGCCCCCCCCGCCCCTAGGCATCCCCCAGCTGCCCCCCCAGCATCCCTGCCCCCCCCACCCCTAGGCATCCCCCAGCTGCCCCCCCCAGCATCCCTGCCACCCCCGCCCCTAGGCATCCCCCAGCTGCCCCCCCCCCGCCTCTAGGCATCCCCCAGCTGCCCCCCAGCATCCCCTGCCCCCCCCGCCCCTAGGCATCCCCCAGCTGCCCCCCCGCCCAGCATCCCTGCCCCCCTCGCCCCTAGGCATCCCCCAGCTGCCCCCCTTCCCAGCATCCCTGCCCCCCTCGCCCCTAGGCATCCCCCCGGCTGCCCCCCCAGCATCCCTGCCCCCCCCCCGCCCCTAGGCATCCCCCAGCTGCCCCCCTCCCAGCATCCCTGCCCCCCTCGCCCCTAGGCCTCCCCAGCTGCCCCCCCCAGCATCCCTGCCCCCCCCGCCCCTAGGCATCCCCCAGCTGCCCCCCTCCCAGCATCCCTGCCCCCCCGCCCCTAGGCATCCCCCAGCTGCCCCCCCAGCATCCCTGCCCCCCCCAGGCATCCCCCAGCTGCCCCCCCAGCATCCCTGCCCCCCCCCCCCGCCCCTAGGCATTCCCCAGCTGCCCCCCTCCCAGCATCCCTGCCCCCCCCGCCCCTAGGCATCCCCCAGCTGCCCCCCCGCCCCCTCCCAGCATCCCTGCCCCCCTCGCCCCTAGGCATCCCCCAGCTGCCCCCCTCCCAGCATCCCTGCCCCCCCCCGCCCCTAGGCATCCCCCAGCTGCCTCCCTCCCAGCATCCCTGCCCCCCCCGCCCCTAGGCATCCCCCAGCTGCCCCCCTCCCAGCATCCCTGCCCCCCCCCGCCCCTAGGTATCCCCCAGCTGCCCCTCATTTCCCTCTAGGTATCCCCCAGCTACCCCCACTCGCCCCTAGGTATCCCCCAGCTGCCCCCACTCACTCCCTCCCAGCATCCCTGGCCCCCACTCACTCACTTCCCCCCCCAGCATCACTGCCCCACCACTCACCCACCCAGGCATTCCCCCAGCTGCCCTGCCCTTCCCTCCCCAGCCACCCACTAATTATCCACCCACCCAAGCAGTCCCCTGCCCCTACACAGAGGCACTTACCTGCCCCAAACTCCCATCCTCCAATACACCTCTGTCATGGTGCCCCCCAGGCTGCCCACCCACTGCCCTATCAGCCCTGTATCCAGTGAGGGGAGCAGCCTGAGGGAACAGCACAGAGGGTAGGAAAGATGGGGGACCAGGCAATAGGCCTGCACAGGAGATCGGGGCAGCATGACAAAGGAGGTGGACAGGGTTACAGGATGGGGGAACATGGGTGCAGCACGTAGGCCGGGCACTGGTCAGGGGAAGGGAAGGCAGAAAAGTCAGGCTCAGCACACACTGGGGTAGGAAGTGGTGGCAGCAGTAGGGGCAAGTTCAGGGAGTCGGCGGGGGGGAGTGACAGGGCACTAGCAGTAGGGGCAAGTTCAGGGAGTCGGCGGGGGGGAGTGACAGGGCACTAGCAGTAGGGGCAAGTTCAGGGAGTCGGCGGGGGGGAAGTGGCAGGGCACTAGCAGTAGGGGCAAGTTCAGGGAGTCGGCGGGGGGGAGTGACAGGGCACTAGCAGTAGGGGCAAGTTCAGGGAGTCGGCGGGGGGGAGTGACAGGGCACTAGCAGTAGGGGCAAGTTCAGGGAGTCGGCGGGGGGGAGTGACAGGGCACTAGCAGTAGGGGCAAGTTCAGGGAGTCGGCGGGGGGGGAGTGACAGGGCACTAGCAGTAGGGGCAAGTTCAGGGAGTCGGCGGGGGGGAGTGACAGGGCACTAGCAGTAGGGGCAAGTTCAGGGAGTCGGCGGGGGGGAGTGACAGGGCACTAGCAGTAGGGGCAAGTTCAGGGAGTCGGCGGGGGGGAGTGACAGGGCACTAGCAGTAGGGGCAAGTTCAGGGAGTCGGCGGGGGGGGAGTGACAGGGCACTAGCAGTAGGGGCAAGTTCAGGGAGTCGGCGGGGGGGGAGTGACAGGGCACTAGCAGTAGGGGCAAGTTCAGGGAGTCGGCGGGGGGGAGTGACAGGGCACTAGCAGTAGGGGCAAGTTCAGGGAGTCGGCGGGGGGGAGTGACAGGGCACTAGCAGTAGGGGCAAGTTCAGGGAGTCGGCGGGGGGGAGTGACAGGGCACTAGCAGTAGGGGCAAGTTCAGGGAGTCGGCGGGGGGGAGTGACAGGGCACTAGCAGTAGGGGAAGTTCAGGGAGTCGGCGGGGGGGGAGTGACAGGGCACTAGCAGTAGGGGCAAGCTCAGGGAGTCGGCGGGGGGGGAGTGACAGGGCACTAGCAGTAGGGGCAAGTTCAGGGAGTCGGCGGGGGGGGAGTGACAGGGCACTAGCAGTAGGGGCAAGTTCAGGGAGTCGGCGGGGGGGAGTGACAGGGCACTAGCAGTAGGGGCAAGTTCAGGGAGTCGGCGGGGGGGAGTGACAGGGCACTAGCAGTAGAGGCAAGTTCAGGGAGTCGGCGGGGTGGAGTGACAGGGCACTAGCAGTAGGGGCAAGTTCAGGGAGTCGGCGGGGGGGAGTGACAGGGCACTAGCAGTAGGGGCAAGTTCAGGGAGTCGGCGGGGGGGAGTGACAGGGCACTAGCAGTAGGGGCAAGTTCAGGGAGTCGGCGGGGGGGGAGTGACAGGGCACTAGCAGTAGGGGCAAGTTCAGGGAGTCGGCGGGGGGGAGTGACAGGGCACTAGCAGTAGGGGCAAGTTCAGGGAGTCGGCGGGGGGGGAGTGACAGGGCACTAGCAGTAGGGGCAAGTTCAGGGAGTCGGCGGGGGGGAGTGACAGGGCACTAGCAGTAGGGGCAAGTTCAGGGAGTCGGCGGGGGGGAGTGACAGGGCACTAGCAGTAGGGGCAAGTTCAGGGAGTCGGCGGGGGGGAGTGACAGGGCACTAGCAGTAGGGGCAAGTTCAGGGAGTCGGCGGGGGGGAGTGACAGGGCACTAGCAGTAGGGGCAAGTTCAGGGAGTCGGCGGGGGAGAGTGACAGGGCACTAGCAGTAGAGGCAAGTTCAGGGAGTCGGCGGGGGGGGAGTGACAGGGCACTAGCAGTAGGGGCAAGTTCAGGGAGTCGGCGGGGGGGGAGTGACAGGGCACTAGCAGTAGGGGCAAGTTCAGGGAGTCGGCGGGGGGGAGTGACAGGGCACTAGCAGTAGGGGCAAGTTCAGGGAGTCGGCGGGGGGGGAGTGACAGGGCACTAGCAGTAGGGGCAAGTTCAGGGAGTCGGCGGGGGGGAGTGACAGGGCACTAGCAGTAGGGGCAAGTTCAGGGAGTCGGCGGGGGGGGAGTGTCAGGGCACTAGCAGTAGGGGCAAGTTCAGGGAGTCGGCGGGGGGGAGTGACAGGGCACTAGCAGTAGGGGCAAGTTCAGGGAGTCGGCGGGGGGGAGTGACAGGGCACTAGCAGTAGGGGCAAGTTCAGGGAGTCGGCGGGGGGGAGTGACAGGGCACTAGCAGTAGGGGCAAGTTCAGGGAGTCGGCGGGGGGGGAGTGACAGGGCACTAGCAGTAGGGGCAAGTTCAGGGAGTCGGCGGGGGGGAGTGACAGGGCACTAGCAGTAGGGGCAAGTTCAGGGAGTCGGCGGGGGGGAGTGACAGGGCACTAGCAGTAGGGGCAAGTTCAGGGAGTCGGCGGGGGGGGAGTGACAGGGCACTAGCAGTAGGGGCAAGTTCAGGGAGTCGGCGGGGGGGAGTGACAGGGCACTAGCAGTAGGGGCAAGTTCAGGGAGTCGGCGGGGGGGAGTGACAGGGCACTAGCAGTAGGGGCAAGTTCAGGGAGTCGGCGGGGGGGGAGTGACAGGGCACTAGCAGTAGGGGCAAGTTCAGGGAGTCGGCGGGGGGAGTGACAGGGCACTAGCAGTAGGGGCAAGTTCAGGGAGTCGGCGGGGGGGAGTGACAGGGCACTAGCAGTAGGGGCAAGTTCAGGGAGTCGGCGGGGGGGAGTGACAGGGCACTAGCAGTAGGGGCAAGTTCAGGGAGTCGGCGGGGGGGAGTGACAGGGCACTAGCAGTAGGGGCAAGTTCAGGGAGTCGGCGGGGGGGGAGTGACAGGGCACTAGCAGTAGGGGCAAGTTCAGGGAGTCGGCGGGGGGGGAGTGACAGGGCACTAGCAGTAGGGGCAAGTTCAGGGAGTCGGCGGGGGGGAGTGACAGGGCACTAGCAGTAGGGGCAAGTTCAGGGAGTCGGCGGGGGGGGAGTGACAGGGCACTAGCAGTAGGGGCAAGTTCAGGGAGTCGGCGGGGGGGAGTGACAGGGCACTAGCAGTAGGGGCAAGTTCAGGGAGTCGGCGGGGGGGAGTGACAGGGCACTAGCAGTAGGGGCAAGTTCAGGGAGTCGGCGGGGGGAGTCACAGGGCACTAGCAGTAGGGGCAAGTTGAGGGAGTCGGCGGGGGGGGAGTGACAGGGCACTAGCAGTAGGGGCAAGTTCAGGGAGTCGGCGGGGGGGGAGTGACAGGGCACTAGCAGTAGGGGCAAGTTCAGGGAGTCGGCGGGGGGGGAGTGACAGGGCACTAGCAGTAGGGGCAAGTTCAGGGAGTCGGCGGGGGGGGAGTGACAGGGCACTAGCAGTAGGGGCAAGTTCAGGGAGTCGGCGGGGGGGAGTGGCAGGGCACTAGCAGTAGGGGCAAGCTCAGGGAGTCGGCGGGGGGGAGTGACAGGGCACTAGCAGTAGGGGCAAGTTCAGGGAGTCGGCGGGGGGGAGTGACAGGGCACTAGCAGTAGGGGCAAGTTCAGGGAGTCGGCGGGGGGGGAGTGACAGGGCACTAGCAGTAGGGGCAAGTTCAGGGAGTCGGCGGGGGGGAGTGACAGGGCACTAGCAGTAGGGGCAAGTTCAGGGAGTCGGCGGGGGGGAGTGACAGGGCACTAGCAGTAGGGGCAAGTTCAGGGAGTCGGCGGGGGGGAGTGACAGGGCACTAGCAGTAGGGGCAAGTTCAGGGAGTCGGCGGGGGGGAGTGACAGGGCACTAGCAGTAGGGGCAAGTTCAGGGAGTCGGCGGGGGGGGAGTGACAGGGCACTAGCAGTAGGGGCAAGATCAGGGAGTCGGCGGGGGGGGAGTGACAGGGCACTAGCAGTAGGGGCAAGTTCAGGAAGTCGGCGGGGGGGAGTGACAGGGCACTAGCAGTAGGGGCAAGTTCAGGGAGTCGGCGGGGCGGAGTGACAGGGCACTAGCAGTAGGGGCAAGTTCAGGGAGTCGGCGGGGGGGGAGTGACAGGGCACTAGCAGTAGGGGCAAGTTCAGGGAGTCGGCGGGGGGGGAAGTCACAGGGCACTAGCAGTAGGGGCAAGCTCAGGGAGTCGGCGGGGGGAAGTGGCAGGGCACTAGCAGTAGGGGCAAGTTCAGGGAGTCGGCGGGGGGGGAGTGACAGGGCACTAGCAGTAGGGGCAAGTTCAGGGAGTCGGCGGGGGGGGAGTGACAGGGCACTAGCAGTAGGGGCAAGTTCAGGGAGTCGGCGGGGGGGAGTGACAGGGCACTAGCAGTAGGGGCAAGTTCAGGGAGTCGGCGGGGGGAGTGACAGGGCACTAGCAGTAGGGGCAAGTTCAGGGAGTCGGCGGGTGGGAGTGACAGGGCACTAGCAGTAGGGGCAAGTTCAGGGAGTCGGCGGGGGGAGTGACAGGGCACTAGCAGTAGGGGCAAGTTCAGGGAGTCGGCGGGGGGGGAGTGACAGGGCACTAGCAGTAGGGGCAAGTTCAGGGAGTCGGCGGGGGGGAGTGACAGGGCACTAGCAGTAGGGGCAAGTTCAGGGAGTCGGCGGGGGGGGAGTGACAGGGCACTAGCAGTAGGGGCAAGTTCAGGGAGTCGGCGGGGGGGAGTGACAGGGCACTAGCAGTAGGGGCAAGTTCAGGGAGTCGGCGGGGGGGAGTGACAGGGCACTAGCAGTAGGGGCAAGTTCAGGGAGTCGGCGGGGGGGAGTGACAGGGCACTAGCAGTAGGGGCAAGTTCAGGGAGTCGGCGGGGGGAGTGACAGGGCATTAGCAGTAGGGGCAAGTTCAGGGAGTCGGCGGGGGGGAGTGACAGGGCACTAGCAGTAGGGGCAAGTTCAGGGAGTCGGCGGGGGGGAGTGACAGGGCACTAGCAGTAGGGGCAAGTTCAGGGAGTCGGCGGGGGGGAGTGACAGGGCACTAGCAGTAGGGGCAAGTTCAGGGAGTCGGCGGGGGGAGTGACAGGGCACTAGCAGTAGGGGCAAGTTCAGGGAGTCGGCGGGGGGGAGTGACAGGGCACTAGCAGTAGGGGCAAGTTCAGGGAGTCGGCGGGGGAGAGTGACAGGGCACTAGCAGTAGAGGCAAGTTCAGGGAGTCGGCGGGGGGGGAGTGACAGGGCACTAGCAGTAGGGGCAAGTTCAGGGAGTCGGCGGGGGGGAGTGACAGGGCACTAGCAGTAGGGGCAAGTTCAGGGAGTCGGCGGGGGGGGAGTGACAGGGCACTAGCAGTAGGGGCAAGTTCAGGGAGTCGGCGGGGGGGAGTGACAGGGCACTAGCAGTAGGGGCAAGTTCAGGGAGTCGGCGGGGGGGAGTGACAGGGCACTAGCAGTAGGGGCAAGTTCAGGGAGTCGGCGGGGGGGGAGTGACAGGGCACTAGCAGTAGGGGCAAGTTCAGGGAGTCGGCGGGGGGGGAGTGACAGGGCACTAGCAGTAGGGGCAAGTTCAGGGAGTCGGCGGGGGGGAGTGACAGGGCACTAGCAGTAGGGGCAAGTTCAGGGAGTCGGCGGGGGGGGAGTGACAGGGCACTAGCAGTAGGGGCAAGTTCAGGGAGTCGGCGGGGGGGAGTGACAGGGCACTAGCAGTAGGGGCAAGTTCAGGGAGTCGGCGGGGGGGAGTGACAGGGCACTAGCAGTAGGGGCAAGTTCAGGGAGTCGGCGGGGGGGGAGTGACAGGGCACTAGCAGTAGGGGCAAGTTCAGGGAGTCGGCGGGGGGGAGTGACAGGGCACTAGCAGTAGGGGCAAGTTCAGGGAGTCGGCGGGGGGGGAGTGACAGGGCACTAGCAGTAGGGGCAAGTTCAGGGAGTCAGCGGGGGGGAGTGACAGGGCACTAGCAGTAGGGGCAAGTTCAGGGAGTCGGCGGGGGAGAGTGACAGGGCACTAGCAGTAGAGGCAAGTTCAGGGAGTCGGCGGGGGGGGAGTGACAGGGCACTAGCAGTAGGGGCAAGTTCAGGGAGTCAGCGGGGGGGAGTGACAGGGCACTAGCAGTAGGGGCAAGTTCAGGGAGTCGGCGGGGGAGAGTGACAGGGCACTAGCAGTAGGGGCAAGTTCAGGGAGTCGGCGGGGGGGAAGTGACAGGGCACTAGCAGTAGGGGCAAGTTCAGGGAGTCGGCGGGGGGGGAGTGACAGGGCACTAGCAGTAGGGGCAAGTTCAGGGAGTCGGCGGGGGGGAGTGACAGGGCACTAGCAGTAGGGGCAAGTTCAGGGAGTCGGCGGGGGGGGAGTGACAGGGCACTAGCAGTAGGGGCAAGTTCAGGGAGTCGGCGGGGGGGGAGTGACAGGGCACTAGCAGTAGGGGCAAGTTCAGGGAGTCGGCGGGGGGGAGTGACAGGGCACTAGCAGTAGGGGCAAGTTCAGGGAGTCGGCGGGGGGGGAGTGACAGGGCACTAGCAGTAGGGGCAAGTTCAGGGAGTCGGCGGGGGGGGAGTCACAGGGCACTAGCAGTAGGGGCAAGTTCAGGGAGTCGGCGGGGGGGGAGTGACAGGGCACTAGCAGTAGGGGCAAGTTCAGGGAGTCGGCAGGGGGAGTGACAGGGCACTAGCAGTAGGGGCAAGTTCAGGGAGTCGGCGGGGGGGAGTGACAGGGCACTAGCAGTAGGGGCAAGTTCAGGGAGTCGGCGGGGGGGGAGTGACAGGGCACTAGCAGTAGGGGCAAGTTCAGGGAGTCGGCGGGGGGGGAGTGACAGGGCACTAGCAGTAGGGGCAAGTTCAGGGAGTCGGCGGGGGGGAGTGACAGGGCACTAGCAGTAGAGGCAAGTTCAGGGAGTCGGCGGGGGGGGGGGGGGGGGGGGGGGAGTGACAGGGCACTAGCAGTAGGGGCAAGTTCAGGGAGTCGGCGGGGGGGAGTGACAGGGCACTAGCAGTAGGGGCAAGTTCAGGGAGTCGGCGGGGGGGGAGTGACAGGGCACTAGCAGTAGGGGCAAGCTCAGGGAGTCGGCGGGGGGGAGTGACAGGGCACTAGCAGTAGGGGCAAGTTCAGGGAGTCGGCGGGGGGGAGTGACAGGGCACTAGCAGTAGGGGCAAGTTCAGGGAGTCGGCGGGGGGGGAGTGACAGGGCACTAGCAGTAGGGGCAAGTTCAGGGAGTCGGCGGGGGGGAGTGACAGGGCACTAGCAGTAGGGGCAAGTTCAGGGAGTCGGCGGGGGGGAGTGACAGGGCACTAGCAGTAGAAGTGTGGAGGAGCTGGGGGTAAAAATGAGGAGAGGTGCAGGAAGAAAATCCCAGCTGTTCCTCAGGTGAATCCAATGGGATCCCATGCCTGCCTTGTCCCTACCCCAGATGTGCCCTAACCTGTCTGCATCCCTTGCTAATTTATCACCCCAGCCATAATTTCTCCCCTGACCTCTCATCCTAACCTCTAGTTCCTTTCCAGCCTGCCCACCCCCTTGACCCAACTCTAAATTCCTTGGGTGCCCCAGAAATCCCAGCAGGTTATTTTATGATGGGTCAGCGCAGGCCCTGCTGCTGTGAGTGTGGACAGCCTGAGTGGTTTTTCACGGCCTACAGCAGTCTAGTTTTGGACCACACAACTACACTGCTCTAAAGCACATTTAAAACCACAAAAGTGGCCACAGCAGCCCTGGATTCACTACCCCAGTGTAAATGCCACACCATTAGGCCATGTCTGCACTGCACACCAAGGGGGGTTTACATCAAGCTTGCTCCCTGCAAGAGCCTAGCAGGGACAAGGCATCTGTACTTCTTACCTGGCTGGAGCAACTAGGCATGGGTAGCCCTGCCCCCTCACACCCTGGGGGCATCTTTGCTCCGCCAACCTGTGCTGGAAGGGAGGCTGCCAGCAGATGCATGCTGGAAAAGCCTTTGCCCTTAAACACAAACTCAGGAGAAGGGGTTCTCTGCAGACCGGTGAAAATCCTAGTGTAAACAGGTTATTTGCATCTCAGTCTGTTAGCAGGCAGAGGTAACAAGGTACTTGACATGGAAAAAAACCCATACAGCTGTGTTCTTAAGTCAGTTAGGCCAGGCAGCTCTCGGTTTAAAGCAGCATGATGTTGCAGTTTGAGTTCAAGCTGCCAGGGTGCCTGGTTGAACTCATGCTGAGAACCCATGTGAAAAGCCCAGGTCCCAGGGCTTCACTGCTATTCTACCCCAGTATAAAGTTAAGCACATGCCTATTTTGGTGTGGAAACACACTTGGGACTGGCTGGTGCACCAACCAACTCCTGAAACTAGGCTACAAGGCATGGCCTTGGTGCAAACACTCCACAACCAGCTTCCAGGAGGGGAACATTTCCTGCACCCCCACCCAGTTACACTCACTTGGAGGCAGAGGTCACGTGTTCAGCCTCTGCACAAGGATTCCCCATCACATTCAGCAGCTAGTGAACACGGCAGATGTGATGGTGAGACAAACATGTCAGGGGCCCTGAACCTTCCCCTTCCCCAGTCCCTCTCTAAGGCGACCACTAGAGCCACCTATCTACTTCATACACCAGCCCCACCCCTAACCTAGCCCCCTACTTTTAACCTTACCTTTCCTCTCCCTAAGCCCAGCTCCCTGCAAACTCTGACTCTGCCCTAGGCCCTGCCCAAACCCCAGCCCTAGGCCTTCACCCTCACTGCCCTACCAAGCCTCAGCTCCTCCCCGGCACGTGCAGCTGGGGACAGGAAGGACAGTAGGACAGGCCTGCAGGAACCTGCTGACAGAGGGAGCAGAGGAATGGGGGGGGAGGGAAACAGCCTTGAGAATGGAGGATAAACTGGAGGAGGTGAACGACCCCAATAGGAAGGGCCAAGTCAAGACCTCCAGGACATTACATGTTCCAGACAGCAGCCTCACCCCCTGCCTCGGAGAGAAAACCCCAGAGCAGCAGGGAACCAGGTTGAGGTGTTCTCCCCTGGCAGTCAGTGCTGATCACAGTGCAGCACTAGGGGGCACCATGGTGCAGAAAGTGAGTGCAGTAAGGGGAACCGTGCTGCCTGGTGTTGGGGTGTTCAGTAGGGGGTGCTCTCCCTGGCAGTCAGTGCTGATCACAGTGCAGCACTAGGGGGCACCATGGTGCAGAAAGTGAGTGCAGTAAGGGGCACCGTGCTGCCTGGTGTTGGGGTGTTCAGTAAGGGGTGCTCTCCCCGGCAGTCAGTGCTGATCACAGTGCAGCACTAGGGGGCACCAAGGTGCAGAAAGTGAGTGCAGTAAGGGGAACCGTGCTGCCTGGTGTTGGGGTGTTCAGTAGGGGGTGCTCTCCCCGGCAGTCAGTGCTGATCACAGTGCAGCACTAGGGGGCACCATGGTGCAGAAAGTGAGTGCAGTAAGGGGCACCGTGCTGCCTGGTGTTGGGGTGTTCAGTAGGGGGTGCTCTCCCCGGCAGTCAGTGCTGATCACAGTGCAGCACTAGGGGGCACCATGGTGCAGAAAGTGAGTGCAGTAAGGGGCACCGTGCTGCCTGGTGTTGGGGTGTTCAGTAGGGGGTGCTCTCCCCGGCAGTCAGTGCTGATCACAGTGCAGCACTAGGGGGCACCAAGGTGCAGAAAGTGAGTGCAGTAAGGGGCACCGTGCTGCCTGGTGTTGGGGTGTTCAGTAGGGGGTGCTCTCCCCGGCAGTCAGTGCTGATCACAGTGCAGCACTAGGGGGCACCATGGTGCAGAAAGTGAATGCAGTAAGGGGAACCGTGCTGCCTGGTGTTGGGGTGTTCAGTAGGGGGTGCTCTCCCCGGCAGTCAGTGCTGATCACAGTGCAGCACTAGGGGGCACCAAGGTGCAGAAAGTGAGTGCAGTAAGGGGCACCGTGCTGCCTGGTGTTGGGGTGTTCAGTAGGGGGTGTTCTCCCCTGGCAGTCAGTGCTGATCGCAGTGCAGCACTAGGGGGCACCAAGGTGCAGAAAGTGAGTGCAGTAAGGGGCACCGTGCTGCCTGGTGTTGGGGTGTTCAGTAAGGGGTGCTCTCCCCGGCAGTCAGTGCTGATCACAGTGCAGCACTAGGGGGCACCATGGTGCAGAAAGTGAGTGCAGTAAGGGGCACCATGCTGCCTGGTGTTGGGGTGTTCAGTAGGGGGTGCTCTCCCCGGCAGTCAGTGCTGATCACAGTGCAGCACTAGGGGGCACCAAGGTGCAGAAAGTGAGTGCAGTAAGGGGAACCGTGCTGCCTGGTGTTGGGGTGTTCAGTAAGGGGTGTTCTCCCCTGGCAGTCAGTGCTGATCACAGTGCAGCACTAGGGGGCACGAAGGTGCAGAAAGTGAGTGCAGTAAGGGGAACCGTGCTGCCTGGTGTTGGGGTGTTCAGTAAGGGGTGTTCTCCCCTGACAGTCAGTGCTGATCACAGTGCAGCACTAGGGGGCACCATGGTGCAGAAAGTGAGTGCAGTAAGGGGCACCGTGCTGCCTGGTGTCGGGGTGTTCAGTAAGGGGTGCTCTCCCCTGACAGTCAGTGCTGATCACAGTGCAGCACAAGGGGGCACCATGGTGCAGAAAGTGAGTGCAGTAAGGGGAACCGTGCTGCCTGGTGTTGGGGTGTTCAGTAGGGGGTGCTCTCCCCGGCAGTCAGTGCTGATCACAGTGCAGCACTAGGGGGCACCATGGTGCAGAAAGTGAGTGCAGTAAGGGGCACCATGCTGCCTGGTGTTGGGGTGTTCAGTAGGGGGTGCTCTCCCCGGCAGTCAGTGCTGATCACAGTGCAGCACTAGGGGGCACCAAGGTGCAGAAAGTGAGTGCAGTAAGGGGAACCGTGCTGCCTGGTGTTGGGGTGTTCAGTAAGGGGTGTTCTCCCCTGGCAGTCAGTGCTGATCACAGTGCAGCACTAGGGGGCACCAAGGTGCAGAAAGTGAGTGCAGTAAGGGGAACCGTGCTGCCTGGTGTCGGGGTGTTTAGTAGGGGGTGCTCTCCCCGGCAGTCAGTGCTGATCACAGTGCAGCACTAGGGGGCACCATGGTGCAGAAAGTGAGTGCAGTAAGGGGAACCGTGCTGCCTGGTGTTGGGGTGTTCAGTAAGGGGTGCTCTCCCCGGCAGTCAGTGCTGATCACAGTGCAGCACTAGGGGGCACCAAGGTGCAGAAAGTGAGTGCAGTAAGGGGAACCGTGCTGCCTGGTGTTGGGGTGTTCAGTAGGGGGTGCTCTCCCCTGGCAGTCAGTGCTGATCACAGTGCAGCACTAGGGGGCACCAAGGTGCAGAAAGTGAGTGCAGTAAGGGGAACCGTGCTGCCTGGTGTTGGGGTGTTCAGTAGGGGGTGCTCTCCCCGGCAGTCAGTGCTGATCACAGTGCAGCACTAGGGGGCACCAAGGTGCAGAAAGTGAGTGCAGTAAGGGGAACCGTGCTGCCTGGTGTTGGGGTGTTCAGTAGGGGGTGCTCTCCCCTGGCAGTCAGTGCTGATCACAGTGCAGCACTAGGGGGCACCAAGGTGCAGAAAGTGAGTGCAGTAAGGGGAACCGTGCTGCCTGGTGTTGGGGTGTTCAGTAAGGGGTGCTCTCCCCGGCAGTCAGTGCTGATCACAGTGCAGCACTAGGGGGCACCATGGTGCAGAAAGTGAGTGCAGTAAGGGGAACCGTGCTGCCTGGTGTTGGGGTGTTCAGTAGGGGGTGCTCTCCCCGGCAGTCAGTGCTGATCACAGTGCAGCACTAGGGGGCACCAAGGTGCAGAAAGTGAGTGCAGTAAGGGGAACCGTGCTGCCTGGTGTTGGGGTGTTCAGTAAGGGGTGTTCTCCCCTGGCAGTCAGTGCTGATCACAGTGCAGCACTAGGGGGCACCATGGTGCAGAAAGTGAGTGCAGTAAGGGGAACCGTGCTGCCTGGTGTTGGGGTGTTCAGTAGGGGGTGTTCTCCCCGGCAGTCAGTGCTGATCGCAGTGCAGCACTAGGGGGCACCAAGGTGCAGAAAGTGAGTGCAGTAAGGGGCACCATGCTGCCTGGTGTTGGGGTGTTCAGTAGGGGGTGCTCTCCCCGGCAGTCAGTGCTGATCACAGTGCAGCACTAGGGGGCACCAAGGTGCAGAAAGTGAGTGCAGTAAGGGGAACCGTGCTGCCTGGTGTTGGGGTGTTCAGTAAGGGGTGTTCTCCCCTGGCAGTCAGTGCTGATCGCAGTGCAGCACTAGGGGGCACCATGGTGCAGAAAGTGAGTGCAGTAAGGGGAACCGTGCTGCCTGGTGTTGGGGTGTTCAGTAAGGGGTGCTCTCCCCGGAAGTCAGTGCTGATCACAGTGCAGCACTAGGGGGCACCAAGGTGCAGAAAGTGAGTGCAGTAAGGGGAACCGTGCTGCCTGGTGTTGGGGTGTTCAGTAGGGGGTGCTCTCCCCGGCAGTCAGTGCTGATCGCAGTGCAGCACTAGGGGGCACCAAGGTGCAGAAAGTGAGTGCAGTAAGGGGCACCGTGCTGCCTGGTGTTGGGGTGTTCAGTAGGGGGTGCTCTCCCCGGTAGTCAGTGCTGATCACAGTGCAGCACTAGGGGGCACCATGGTGCAGAAAGTGAGTGCAGTAAGGGGCACCGTGCTGCCTGGTGTTGGGGTGTTCAGTAAGGGGTGCTCTCCCCGGCAGTCAGTGCTGATCACAGTGCAGCACTAGGGGGCACCATGGTGCAGACAGTGAGTGCAGTAAGGGGCACCATGCTGCCTGGTGTTGGGGTGTTCAGTAAGGGGTGTTCTCCCCTGGCAGTCAGTGCTGATCACAGTGCAGCACTAGGGGGCACCATGGTGCAGAAAGTGAGTGCAGTAAGGGGAACCGTGCTGCCTGGTGTTGGGGTGTTCAGTAAGGGGTGCTCTCCCCGGAAGTCAGTGCTGATCGCAGTGCAGCACTAGGGGGCACCATGGTGCAGAAAGTGAGTGCAGTAAGGGGAACCGTGCTGCCTGGTGTTGGGGTGTTCAGTAGGGGGTGCTCTCCCCGGCAGTCAGTGCTGATCACAGTGCAGCACTAGGGGGCACCAAGGTGCAGAAAGTGAGTGCAGTAAGGGGAACCGTGCTGCCTGGTGTTGGGGTGTTCAGTAAGGGGTGTTCTCCCCTGGCAGTCAGTGCTGATCACAGTGCAGCACTAGGGGGCACCAAGGTGCAGAAAGTGAGTGCAGTAAGGGGAACCGTGCTGCCTGGTGTTGGGGTGTTCAGTAAGGGGTGTTCTCCCCTGGCAGTCAGTGCTGATCGCAGTGCAGCACTAGGGGGCACCATGGTGCAGAAAGTGAGTGCAGTAAGGGGAACCGTGCTGCCTGGTGTTGGGGTGTTCAGTAGGGGGTGCTCTCCCCGGCAGTCAGTGCTGATCACAGTGCAGCACTAGGGGGCACCATGGTGCAGAAAGTGAGTGCAGTAAGGGGAACTGTGCTGCCTGGTGTTGGGGTGTTCAGCAGGGGGTGCTCTCCCTGGCAGTCAGTGCTGATCACAGTGCAGCACTAGGGGGCACCATGGTGCAGAAAGTGAGTGCAGTAAGGGGAACCGTGCTGCCTGGTGTTGGGGTGTTCAGTAGGGGGTGCTCTCCCCGGCAGTCAGTGCTGATCGCAGTGCAGCACTAGGGGGCACCAAGGTGCAGAAAGTGAGTGCAGTAAGGGGCACCGTGCTGCCTGGTGTTGGGGTGTTCAGTAGGGGGTGCTCTCCCCGGCAGTCAGTGCTGATCACAGTGCAGCACTAGGGGGCACCATGGTGCAGAAAGTGAGTGCAGTAAGGGGCACCGTGCTGCCTGGTGTTGGGGTGTTCAGTAAGGGGTGCTCTCCCTGGCAGTCAGTGCTGATCACAGTGCAGCACTAGGGGGCACCAACGTGCAGAAAGTGAGTGCAGTAAGGGGAACCGTGCTGCCTGGTGTTGGGGTGTTCAGTAGGGGGTGCTCTCCCCTGGCAGTCAGTGCTGATCACAGTGCAGCACTAGGGGGCACCATGGTGCAGAAAGTGAGTGCAGTAAGGGGCACCATGCTGCCTGATGTTGGGGTGTTCAGTAGGGGGTGCTCTCCCCTGGCAGTCAGTGCTGATCACAGTGCAGCACTAGGGGGCACCATGGTGCAGAAAGTGAGTGCAGTAAGGGGAACCGTGCTGCCTGATGTTGGGGTGTTCAGTAGGGGGTGCTCTCCCCTGGCAGTCAGTGCTGATCGCAGTGCAGCACTAGGGGGCACCAAGGTGCAGAAAGTGAGTGCAGTAAGGGGAACCGTGCTGCCTGGTGTTGGGGTGTTCAGTAGGGGGTGCTCTCCCCGGCAGTCAGTGCTGATTGCAGTGCGGCACTAGGGGGTGCTGTGCTGCACAGACAGTGCATGGAGGTGCACCATGCTGCATGGCACCGGGAGCCCAGCAGGGGCTTCCAGGAGTCCAGCAGACGGTGCCATGCTGCGTGGCACCGGATGGGTGCTGGGGCTTCATTATCCCCACGGCAGTGAGTCTGCGTCACCTCCCTTCATCTCTCCTTGGGGTTTCCATGGAAACCTTTTAAGCCAACTTCTCAGGGAGACAAAATTCTTTTTTTAAAACGCTGTGAGGAAAGGGGGAAGGGACACATCAGTCCCCACGGGGCTCAGGGGCCCCAATCGGGAGGGAACTGAGGGGTCAGGAGGGTAGACACAGCACACCAGCCTGAGTGTTCCACATTCCCTCCTTTCCATGGCTCTGGAGGGCCATGGGGTCCTGTGGATTGGGAGGCAGAGGGTTGGGAGCCTGCACTCCTGGGTTTCAGCCTCCACTCTGGGAGGGCGGTGGGGTCTAGTGGGTCCCAGCAGGGATGCTGTGGGGAGCCAGGACTCCTGGGTCCCAGCTCTGGGAGGGGACCCTGCAGCTGGGTGCCCGCTGGCGCCACCTGGGGGCAGGGAATCTCACAGCGCCACCGGCCAGCATTTCTGCCAAAGGGTTCCCCTAGCAACTGTAACCAAGCACCCATGCGTGGCTGCAACTCAGTTGAGCTGCTTATTATGGGATGGTTCTTTTTGCCTCCTTGGCACGGCACCAGGCAGCATCGGGAGAGTGGGGGGGCGACCACTAGGATGTAGCAGGCTGCAGAAATGGGCAATGGCGACCCCAATCCTTCTCTACCAGTACAGGTACCCTGGCTAGTACCTGCCCCCATCCACCTCAATCCTGCCAGACACTCCCCCCCATCAAGAGCCCCCACTCCTCCCACGGCAGTCACCACCTCCTCCCCAAGACCCTTGTACAGAGCCCCCAACCCTCCCCAACCACATGTCATCTCCCCACAGGCCGGTGAGCAGCCCAGTCTGGAGTGTGGAGAAGGAACAGGTTTTCCTGGCAGGAGCCAGATGGCACTGGGGGGGGCGCACACATTGGGAGCATGGGGTAGAGAGAGTGCAGAGGGGACAGGCCTGACTCCCAGCCATACACTCCCCACAGCTGCCCCACCTCAGAGCTACTGAGTTCTGAAAGCAGGAGCTCCACCCAGAGGTCTATTAATTTACCCTGCACTTCCTCAGTACAGGACCACAGTACGTGACTCCCTGCTTCTACACTCCTCCCAGCACAGGGGGATAGAACCCAGGAGTCCTGAGGCCTCCGCCCCCTCTGTCCCAGGACGCTGCAGAACCGAGCTAGCAACATCCAAGACAGTCTCCCTCGGAGAACACACATGCACGCACACCATTCACAAAGTACAAAATAGACAGATCCCATCTCAAAGTACAACTCTCTCATGGGGACCAGGGCATCAGGCTAGCACCTACCGGGAATCCAGGAGCATCTCACTACAACCTCTGCTGTGCATCAGGCATTGCGAGCAATTGCATTACTGGCTCTACCAAGGAGATGCTGTTGGATCTCACAGTGAGTTTTCTTCCTCTCAGCATCTTCTGGGATGGGGGAGCTAGGAGGTGTGTGTCCCTGAGATTCCCTGGGAACCATTTTGCAATGGGCACCGCTGGCATTCAGACACCATAGCTGTGCCTCATGTTAGGATCCGCAGCGAAGGTCAACACAAGCCAGCACAGTGCACCAGTAAGAGACTGGCCAGCTCTGGATAGTCCAGCCTGGTATTCGAGCAGCTGTGCCATGCCATCCCCACCTCTCCAGCCAGCCCTGAGGTTCCAGTGGCTAGGCAGCAGTGGTTGCAGTCTTGCACCCAAGCTCCCCACACACCCCAATCCTCTGCCATGAACCCCCCTAAAACTCTCTGCCCTGGCTCCTCCCCCTAGCACACTCCATCCCACACTTAACATTTCTTACAGAATCACAGAACTGGAAGGGACCGCAAGAGGCATCAAGTCCAGTCCCCTGCCCTCATGGCAGGATCAAGCACTGTCTAGATCAGGGATACTCAACACACAACCCGTGGGCCGCATGTGGCCTGTGGCCTGTTTGTTTGTGGCCTACAGTGTGGTTTGGGTTTACGCAGGGCTCAACACGTGGCCCTCAGGTGGGAGCCAAAACAAAAAAGTGGTCAATATAATGATCTTCTGTTAATATGCATTTTAGTAGTTAAATTTCTGGACTGTCATTGCCCATTAAAAGTGCTGTCCTACGGGTGGAAACCGGGTAAATATTGCATTTTATTAATATCAACAGAACAGACTTAAATGGGGCCTGCATGTTGTGTGGTCTTGCCTTAATCTGTGTATTCATGCCCGTCAGTGTGAAAAACTATTTGCATAAATTTGCATATATACTTGCATGCAACCACACTTAAGTTGCAGCCTTTGGCATGTGCTGTGAATATCATTGTGGCCCCCAGGGCTTCCAAAGTTGAGTAGCCCTGGAGATCATCCCTGACAAGTGCCTGTCTAACCTGCTCTTCAATATCTCCAGGGATGGGGATTCCACAACCCCCCTGGGCAATTTATTCCAGTGTTTCACCCCCCTGACAGTTAGAAAGTTTCTCCTAGTGTCCAGCCTAAACCTCCCTTGCTGCAGTTTAAGCCCCTTGCTGCTTGTCCTGTCCTCAGAGGCCAAGGAGAACCATTTTTCTCCCTCCTCCTTATAACACCCTTTTAGATACTTGAAAATTGCTGTCATGTCCCCTCTCCCTCTTCTTTTCTAAACTGAACAAGCCCAGTTCTTTTAGTCTTCCCTCCTAGCTCCTGTTCTCTGGACCTTTCCTCATTCTTGTTGCTCTTCTCTGGACCCTCTCCAATTTCTCCGCATCTTTCTTGAAATGTGGTGCCCTGAACTGGACACACTCCTCCACTTGGGGCCTAACCAGCGCAGAGTAGAGCAGAAGGCTGCTGGCTGAAGAGAAGCGGTCACTCTCCCCTAAGACCTCGTGTCTTGCTCACAACACTCCTGTTCATACAGCCCAGAATCATGTTTGCTTTTTTGGCAAGTGTCACACTGTTGACTCATGTTTAACTTGTGGTCCACTCTGACCCCTAGATCCCTTTCAGCAGTCCTCCTTCCTAGACAAATCACTTCCCATTCTGTACATGTGAAACTAACTGTTCCTTCCTAAGCTGAGTACTTTGCATTTGTCCTTATTCAACTTCATCCTACTTACTTCTGACCATTTCTCCAGTTTGTCCAGATCATTTTTACCCTATCTTCCAAAACACTTGCAACCCCTCCCAGCTTGGTATCGTCTGCAAGCTTAATAAGCATACTCTCTTTGCCAAGAGCTAAATCGTTGGTGAAGATATTGAACAGAACTGGTCCCAAAACAGACCCCTGCAGAACCCCACTTGTTATGCCTTTCCAGCAGGATTGTGAACTGTTAATAACTACTCTCTAAGAATGGTTATCCAGCCAGTTATGCATCCACCTTATAGTAGCCCCATCTAGCTTGCATTTCCCTAGTTTACTGAGAAGGTCATTACTAAAGTCTAGGTATCCCACATCCACCTCTTCTCCCTTATCCACAAGGCTTGATATCCTATCTAAGAAATATATTTGTTCTTTACAAATCCATGCTGGCTGTTACTTATCATATGTCTTCCAGATGTTTGCACATGGATTTCTTAATTACTTGCTCCATTACCTTCCCTGGCACAGAAGTTAAACTGACTGGTCTGTAGGGCCTGGGTTGTTCTTATTTCCCTTTTTATAGATGGGCACTAGATTTGCCCTTTTCCAGTCTTCTGCAATCTCACCTGCCTTCCATGACTTTTCAAAGTTGATAGCTAAAGGCTCAGATACCTCCTCTGTCAGCTCCTTGAGTATTCTAGGATGCATCTCATCAGGCCCTGGTGACTTGCAGACATCTCACTTTTCTAAGTCATTTTTAACTTATTCTTTCAACTTCTAAAACTACTCCATTTCCACTAGCATGGAATTGTCCTATCACAACCTCCCCCCCCCCCCCCACACACACACACTTTCTGCCCTGCCCCTCAGGGGCTTGCAATAGGAACTTACATAACTTTCACCCCTGACAATAGGGAATTAGGGATCCCTTATGGGATCTGTAGGCTGCACAGCCTGCTGGGATCCCATAGGGCTGTGCAGTTTTGGGGTCACTGGGTGCCCTGGGTCTCAGTGGAATCTCCAGGCAAAGCACCAGGCAAAGAATCATAGAATCACAGAATACTAGGACTGGAAGGGACCTCGAGAGGTCATTGAGTCCAGTCCCCTGCCCTCATGTTAGGACCAAACACTGTCTAGACCATCCCTGATAGACATTTTATCCAACATACTCTTAAATATCTCCAGAGATGGGGATTCCACAACCTCCCTGGGCAATTTATTCCAGTGTTTGACCATCCTGACAGTTAGGAACTTTTTCCTAATGTCCAACCTAAACCTCCCTGGCTGCTGTTTAAGCCCATTGCTTCTTGTTGTATCCTCAGAGGCCAAGATGAACAAGTTTTCTCCCTCCTCCTTATGACACCCTTTTAGATACCTGAAAACGGCTCTCATGTCCCCCCTCAGTCTTCTCTTTTCCAAACTAAACAAACCCAATTCTTTCAGCCTTTCTTCATAGCTCATGTTCTCTGGACCTTTAATCATTCTTGTTGCTTTTCTCTGGACCCTCTCCAATTTCTCCACATCTTTCTTGAAATGCGGTGCCCAGAACTGGACACAATACTCCAGCTGAGGCCTAACCAGTGCAAAGTAGAGCAGAAGAATGACTTCTCGTATCTTGCTCACAACACACCTGTTAATACATCCCAGAATCATGTTTGCTTTTTTTGCAACAGCATCACACTGCTGACTCATATTCAGCTTGTGGTCCACTATAACCCCTAGATCCCTTTCTGCTGTACTCCTTCCCAGACAGTCGCTTCCCATTCTGTATGTGTGAAGGGAGAGTGTCTCAGGGTAGGACGCCACAGCATACTGGCTGTGGGATCACGTGGGACTTAGGAGGTCTGTGGGAGCTTGTGGGGCGGAGGCGTGAGGCGCGTGTGCCTGGAGGTTCCAGGGGATGGTGGGTCTCAGGTAGGTAGAAATGGTGTCCATGGCGTCTGTGGGTCAGAGGCTGAGAAGGGGCGAGGGGGAGGGATCTCTGGGTGGTTCCCTGCTCTGTCCCCTCCCTCTGGACCACAGAGCACTGGCCCGTCAGCAGACAGGACACGGGGGGAGGTGGACCTTTGGCCGTTCTGAAGTTCTAGGGGATCGGGCACCCGGGGGGGACACTGAAAGGGGACTATTTTTGTGGGATCTGGGGGCATTAGGAAGCAAGCCAATTCAGATGCATTTGTGGATCACTCATCTGTGGGATTGGGCCCTTATTTCTGTATTTGCCCAGAGTGCCAGGGTGTATTTCTGGGGATCTGCTTGGCACTGGGTGCCACTGGACACATGTCCCTAGGGCAGCACACCCCAGCCCCTAACCACTCCACTCCGTGCAGTGCTGCAACCCCTATGTCTGCACCTGGGCTCCCCTCAACCCCACACCATGCAATGCCATGCCCGTGACCTCCACGTCTGCACCTGGGCTCCCTCCCCTTGCCCCCACACTGTGCAGTGCCATGGCCCCCACATCTGCACCCTGGACCCCAACAACCCTGCCCCACCCAATGCAGCACCCCCAGCCTCCAGTCTCTGCCCCTTGCCATACCGTGCTCAGGGTGGGGCCGCCCCTCCACAGGGACGCTGACCGTGCGTCGTAGCAGCTTGGTCCGGCAGGGTTCGCTTCGCCGTTCCCTCATCAGCAATGGGTGTATCTGCAGACAGGGAAGAGGAGGGGTTACCGCTGTCCCCTCTCCCACCCTCCTCCACGGTCAGTGTCAAGGCAGGAGTCAGATCCACAACCTGCCACCCCCCAGGCGTGGAGTCGGGGAGGAGAGATGGGGTTAGCACTGCCCCCTTCCACGCCCTCCCCAGCTGTCAGATCGACAATCTACCACCCCCAAGGTGAGGCTTTGCCCTGTGTGGGAGGCATGGGAGGCAGTGGGATCTCAGGGGACCAGGCTGTACAGCACCAGGCCTGCAGCCTCCCCTGATGGATTCCGGACAAGCCCTGCCCATGCTCAGGCATAGGAGAGACCTCATGGCTGGGGCAGGTCTGGGCCCCTGGTCGAGGGAACAGGGGCTTCTCTCTGTGCTAGAGGGCAGAGGTCACTGCCCTGGTGGAGTGGGTGGGCCCCCAGGACCTCCCTGCAAGCTCCATGCTCTCTCTCACCCGAACATCCTGCCCTTGCCCTGTGGGTCTCACCTCGTCCTCGTCTAGCATAAGCAGCTGGTTTCCCGAGATTATGCAGAAGCGGGGATTCCAGGCTGGGCGTTCGTAGGGAGAGTGCATATAGGGCATGCGGTGCAGCGGGGCTCCTCGCACATCTGGGGGGAGGATTAGAGATGAGGCCATGGAGAGAGGAGTCTTCCCAGATGCACAGAACCCTTCTTCCATCCCCACACATGCGCTCCCTCCCCATGTGCACCCCTCCAGCCAGCAAGCTCCCCCTCCCTGTTCCCCCAGTGCGCTCCTCCCTTCACTTCCTCCCGCAGGCACCCCTCCCACCCGCACACCCCTCCCCATTCCCCCAGCATGCTGCTCCCCCTCATCCACCCACCCTGCCTCTCCCTTCTCCCCCACACCCTTCACACACCCTGTCCCTCCCCAGCGCACTCCTCCCATCAGCATGACCCCCTGTTCCTCCAGCATGCCCCTCCCTCCCAGCCCTGATGCACCCTTCAGTCCCCCCATCCATCCTCAGCATGATACTTCCTCCACCCCTGCCCCCCCCCATCTCTCTCTTTCCCATGGTCCCCACAAACCCTGTGGAACTGACCCATGGGGTTATGGCAAGAAATGGCTTGCTCAGAATGACTTGTGGCTGGGCTCAGAAATGGGCCCAACTTCCCTACTGATACCTCAGAAAAGGGCCCCTCCTCCCATACCCCACTTCCAGTCTGGCCCATTGGGCCTTGCAGCTCTCGTTCCCCCTGCATCCCATCACTCCTGGCCCCAGCCTAGCCTTCCCAGGCCCGTGAAGGGCCCTCCTAGGACAGACTCACTCCCAGAGATGTTCCACCCCAATCCCCAACAGCTCGCGCTTCAGAGCGGCCCAAGGACCCAACAACCCAAGCAAGATGCTGAAGATTCCAGGACAGCACCTAGAACTTGGATACACCCTTCTCCAGGAAGGGAAGCCCTAGACCATCCCCAGCCAGATTACACCTCTCTCCCTGCCCCTGCCCCTGCCCAGGCTAAGCCCTCACCCCACTCGGCCCTTGCCAGGGTAGGATCACTGCCCACATACTGGTTCTGAGACAGCGAGACCAGAAAGCACCAGGCGCCCTACTGCCCAGCCTCTCATGCAATGCATCTGAGAACAACACCCCAGCCAAGACCGAGCCCAAGAACCCACTGGACTATAGCATCGCGCTGGGCACGCTCAGGAGATGCCAGTCCCCTCCCTGCTCCCAGGATTAAACCCCCTCCCCTCATTAACCTCCATTGTAGGCCTTATTTCCAAGTGGAATTGATCTGGATTCTGCTCCCAGCCAGGGGCTCATCTGCCTTTCTCCACTAAGTTGGGGAGCCTGGGTGGCCCTTCCACCCAGGGATCAAGTCATGTCTCTGTCCTCTCCCTTAAATCAGCTGAACCAGGCATTCTCTCCAACCTTGCAGAGTGCTGCTTCAGCCTCGCCCATTCCTCCATCACCCTTCAGCCACATGGGCACCAGAACAGGCACCTCCTCTTCAGGGCAGGCCACAGGGTAAGGCCATCTTCCTACTCATCTGGGAACCCGTGGGGGACATTGCCACGGCCACGCATTGTGACCCCACATGCCAGGGCCTGCGAGGGCACCTCATTGACTTGAAAAAAAGCCTGGAGAGGTTAAAATCTGCCTAGTTTGACTCACTGGGGGGTTGGCTTAGGGCCTGCATGGCCATGGGGTTCAGCACACAGCCACGACGCCCAGACACGGGTTTGATTTCTAAGCAGCACAAGCCACTCCGTGACTCCAGGCTCTGGGGCGCCAGCGTTGCTGGCAGAAATGCTCAGAGCTGCCAGGTCTTTGCTTGGGTCCAGTCTGACCGATTCCCGCTTTGCTCCCAGGGGCTGCACTGCTGTAACACATCTGAGCCCGCCCCAGGGCTCTGGTCAGCCACACACCCCTCCCCTGCAGAGCCAGGCCACAGGCTGTCTGGTGGTGTGTCCACAGGGCACTGGGCGCACATGGTGCTGCTCCCGGCGGGGGCTGCAAGGGCAGGGCACCCCGTTGATCCCATGCCCAGAGTACAGGGCAGGAGGCCCTCACACTAGTGGGGAGCAGAGGACCGGTCCCATGGAGAACAAGCCACCCTGAGCCCCAGGGGGATTCAGCCCTGCAGGCAGAGTACAACTTCCACCCCCATCCCAGCACAGACAATGTGGGGGGACTGGGGGGTCCCTTCACACTGGGAAGTGGCCAGGCCCCAAAAGAGGGAGAAGCAGAAAGGGCTGTGGTAGCGCAGTGCTGCCACCCAGTGGTCATTGTTGGACATAGCAGGCTATTGAATTCCCCTCTGCATCCCCTCCATCTCCAATGGAATGCAGCCTAAGGCCTGCCAGCATCACATAGGATGGGGGGCAGCACACAGCTGGAGTCCTAACTCCTCCGCACATCCCTGTAACCCACCAGACCCCACCCCACTCCAAGAGCCAGGGAGAGAACCCAGGAGTCTGGCTCCCAGTCATCTGCTGTAACCACTAGCCACCACTTCCCTCCCTCACTGAGCAGAGATGCCAAGAGTCCTGGCTCCCAGATTTCTGCTGCTATTTTGCTAATGTCTGTGCAAACTTCCAGCAAAGCATCTGCCACTTCTCCATAGCTGGTCACACAGAGGCTAATAACCTACTACTACTGCCAATTAATCCTTCAGCCACCTGGGCGAGGGCCACGCTGTGGCGCTAGCAGACGGTGGGTTGGGAGGGGGGAAGACAACAGTCTGGACCATATCATCTTGCGTTTGCACATGGAGATGGAAGGAAGGGTAGGGTTACCCCAACCCTGGCCATCTCCCCATTCCCAGCTCTTCTTTTGCAAGGCAGCGGGAGGAAGCAGCCTGTGGGGAGAGGCGCATGTGGAGCTGGACAGGCGGACGGGCCATGGGGAAGGATGGAGGGAAAGAAGGGAGTACAGGACAAAGGACCAGGGCCAGGGCCAGGGCCAGGAAAGGTTGTAAATGAATGGGTGGGAGACCATCAAGCTCCTGCCCACACCCACCATCCTGGCACTGACTCCAAATTCCTGCCTTTGTGTTTCCAGGGCTGCACATGTTGTGATGAAGGTGCACCTGGGGGCACCCGCTGGCAGAGCATGTCCAGCCAGCTGTGGCCAGGCCTTGATTTCCTGAGAGCCGGCTCTTCCCAAGCCCTAAGGGGAGGGGATTCCATGCCCAGCCATGGGGCAGGGCCAGACCAAGCAAAGCAGCAGGCCTCTAGCCTTAGGGCCTGCTGGGACTCAGCTCTGCCTGGCATGGTAGGCTCTCTGGGGGGCCCCAGACTGCCCCACAAGCCCAGCGCCCAACCAGCTGGGGGACAGTCATGCTGTGCAGGGCTTCAGGCAGCAGAGACAGAGTTGGCTTCTCCAGTGCTGAACCCACACAAAGCCGGGTATTACAGTGACATGCAAATCATATGCAAATGCACAACGCTTCCTTGCTTCAGCTGACCTGCCTGTGGATATGCAAATCTGCTCATTTGCATAACATATCCAAGTATCCCAAGGCGTTGGCCACTCCTACAAGCTGGTACCCTTGTTAGGCAGCACTCCATCCTGGGGAAGGACTTCCTTAGCACTGGCCCCCTCCCCCCAGCCCTGGCATTGCAGCGTGGGCGTTGCTGGGAGGGGGTGGTGTGTGACTGTCCCTTCAGATCCCAAGGAGCCTAAAGAACCGTGCTGGGAAGTGACAGCATGGGGGGGGGGGGTCCTGACTGGTGGAGAGAACAGCCACCCCTCTCCCCACAAAGATACAGCTACAGTCCCTGCCCCATCTCTCTCACCAGTGACAAGTCCTTCCACAGACTGAGCTGGGCAGAGGGTTCCCTATCCTGAAATGGGGAGGGACCCCAGCACCCCCTGCAGCTCACGACACTACCACGCTCTGGGGATTCGATTCATGACAGTCCCCCCACTCCTGGGATGGGGAGGGAGGAGGAGCATCCTCCAATGGGGTTACCTAGCAACCGCATCCTGCCACCTCCACGCACTGAATGGAGAGAAGAGACTGTGGGGGGGTATTTCATCCCAGCATTCCCCAAAGCAGGGGGGAGCCCCTCATTACTCCAGCTCTGGCCTCACTCAGCAGAGGGCACTGTAGGGAGCAGGGCACTGGCTGGGGGGTTCCTAGCTACTCCAGCCCCAGCCTTGCCCAGCAGGGGGCACTGTGGGGGGGCAGGAGCTGGCTGTGGGAGGGAGGGATGCCCGGCTACTGCAGCCCCAGCGTTGCCCAGCAGGGGGCACTGTGGAGGGATGGGGCAGGGCATTGACTGTGAGGGGAGACCCAGCCTTGCCCAGCAGAGGGCGCTGTGGGGATAGGACAGGGCATTGGCTGTGAGGGGAGATCCAGCCTTGCCCAGCAGGGGGTGCTGTGAGGGGATGGGGCAGGGCATTGGCTGTGAGGGGAGATCCAGCCTTGCCCAGCAGGGGGTGCTGTGAGGGGATGGGGCAGGGCATTGGCTGTGAGGGGAGACCCAGCCTTGCCCAGCAGAGGGCGCTGTGGGGATAGGACAGGGCATTGGCTGTGAGGGGAGACCCAGCCTTGCCCAGCAGAGGGCGCTGTGAGGGGAGGGCAGGGCATTGGCTGTGAGGGGAGACCCAGCCTTGCCCAGCAGAGGGCGCTGTGAGGGGAGGGCAGGGCATTGGCTGTGAGGGGAGACCCAGCCTTGCCCAGCAGAGGGCGCTGTGGGGATAGGACAGGGCATTGGCTGTGAGGGGAGATCCAGGCTTGCCCAGCAGGGGGTGCTGTGAGGGGATGGGGCAGGGCATTGGCTGTGAGGGGAGATCCAGCCTTGCCCAGCAGGGGGCGCTGTGAGGGGAGGGCAGGGCATTGGCTGTGAGGGGAGATCCAGCCTTGCCCAGCAGGGGGTGCTGTGAGGGGATGGGGCAGGGCATTGGCTGTGAGGGGAGACCCAGCCTTGCCCAGCAGAGGGCGCTGTGGGGATAGGACAGGGCATTGGCTGTGAGGGGAGATCCAGCCTTGCCCAGCAGGGGGTGCTGTGAGGGGATGGGGCAGGGCATTGGCTGTGAGGGGAGACCCAGCCTTGCCCAGCAGAGGGCGCTGTGGGGATAGGACAGGGCATTGGCTGTGAGGGAAGACCCAGCCTTGCCCAGCAGGGGGCGCTGTGAGGGATAGGACAGGGCATTGGCTGTGAGGGAAGACCCAGCCTTGCCCAGCAGGGGGCGCTGTGAGGGATAGGACAGGGCATTGGCTGTGAGGGAAGACCCAGCCTTGCCCAGCAGGGGGTGCTGTGCGGGATGGGACAGGGCATTGGCTGTGAGGGGAGATCCAGCCTTGACCAGCAGCGGGCGCTGTGAGGCGGGGGCAGGGCATTGGCTGTGAGGGAAGATCCAGCCTTGCCCAGCAGGGGGCACTGTGGAGGGATGGGGCAGGGCATTGGCTGTGAGGGGAGACCCAGCCTTGCCCAGCAGGGGGCGCTGTGAGGGATAGGACACGGCATTGGCTGTGAGGGGAGATCCAGCCTTGCCCAGCAGGGGGCGCTGTGAGGGATAGGACAGGGCATTGGCTGTGAGGGGAGATCCAGCCTTGCCCAGCAGGGGGCGCTGTGAGGGGAGGGCAGGGCATTGGCTGTGAGGGGAGATCCAGCCTTGCCCAGCAGGGGGCACTGTGGGGGGATGGGGCAGGGCATTGGCTGTGAGGGGAGATCCAGCCTTGCCCAGCAGGGGGCACTGTGGAGGGATGGGGCAGGGCATTGGCTGTGAGGGGAGATCCAGCCTTGCCCAGCAGAGGGCGCTGTGGGGATAGGACAGGGCATTGGCTGTGAGGGGAGATCCAGCCTTGCCCAGCAGGGGGCGCTGTGAGGGGAGGGCAGGGCATTGGCTGTGAGGGGAGATCCCGCCTTGCCCAGCAGGGGGCACTGTGGGGGGATAGGGCGGGGCATTAGCTATGAGGGGGGACCCAGCTTCTCCCAAGATGGGGTGTTGTGGGGAGCAGGAAAGGGCCTTGGATGGGACAGGGGATCCAGCCTTGCCCAGCAGGGGGCTCTGTGGGGGGCAGGGCCTTGGATGGGACAGGGGATCCAGCCTTGCCCAGCTGGGGGTGCTGTAGGGGGCAGAGCCTTGGATGGGACAGGGGATCCAGCCTTGCCCAGCAGGGGGCGCTGTAGGGGGCAGAGCCTTGGATGGGACAGGGGATCCAGCCTTGCCCAGCAGGGGGCGCTGTAGGGGGCAGAGCCTTGGATGGGACAGGGGATCCAGCCTTGCCCAGCAGGGGGCGCTGTAGGGGGCAGAGCCTTGGATGGGACAGGGGATCCAGCCTTGCCCAGCAGGGGGCGCTGTAGGGGGCAGAGCCTTGGATGGGACAGGGGATCCAGCCTTGCCCAGCAGGGGGCGCTGTAGGGGACAGAGCCTTGGATGGGACAGGGGATCCAGCCTTGCCCAGCAGAGGGCGCTGTAGGGGGCAGAGCCTTGGATGGGACAGGGGATCCAGCCTTGCCCAGCAGGGGGCGCTATAGGGGGCAGAGCCTTGGATGGGACAGGGGATCAGCCTTGCCCAGCAGGGGGCTCTGTGGGGGGCAGGGCTTTGGCTGTGAGCGGCGGGAAGGGTGTAGCTGGTGCCAGCATGGAGAGCATTTGTGTGTTTAAAGGCCCCTTTTACTAGTGAGTAGGGTGCTTCGTTTAGTGCCTCGTTAATATTGCTATTTTGGGCCCACAATAAATTAGCATAATAGATGATGGGGCAGTTCAGATGGGAGCCTGCAGCCCTGCTCCCCGGCACTGCACTAAGAGGAGATTCTCCGCCCCCACAGCCCCAGCTGTGCTAGCCTTGGGGGATCCCAGCCCTGCTTGGGATCGAGGTGCACTCCATAATGAGAAGTGTGGGCGATGGGCTCAGAGGAGCTCACGGACACGAGGACAGAAGGTGTTTGGACCCTGGTTCTGGGCAAACAATGCCTGTGACGGCACAAGTGGCATGCAAACCTCACCCCCACCCCCACCCTTTCTGGGCCAGTGGCTGGGAAAGTGGGTCACACAGGTCCTCTGGGGATCGCACCAGCCTCATGCCAAGGACCTGGGCTCCCCTGAGAGTCCACCCTGGCCACGAGCCAGCGCCATCCTTGCAGGCCCAGGGGACAGTCAGCATGTGGGAGGAGGTGAACTGCACAGAGCAATCCCTGGAACCTCCCTGGATGCCAGGGTCCCAGGACCCAAAGAACCCCCCGGACAACAGAGGCAGCCCTCTGGCAGCATGTGCTGTTCCCCTCCCACTGCGCGTCTGTCTCCCATCTGCCCCCACAGGCCTGGGTAAGGAGCCCCACTGCCCTCTATGGGACCCCCCGAGCAACTCCACTGCCCCATAATGGAACCACCCCCCAGTGACCCCACTGCTCTCTACGGGACCCTCCCCAGCAACTCCACTGTCCCATAATGGAACCACCCCCCAGTGACCCCACTGCTCTCTATGGGACCCCCCGAGCAACTCCACTGCCCCATAATGGAACCACCCCCCAGTGACCCCACTGCCCTCTACGGGACCCTCCCCAGCAACTCCACTGCCCCATAATGGAACCACCCCCCAGTGACCCCACTGCCCTCTATGGGACCCTCCCGAGCAACTCCACTGCCCCATAATGGAACCACCCCCCAGTGACCCCACTGCCCTCTATGGGACCCTCCCCAGCAACTCCACTGCCCCATAATGGAACCACCCCCCAGTGACCCCACTGCCCTCTATGGGACCCCCCCGAGCAACTCCACTGCCCCATAATGGAACCACCCCCCAGTGACCCCACTGCCCTCTATGGGACCCCCCCGAGCAACTCCACTGCCCCATAATGGAACCACCCCCCAGTGACCCCACCGCCCTCTATGGGACCCTCCCCAGCAACTCCACTGCCCCATAATGGAACCACCCCCCAGTGACCCCACTGCCCTCTATGGGACCCTCCCCAGCAACTCCACTGCCCCATAATGGAACCACCCCCCAGTGACCCCACTGCCCTCTATGGGACCCTCCCCAGCAACTCCACTGCCCCATAATGGAACCACCCCGCAGTGACCCCACTGCTCTCTATGGGACCCTCCCCAGCAACTCCACTGCCCCATAATGGAACCACCCCCCAGTGACCCCACTGCCCTCTATGGGACCCTCCCCAGCAACTCCACTGCCCCATAATGGAACCACCCCCCAGTGACCCCACTGCCCTCTATGGGACCCTCCCCAGCAACTCCACTGCCCCATAATGGAACCACCCCCCAGTGACCCCACTGCCCTCTATGGGACCCTCCCGAGCAACTCCACTGCCCCATAATGGAACCACCCCCCAGTGATCCCACTGCTCTCTATGGGACCCTCCCCAGCAACTCCACTGCCCCATAATGGAACCACCCCCCAGTGACCCCACTGCCCTCTATGGGACCCTCCCCAGCAACTCCACTGCCCCATAATGGAACCACCCCCCAGTGACCCCACTGCCCTCTATGGGACCCTCCCCAGCAACTCCACTGCCCCATAATGGAACCACCCCCCAGTGACCCCACTGCTCTCTATGGGACCCTCCCCAGCAACTCCACTGCCCCATAATGGAACCACCCCCCAGTGACCCCACTGCCCTCTATGGGACCCTCCCCAGCAACTCCACTGCCCCATAATGGAACCACCCCCCAGTGACCCCACTGCCCTCTATGAGACCCTCCCCAACAACTCCACTGCCCCATAATGGAACCACCCCCAGTGACCCCACTGCCCTCTATGGGACCCTCCCCAGCAACTCCACTGCCCCATAATGGAACCACCCCCCAGTGACCCCTCTGCCCTCTATGGGACCCTCCCCAGCAACTCCACTGCCCCATAATGGAACCACCCCCCAGTGACCCCACTGCTCTCTATGGGACCCTCCCCAGCAACTCCACTGCCCCATAATGGAACCACCCCCCAGTGACCCCATTGCTCTCTATGGGACCCTCCCGAGCAACTCCACTGCCCCATAATGGAACCACCCCCCAGTGACCCCTCTGCCCTCTATGGGACCCTCCCCAGCAACTCCACTGCCCCATAATGGAACCACCCCCCAGTGACCCCACTGCTCTCTATGGGACCCCCCCGAGCAACTCCACTGCCCCATAATGGAACCACCCCCCAGTGACCCCACTGCTCTCTATGGGACCCTCCCCAGCAACTCCACTGCCCCATAATGGAACCACCCCCCAGTGACCCCACTGCCCTCTATGGGACCCTCCCCAGCAACTCCACTGCCCCATAATGGAACCACCCCCCAGTGACCCCACTGCTCTCTATGGGACCCCCCCGAGCAACTCCACTGCCCCATAATGGAACCACCCCCCAGTGACCCCACTGCCCTCTATGGGACCCTCCCCAGCAACTCCACTGCCCCATAATGGAACCACCCCCCAGTGACCCCACTGCCCTCTATGGGACCCTCCCCAGCAACTCCACTGCCCCATAATGGAACCACCCCCCAGTGACCCCACTGCCCTCTATGGGACCCTCCCCAGCAACTCCACTGCCCCATAATGGAACCACCCCCCAGTGACCCCACTGCTCTCTATGGGACCCTCCCCAGCAACTCCACTGCCCCATAATGGAACCACCCCCCAGTGACCCCACTGCCCTCTATGGGACCCTCCCGAGCAACTCCACTGCCCCATAATGGAACCACCCCCAGTGACCCCACTGCCCTCTATGGGACCCTCCCCAGCAACTCCACTGCCCCATAATGGAACCACCCCCCAGTGACCCCACTGCCCTCTATGGGACCCTCCCCAGCAACTCCACTGCCCCATAATGGAACCACCCCCCAGTGACCCCACTGCCCTCTATGGGACCCTCCCCAGCAACTCCACTGCCCCATAATGGAACCACCCCCCAGTGACCCCACTGCCCTCTATGGGACCCTCCCCAGCAACTCCACTGCCCCATAATGGAACCACCCCCCAGTGACTCCACTGCTCTCTATGGGACCCTCCCCAGCAACTCCACTGCCCCATAATGGAACCACCCCCCAGTGACCCCACTGCCCTCTATGGGACCCTCCCCAGCAACTCCACTGCCCCATAATGGAACCACCCCCCAGTGACCCCACTGCCCTCTATGGGACCCTCCCCAGCAACTCCACTGCCCCATAATGGAACCACCCCCCAGTGACCCCACTGCTCTCTATGGGACCCTCCCCAGCAACTCCACTGCCCCATAATGGAACCACCCCCCAGTGACCCCACTGCCCTCTATGGGACCCTCCCCAGCAACTCCACTGCCCCATAATGGAACCACCCCCCAGTGACCCCACTGCCCTCTATGGGACCCTCCCCAGCAACTCCACTGCCCCATAATGGAACCACCCCGCAGTGACCCCACTGCCCTCTGTGGGACCCTCCCCAGCAACTCCACTGCCCCATAATGGAACCACCCCCCAGTGACCCCATTGCTCTCTATGGGACCCTCCCCAGCAACTCCACTGCCCCATAATGGAACCACCCCCCAGTGACCCCACTGCCCTCTATGGGACCCTCCCCAGCAACTCCACTGCCCCATAATGGAACCACTCCCCAGTGACCCCACTGCTCTCTATGGGACCCTCCCCAGCAACTCCACTGCCCCATAATGGAACCACCCCCCAGTGACCCCACTGCCCTCTATGGGACCCTCCCCAGCAACTCCACTGCCCCATAATGGAACCACCCCGCAGTGACCCCACTGCCCTCTATGGGACCCTCCCGAGCAACTCCACTGCCCCATAATGGAACCACCCCCCAGTGACCCCACTGCTCTCTATGGGACCCTCCCCAGCAACTCCACTGCCCCATAATGGAACCACCCCCCAGTGACCCCACTGCTCTCTATGGGACCCTCCCCAGCAACTCCACTGCCCCATAATGGAACCACCCCCCAGTGACCCCACTGCTCTCTATGGGACCCTCCCCAGCAACTCCACTGCCCCATAATGGAACCACCCCCCAGTGACCCCACTGCTCTCTATGGGACCCTCCCCAGCAACTCCACTGCCCCATAATGGAACCACCCCCCAGTGACCCCACTGCCCTCTATGGGACCCTCCCCAGCAACTCCACTGCCCCATAATGGAACCACCCCCCAGTGACCCCACTGCCCTCTATGGGACCCTCCCCAGCAACTCCACTGCCCCATAATGGAACCACCCCCCAGTGACCCCACTGCTCTCTATGGGACCCTCCCTAGCAACTCCACTGCCCCATAATGGAACCACCCCCCAGTGACCCCACTGCCCTCTATGGGACCCTCCCCAGCAACTCCACTGCCCCATAATGGAACCACCCCCCAGTGACCCCACTGCCCTCTATGGGACCCTCCCCAGCAACTCCACTGCCCCATAATGGAACCACCCCCCAGTGACCCCACTGCCCTCTATGGGACCCTCCCCAGCAACTCCACTGCCCCATAATGGAACCACCCCCCAGTGACCCCACTGCCCTCTATGGGACCCTCCCCAGCAACTCCACTGCCCCATATTGGAACCACCCCCCAGTGACCCCACTGCCCTCTATGGGACCCTCCCCAGCAACTCCACTGCCCCATAATGGAACCACCCCCCAGTGACCCCACTGCTCTCTATGGGACCCTCCCCAGCTACTCCACTGCCCCATAATGGAACCACCCCCCAGTGACCCCACTGCTCTCTATGGGACCCTCCCCAGCAACTCCACTGCCCCATAATGGAACCACCCCCCAGTGACCCCACTGCTCTCTATGGGACCCTCCCCAGCAACTCCACTGCCCCATAATGGAACCACCCCGCAGTGACCCCACTGCCCTCTATGGGACCCTCCCCAGCAACTCCACTGCCCCATAATGGAACCACCCCCCAGTGACCCCACTGCTCTCTATGGGACCCTCCCCAGCAACTCCACTGCCCCCTAATGGAACCACCCCGCAGTGACCCCACTGCCCTCTATGGGACCCTCCCCAGCAACTCCACTGCCCCATAATGGAACCACCCCCCAGTGACCCCACTGCCCTCTATGGGACCCTCCCGAGCAACTCCACTGCCCCATAATGGAACCACCCCCCAGTGACCCCACTGCCCTCTATGGGACCCTCCCCAGCAACTCCACTGCCCCATAATGGAACCACCCCCCAGTGACCCCACTGCCCTCTATGGGACCCTCCCCAGCAACTCCACTGCCCCATAATGGAACCACCCCCCAGTGACCCCACTGCCCTCTATGGGACCCTCCCCAGCAACTCCACTGCCCCATAATGGAACCACCCCCCAGTGACCCCTCTGCCCTCTATGGGACCCTCCCCAGCAACTCCACTGCCCCATAATGGAACCACCCCCAGTGACCCCACTGCCCTCTATGGGACCCTCCCCAGCAACTCCACTGCCCCATAATGGAACCACCCCGCAGTGACCCCACTGCCCTCTGTGGGACCCTCCCCAGCAACTCCACTGCCCCATAATGGAACCACCCCCCAGTGACCCCACTGCTCTCTATGGGACCCTCCCCAGCAACTCCACTGCCCCATAATGGAACCACCCCCCAGTGACCCCACTGCCCTCTATGGGACCCTCCCCAGCAACTCCACTGCCCCATAATGGAACCACCCCCCAGTGACCCCACTGCCCTCTATGGGACCCTCCCCAGCAACTCCACTGCCCCATAATGGAACCACCCCCCAGTGACCCCACTGCTCTCAAAGGGACCCTCCCCAGCAACTCCACTGCCCCATAATGGAACCACTCCCCAGTGACCCCTCTGCCCTCTATGGGACCCTCCCCAGCAACTCCACTGCCCCATAATGGAACCACCCCCCAGTGACCCCACTGCCCTCTATGGGACCCTCCCCAGCAACTCCACTGCCCCATAATGGAACCACCCCCCAGTGACCCCACTGCCCTCTATGGGACCCTCCCCAGCAACTCCATTGCCTTCTACGGCACATCCCCCCGAGCAGCCCCACTGCCCTCTACAGAACCCCCCCAAACACCCTCAGGACCTCAATGCCCCACAGGCCTACTCTAGGTCTCCACTACCCTCTACGACACCCAATCCCTCTTTTCACCTACAGGCCCCAGGCAATGGTCCACCTCTCATTGGTCCAGCAGCAACTCTCCTGCGACCCTCTACTACCCTCAACCCAAGGGCAACAGGAAGGTTCCCAGCTTGGCCTGGCACCTCCTCCGTCTCCCCCCAGCCCCAGGTATAGCCCTTCTGCAGCCACCAATCAGCCCACCACATAACAACCCCCAATACCTGCCTTGGGCTACCCCCTTCCATTTCCACCCCCAGACTTTCCACTTCCTTCTTCTTCAGACCCCACAGGCCCTGAAACTTCCCCCACCCCACTGACTCCTGGGGAACCCACCCCACGCACATCCCCTCCCCAACCGAGCCTGACCCTCCATGCCCCACCCCAGATGGGCTCTGAGCCCCCAAGCCCTGCAGTGGGAACCCCTCCCTCACCATTGTCTGCCCAGACAACACCCACATGGCCCCCCTGCTCCAACCCCACAGAGCCCCTGTACCCAGCCTCTGAGCCAGCTTGCTTGGCCCTTTCTCACAGCTCCCAGGATACCCTGAGTCTCTCCCACTTCCTGCCGCCCCCGGCCTGCACTCAGCCTGGAGCACAGCGTAGTACCACCACCTCCTGCTCTAGACACCTGACCCCCCGGGACCCTCCAGTGCTCCTCAGGCCACAGGGCAACCGCCAGCACCCCATGGACCAGACAGCCCCTCACTGCCGCCCCAGCCTGCACTCAGCCTGGAGCACAGCGCAGTACCACCACCTCCTGCTCTAGACACCTGACCCCCCGGGACCCTCCAGTGCTCCTCAGGCCACAGGGCAACCGCCAGCACCCCATGGACCAGACAGCCCCTCACTGCCACCCCCGGCCTGCACTCAGCCCGGAGCACAGCGCAGTACCACCTCCTCCTGCTCTAGACACCTGACCCCCCGGGACCCTCCAGTGCTCCTCAGGCCACAGGGCAACCGCCAGCACCCCATGGACCAGACAGCCCCCCACTGCCGCCCCCGGCCTGCACTCAGCCCGGAGCACAGCGCAGTACCACCACCTCCTGCTCTAGACACCTGACCCCCCGGGACCCTCCAGTGCTCCTCAGGCCACAGGGCAACCGCCAGCACCCCATGGACCAGACAGCCCCTCACTGCCGCCCCCGGCCTGCACTCAGCCCGGAGCACAGCGCAGTACCACCACCTCCTGCTCTAGACACCTGACCCCCCGGGACCCTCCAGTGCTCCTCAGGCCGCAGGGCAACCGCCAGCACCCCATGGACCAGACAGCCCCTCACTGCCGCCCCCGGCCTGCACTCAGCCCGGAGCACAGCGCAGTACCACCACCTCCTGCTCTAGACACCTGACCCCCCGGGACCCTCCAGTGCTCCTCAGGCCGCAGGGCAACCGCCAGCACCCCATGGACCAGACAGCCCCCCACTGCCGCCCCCGGCCTGCACTCAGCCCGGAGCACAGCGCAGTACCACCACCTCCTGCTCTAGACACCTGACCCCCCTGGACCCTCCAGTGCTCCTCAGGCCGCAGGGCAACCGCCAGCATCCCATGGACCAGACAGCCCCCCACTGCCGCCCCCGGCCTGCACTCAGCCCGGAGCACAGCGCAGTACCACCACCTCCTGCTCTAGACACCTGACCCCCCCCGGGACCCTCCAGTGCTCCTCAGGCCACAGGGCAACCGCCAGCACCCCATGGACCAGACAGCCCCTCACTGCCGCCCCCGGCCTGCACTCAGCCCGGAGCACAGCGCAGTACCACCACCTCCTGCTCTAGACACCTGACCCCCCGGGACCCTCCAGTGCTCCTCAGGCCGCAGGGCAACCGCCAGCACCCCATGGACCAGACAGCCCCCCACTGCCGCCCCCGGCCTGCACTCAGCCCGGAGCACAGCGCAGTACCACCACCTCCTGCTCTAGACACCTGACCCCCCTGGACCCTCCAGTGCTCCTCAGGCCGCAGGGCAACCGCCAGCACCCCATGGACCAGACAGCCCCCCACTGCCGCCCCCGGCCTGCACTCAGCCCGGAGCACAGCGCAGTACCACCACCTCCTGCTCTAGACACCTGACCCCCCCCGGGACCCTCCAGTGCTCCTCAGGCCACAGGGCAACCGCCAGCACCCCATGGACCAGACAGCCCCTCACTGCCGCCCCCGGCCTGCACTCAGCCCGGAGCACAGCGCAGTACCACCACCTCCTGCTCTAGACACCTGACCCCCCGGGACCCTCCAGTGCTCCTCAGGCCGCAGGGCAACCGCCAGCACCCCATGGACCAGACAGCCCCTCACTGCCGCCCCCGGCCTGCACTCAGCCCGGAGCACAGCGCAGTACCACCACCTCCTGCTCTAGACACCTGACCCCCCGGGACCCTCCAGTGCTCCTCAGGCCGCAGGGCAACCGCCAGCACCCCATGGACCAGACAGCCCCCCACTGCCGCCCCCGGCCTGCACTCAGCCTGGAGCACAGCGCAGTACCACCACCTCCTGCTCTAGACACCTGACCCCCCGGGACCCTCCAGTGCTCCTCAGGCTGCAGGGCAACCGCCAGCACCCCATGGACCAGACAGCCCCTCACTGCCGCCCCCAGCCTGCACTCAGCCCGGAGCACAGCGCAGTACCACCACCTCCTGCTCTAGACACCTGACCCCCCGGGACCCTCCAGTGCTCCTCAGGCCGCAGGGCAACCGCCAGCACCCCATGGACCAGACAGCCCCCCACTGCCGCCCCCGGCCTGCACTCAGCCCGGAGCACAGCGCAGTACCACCACCTCCTGCTCTAGACACCTGACCCCCCGGGACCCTCCAGTGCTCCTCAGGCTGCAGGGCAACCGCCAGCACCCCATGGACCAGACAGCCCCTCACTGCCGCCCCCGGCCTGCACTCAGCCCGGAGCACAGCGCAGTACCACCACCTCCTGCTCTAGACACCTGACCCCCCGGGACCCTCCAGTGCTCCTCAGGCCGCAGGGCAACCGCCAGCACCCCATGGACCAGACAGCCCCTCACTGCCGCCCCCGGCCTGCACTCAGCCCGGAGCACAGCGCAGTACCACCACCTCCTGCTCTAGACACCTGACCCCCCGGGACCCTCCAGTGCTCCTCAGGCCGCAGGGCAACCGCCAGCACCCCATGGACCAGACAGCCCCTCACTGCCGCCCCCGGCCTGCACTCAGCCCGGAGCACAGCGCAGTACCACCACCTCCTGCTCTAGACACCTGACCCCCCGGGACCCTCCAGTGCTCCTCAGGCCGCAGGGCAACCGCCAGCACCCCATGGACCAGACAGCCCCTCACTGCCGCCCCCGGCCTGCACTCAGCCCGGAGCACAGCGCAGTACCACCACCTCCTGCTCTAGACACCTGACCCCCCGGGACCCTCCAGTGCTCCTCAGGCCGCAGGGCAACCGCCAGCACCCCATGGACCAGACAGCCCCTCACTGCCGCCCCCGGCCTGCACTCAGCCCGGAGCACAGCGCAGTACCACCACCTCCTGCTCTAGACACCTGACCCCCCGGGACCCTCCAGTGCTCCTCAGGCCGCAGGGCAACCGCCAGCACCCCATGGACCAGACAGCCTCTCACTGCCGCCCCAGGCTGCACCCGGAGGCTTCCCTGCCCCACCCAGGCCCAAACCCTCTGGGCCAAGCTGAGACCCCTTCCCCAATCAGGCCCAAGCCCCCAGCCCTGAGTGAAGCTCTCCACAGCCACGGGCCTCAGTGCCCCCCAGAACTGCCCCCCATCTGCTCCCACAGGCCCCAGTCACCACCCAGTGCAGCCCCATCTCCTTCCACCCTCATGGCCACCCCACAACTCCTGCAGAGCCCTGGCCCTCCCAGCCCCCTCTCCTGCCCTGGTGACCCCTCCCTTTCCTGCCCAGGCTCCAGTATCCCCCACCTGCCCTGCTCTAGGTGAGTCCCATCACCTCTGAACCACAGTCCTCCCGCGCCCAGGGGGCATTCAGGCACTGCCCCCCCCGCCCCATCCATTACCTCGAAAGGGGACATAGGACATGGTTCCTTCAGCCGCCTAGTCCCTGGCGCTTGGCATGGAGGAAGCGAGGGGGGGAGAAGTCGACCCAAGAGAAAGGGGGAAGACAGGGGGCTGCTGCAGGGGGCAAGGACCCCAGGGGGAGCCAGAGAAGAGGAACCAGGAGGTCAGGAGAGTGGGGTGCAGGGGGGTCGGGGGAAGAGGGGGATGCGGGGAGCCGGGAGAACAGGCGGATGCAGGGGGATGCTGGGGATGCAGGGGGTTCGGGGGAACCGGGGGATGCAGGGGGGTCGGGGGAACCGGGGATGCTGGGGATGCAGGGGGTTCGGGGGAACCGGGGGATGCAGGGGGGTCGGGGGAACCGGGGATGCTGGGGATGCAGGGGGTTCGGGGGAACCGGGGGATGCAGGGGGGTCGGGGGAACCGGGGGATGCTGGGGGGTCGGGGGAACCGGGGGATGCAGGGGGTTCGGGGGAACCGGGGGATGCTGGGGGGTCGGGGGAACCGGGGATGCTGGGGATGCAGGGGGTTCGGGGGAACCGGGGATGCTGGGGGGGGGATGCAGGGGGGTCGGGGGAACCGGGGATGCTGGGGATGCAGGGGGTTCGGGGGAACCGGGGGTGCAGGGGGGTCGGGGGAACCGGGGGTGCAGGGGGGTCGGGGGAACCGGGGATGCTGGGGATGCAGGGGGGTCGGGGGAACCGGGGATGCAGGGGGTTCGGGGGAACCGGGGGTGCAGGGGGGTCGGGGGAACCGGGGATGCTGGGGATGCAGGGGGGTCGGGGGAAGAGGGGATCGGGGGAACGGGCGCAGAGGGATGCAGGGGATCGGGGACCCGGCAGCAGCGGGCGGCGCAGCAGCGGCCGCCTCCCTCCCACGCTGCCGGGCTGGGCCCCACCGGGCCCCGCCGCCGGAGGATGCTGCTGCCGGTGCCGGAGCTGCGGCCGCTCCAGCCTCGCACCCGGGCCGCGCTGCCCCCACACTCTTAAAGGCGGCCGCGCGGCAGCTGCAGTGGGGGTGGGCGCCGCGTGCTGCCGACAGAAAAGGGAGCGGCCACGTCCCCTTTAAACATCGCTCCCCCCTTCACCCACCCCAGTCCCCCTCAGCCTGGGGGCGGGGGCACGTGGCTCCCGATCCAGGTGCTGCGGGGCCCCGGAACTGGCCCTATGGCCCTGACCCCAGTGTCCTCCACCTCCCCCAGCCCCATGGCTCCTTCTCCCCCCAGAACCCTCAGCGCTATAGACCCTGCCCCACCAGTGTCCCCCACCCAGCCCCATAGCCACTGCTGCCCAGAGCCCTCTACCCTGTCCCATTCAGCAGCCTCATGGCCCCTGCTTCCCAGAGCCTTCTGCCCCCGCATCACCATCCCTACTGCCCCCCCCCCCCCGTCTAGGGATCCTGACTCCTCTCCAGATTTATTGCCCTGGCCTGCCTCCCAGGTGCCTCCTGCCCTTTTACCATCCCCTCCTGCCCCCCAGAACTCCCTGGGTCTTGTTCCCCGACCCTGCCACCATCCCTGGCCCCTGGTACTGCCCTGAGCCATCCCTGTGGCTGTCTGCGTGCTGAGTGTGGAGCCGGGCTGCCTGCCTTTAATGGGGCAGCAAGTGCATGAGAGTGGAGGGTGAGGGGCAGTGTGTTCACAGAGTGAATGGTGTGTGCCCAGAGCCAGTGTGAAGACACGAGGAGACTGAGCGTCTGTGCAGGGGGAATGGGATTGGGGTGGTTGTGAGTGCACGGGGCAGTGTGTATGCAGGGGGAATGGGCGTGTGAAGACACGAGGAGACTGAGCGTCTGTGCAGGGGGAATGGGATTGGAGTGGTTGTGAGTGCACGGGGCAGTGTGTATGCAGGGGGAATGGGCGTGTGAAGACACGAGGAGACTGAGCGTCTGTGCAGGGGGAATGGGATTGGAGTGGGTGTGAGTGCACGGGGCAGTGTGTATGCAGGGGGAATGGGATTGGGGTGGGTGTGAGTGCACGGGGCAGTGTGTATGTAGGGGGAATGGGCGTGTGAAGACACGAGGAGACTGAGCGTCTGTGCAGGGGGAATGGGATTGGAGTGGGTGTGAGTGCACGGGGCAGTGTCTATGCAGGGGGAATGGGATTGGGGTGGGTGTGAGTGCACGGGGCAGTGTGTATGCAGGGGGAATGGGCGTGTGAAGACACAAGGAGACTGAGCGTCTGTGCAGGGGGAATGGGATTGGAGTGGGTGTGAGTGCACGGGGCAGTGTGTATGCAGGGGGAATGGGCGTGTGAAGACACGAGGAGACTGAGCGTCTGTGCAGGGGGAATGGGATTGGAGTGGGTGTGAGTGCACGGGGCAGTGTGTATGCAGGGGGAATGGGCGTGTGAAGACACAAGGAGACTGAGCGTCTGTGCAGGGGGAATGGGATTGGAGTGGGTGTGAGTGCACGGGGCAGTGTGTATGCAGGGGGAATGGGCGTGTGAAGACACGAGGAGACTGAGCGTCTGTGCAGGGGGAATGGGATTGGGGTGGTTGTGAGTGCACGGGGCAGTGTGTATGCAGGGGGAATGGGCGTGTGAAGACACGAGGAGACTGAGCGTGTGTACAGGGGGAATGGGATTGGAGTGGGTGTGAGTGCACGGGGCAGTGTGTATGCAGGGGGAATGGGCGTGTGAAGACACGAGGAGACTGAGCGTCTGTACAGGGGGAATGGGATTGGAGTGGGTGTGAGTGCACGGGGCAGTGTGTATGCAGGGGGAATGGGCGTGTGAAGACACGAGGAGACTGAGCGTCTGTGCAGGGGGAATGGGATTGGAGTGGGTGTGAGTGCACGGGGCAGTGTGTATGCAGGGGGAATGGGCGTGTGAAGACACGAGGAGACTGAGCGTCTGTGCAGGGGGAATGGGATTGGGGTGGGTGTGAGTGCACGGGGCAGTGTGTATGCAGGGGGAATGGGCGTGTGAAGACACGAGGAGACTGAGCGTCTGTGCAGGGGGAATGGGATTGGGGTGGGTGTGAGTGCACGGGGCAGTGTGTATGCAGGGGGAATGGGCGTGTGAAGACACGAGGAGACTGAGCGTCTGTGCAGGGGGAATGGGATTGGGGTGGATGTGAGTGCACGGGGCAGTGTGTATGCAGGGGGAATGGGCGTGTGAAGACACGAGGAGACTGAGCGTCTGTGCAGGGGGAATGGGATTGGGGTGGGTGTGAGTGCACGGGGCAGTGTGTATGCAGGGGGAATGGGCGTGTGAAGACACAAGGAGACTGAGCGTGTGTACAGGGGGAATGGGATTGGGGTGGGTGTGAGTGCACGGGGCAGTGTGTATGCAGGGGGAATGGGCGTGTGAAGACACAAGGAGACTGAGCGTCTGTGCAGGGGGAATGGGATTGGAGTGGATGTGAGTGCACGGGGCAGTGTGTATGCAGGGGGAATGGGCGTGTGAAGACACGAGGAGACTGAGCGTGTGTACAGGGGGAATGGGATTGGAGTGGGTGTGAGTGCACGGGGCAGTGTGTATGCAGGGGGAATGGGCGTGTGAAGACACGAGGAGACTGAGCGTCTGTGCAGGGGGAATGGGATTGGGGTGGATGTGAGTGCACGGGGCAGTGTGTATGCAGGGGGAATGGGCGTGTGAAGACACGAGGAGACTGAGCGTGTGTACAGGGGGAATGGGATTGGGGTGGATGTGAGTGCACGGGGCAGTGTGTATGCAGGGGGAATGGGCGTGTGAAGACACGAGGAGACTGAGCGTGTGTACAGGGGGAATGGGATTGGGGTGGATGTGAGTGCACGGGGCAGTGTGTATGCAGGGGGAATGGGCGTGTGAAGACACAAGGAGACTGAGCGTCTGTGCAGGGGGAATGGGATTGGAGTGGGTGTGAGTGCACGGGGCAGTGTGTATGCAGGGGGAATGGGCGTGTGAAGACACGAGGAGACTGAGCGTGTGTACAGGGGGAATGGGATTGGAGTGGATGTGAGTGCACGGGGCAGTGTGTATGCAGGGGGAATGGGCGTGTGAAGACACGAGGAGACTGAGCGTGTGTACAGGGGGAATGGGATTGGAGTGGGTGTGAGTGCACGGGGCAGTGTGTATGCAGGGGGAATGGGCGTGTGAAGACACGAGGAGACTGAGCGTGTGTACAGGGGGAATGGGATTGGGGTGGGTGTGAGTGCACGGGGCAGTGTGTATGCAGGGGGAATGGGCGTGTGAAGACACGAGGAGACTGAGCGTCTGTGCAGGGGGAATGGGATTGGAGTGGGTGTGAGTGCACGGGGCAGTGTGTATGCAGGGGGAATGGGCGTGTGAAGACACGAGGAGACTGAGTGTCTGTGCAGGGGGAATGGGATTGGAGTGGGTGTGAGTGCACGGGGCAGTGTGTATGCAGGGGGAATGGGCGTGTGAAGACACAAGGAGACTGAGCGTCTGTGCAGGGGGAATGGGATTGGAGTGGGTGTGAGTGCACGGGGCAGTGTGTATGCAGGGGGAATGGGCGTGTGAAGACACGAGGAGACTGAGCGTCTGTGCAGGGGGAATGGGATTGGAGTGGGTGTGAGTGCACGGGGCAGTGTGTATGCAGGGGGAATGGGCGTGTGAAGACACAAGGAGACTGAGCGTCTGTGCAGGGGGAATGGGATTGGGGTGGTTGTGAGTGCACGGGGCAGTGTGTATGCAGGGGGAATGGGCGTGTGAAGACACGAGGAGACTGAGCGTCTATGCAGGGGGAATGGGATTGGGGTGGGTGTGAGTGCACGGGGCAGTGTGTATGCAGGGGGAATGGGCGTGTGAAGACACGAGGAGACTGAGCGTGTGTACAGGGGGAATGGGATTGGGGTGGATGTGAGTGCACGGGGCAGTGTGTATGCAGGGGGAATGGGCATGTGAAGACACGAGGAGACTGAGCGTCTGTGCAGGGGGAATGGGATTGGAGTGGGTGTGAGTGCACGGGGCAGTGTGTATGCAGGGGGAATGGGCGTGTGAAGACACGAGGAGACTGAGCGTCTGTGCAGGGGGAATGGGATTGGAGTGGGTGTGAGTGCACGGGGCAGTGTGTATGCAGGGGGAATGGGCGTGTGAAGACACAAGGAGACTGAGCGTCTGTGCAGGGGGAATGGGATTGGAGTGGGTGTGAGTGCACGGGGCAGTGTGTATGCAGGGGGAATGGGCGTGTGAAGACACGAGGAGACTGAGCGTCTGTGCAGGGGGAATGGGATTGGAGTGGGTGTGAGTGCACGGGGCAGTGTGTATGCAGGGGGAATGGGCGTGTGAAGACAGGAGGAGACTGAGCGTCTGTGCAGGGGGAATGGGATTGGGGTGGATGTGAGTGCACGGGGCAGTGTGTATGCAGGGGGAATGGGCGTGTGAAGACACAAGGAGACTGAGCGTGTGTGCAGGGGGAATGGGATTGGGGTGGATGTGAGTGCACGGGGCAGTGTGTATGCAGGGGGAATGGGCGTGTGAAGACACGAGGAGACTGAGCGTCTGTGCAGGGGGAATGGGATTGGGGTGGATGTGAGTGCACGGGGCAGTGTGTATGCAGGGGGAATGGGCGTGTGAAGACACAAGGAGACTGAGCGTGTGTACAGGGGGAATGGGATTGGAGTGGATGTGAGTGCACGGGGCAGTGTGTATGCAGGGGGAATGGGCGTGTGAAGACACGAGGAGACTGAGCGTCTGTGCAGGGGGAATGGGATTGGAGTGGGTGTGAGTGCACGGGGCAGTGTGTATGCAGGGGGAATGGGCGTGTGAAGACACAAGGAGACTGAGCGTCTGTGCAGGGGGAATGGGATTGGAGTGGATGTGAGTGCACGGGGCAGTGTATATGCAGGGGGAATGGGCGTGTGAAGACACGAGGAGACTGAGCGTCTGTGCAGGGGGAATGGGATTGGAGTGGATGTGAGTGCACGGGGCAGTGTATATGCAGGGGGAATGGGCGTGTGAAGACACGAGGAGACTGAGCGTCTGTGCAGGGGGAATGGGATTGGAGTGGATGTGAGTGCACGGGGCAGTGTATATGCAGGGGGAATGGGCGTGTGAAGACACGAGGAGACTGAGCGTCTGTACAGGGGGAATGGGATTGGGGTGGTTGTGAGTGCACGGGGCAGTGTGTATGCAGGGGGAATGGGCGTGTGAAGACACGAGGAGACTGAGCGTGTGTACAGGGGGAATGGGATTGGAGTGGGTGTGAGTGCACGGGGCAGTGTGTATGCAGGGGGAATGGGCGTGTGAAGACACGAGGAGACTGAGCGTGTGTACAGGGGGAATGGGATTGGAGTGGGTGTGAGTGCACGGGGCAGTGTGTATGCAGGGGGAATGGGCGTGTGAAGACACGAGGAGACTGAGCGTGTGTACAGGGGGAATGGGATTGGGGTGGGTGTGAGTGCACGGGGCAGTGTGTATGCAGGGGGAATGGGCGTGTGAAGACACGAGGAGACTGAGCGTGTGTACAGGGGGAATGGGATTGGAGTGGGTGTGAGTGCACGGGGCAGTGTGTATGCAGGGGGAATGGGCGTGTGAAGACACGAGGAGACTGAGCGTCTGTACAGGGGGAATGGGATTGGGGTGGTTGTGAGTGCACGGGGCAGTGTGTATGCAGGGGGAATGGGCGTGTGAAGACACGAGGAGACTGAGCGTGTGTACAGGGGGAATGGGATTGGAGTGGGTGTGAGTGCACGGGGCAGTGTGTATGCAGGGGGAATGGGCGTGTGAAGACACGAGGAGACTGAGCGTGTGTACAGGGGGAATGGGATTGGAGTGGGTGTGAGTGCACGGGGCAGTGTGTATGCAGGGGGAATGGGATTGGGGTGGGTGTGAGTGCACGGGGCAGTGTGTATGCAGGGGGAATGGGATTGGAGTGGGTGTGAGTGCACGGGGCAGTGTGTATGCAGGGGGAATGGGATTGGGGTGGGTGTGAGTGCACGGGGCAGTGTGTATGCAGGGGGAATGGGCGTGTGAAGACACGAGGAGACTGAGCGTCTGTGCAGGGGGAATGGGATTGGGGTGGGTGTGAGTGCACGGGGCAGTGTGTATGCAGGGGGAATGGGCGTGTGAAGACACGAGGAGACTGAGCGTCTGTGCAGGGGGAATGGGATTGGGGTGGGTGTGAGTGCACGGGGCAGTGTGTATGCAGGGGGAATGGGCGTGTGAAGACACGAGGAGACTGAGCGTCTGTGCAGGGGGAATGGGATTGGAGTGGGTGTGAGTGCACGGGGCAGTGTGTATGCAGGGGGAATGGGCGTGTGAAGACACGAGGAGACTGAGCGTCTGTGCAGGGGGAATGGGATTGGGGTGGATGTGAGTGCACGGGGCAGTGTGTATGCAGGGGGAATGGGCGTGTGAAGACACGAGGAGACTGAGCGTCTGTGCAGGGGGAATGGGATTGGGGTGGATGTGAGTGCACGGGGCAGTGTGTATGCAGGGGGAATGGGCGTGTGAAGACACAAGGAGACTGAGCGTCTGTGCAGGGGGAATGGGATTGGGGTGGTTGTGAGTGCACGGGGCAGTGTGTATGCAGGGGGAATGGGCGTGTGAAGACACGAGGAGACTGAGCGTCTGTGCAGGGGGAATGGGATTGGAGTGGGTGTGAGTGCACGGGGCAGTGTGTATGCAGGGGGAATGGGCGTGTGAAGACACGAGGAGACTGAGCGTCTGTGCAGGGGGAATGGGATTGGAGTGGGTGTGAGTGCACGGGGCAGTGTGTATGCAGGGGGAATGGGCGTGTGAAGACACGAGGAGACTGAGCGTGTGTACAGGGGGAATGGGATTGGGGTGGTTGTGAGTGCACGGGGCAGTGTGTATGCAGGGGGAATGGGCGTGTGAAGACACGAGGAGACTGAGCGTCTGTGCAGGGGGAATGGGATTGGAGTGGGTGTGAGTGCACGGGGCAGTGTGTATGCAGGGGGAATGGGCGTGTGAAGACACGAGGAGACTGAGCGTCTGTGCAGGGGGAATGGGATTGGGGTGGATGTGAGTGCACGGGGCAGTGTGTATGCAGGGGGAATGGGCGTGTGAAGACAGGAGGAGACTGAGCGTCTGTGCAGGGGGAATGGGATTGGAGTGGGTGTGAGTGCACGGGGCAGTGTGTATGCAGGGGGAATGGGCGTGTGAAGACACGAGGAGACTGAGCGTCTGTGCAGGGGGAATGGGATTGGGGTGGGTGTGAGTGCACGGGGCAGTGTGTATGCAGGGGGAATGGGCGTGTGAAGACACAAGGAGACTGAGCGTCTGTGCAGGGGGAATGGGATTGGAGTGGGTGTGAGTGCACGGGGCAGTGTGTATGCAGGGGGAATGGGCGTGTGAAGACACGAGGAGACTGAGCGTCTGTGCAGGGGGAATGGGATTGGGGTGGGTGTGAGTGCACGGGGCAGTGTGTATGCAGGGGGAATGGGCGTGTGAAGACACGAGGAGACTGAGCGTCTGTGCAGGGGGAATGGGATTGGGGTGGGTGTGAGTGCACGGGGCAGTGTGTATGCAGGGGGAATGGGCGTGTGAAGACACAAGGAGACTGAGCGTCTGTGCAGGGGGAATGGGATTGGGGTGGGTGTGAGTGCACGGGGCAGTGTGTATGCAGGGGGAATGGGCGTGTGAAGACACGAGGAGACTGAGCGTCTGTGCAGGGGGAATGGGATTGGAGTGGGTGTGAGTGCACGGGGCAGTGTGTATGCAGGGGGAATGGGCGTGTGAAGACACGAGGAGACTGAGCGTCTGTGCAGGGGGAATGGGATTGGGGTGGATGTGAGTGCACGGGGCAGTGTGTATGCAGGGGGAATGGGCGTGTGAAGACACGAGGAGACTGAGCGTCTGTGCAGGGGGAATGGGATTGGGGTGGATGTGAGTGCACGGGGCAGTGTGTATGCAGGGGGAATGGGCGTGTGAAGACACGAGGAGACTGAGCGTCTGTGCAGGGGGAATGGGATTGGGGTGGATGTGAGTGCACGGGGCAGTGTGTATGCAGGGGGAATGGGCGTGTGAAGACATGAGGAGACTGAGCGTCTGTACAGGGAGAATGGGATTGGAGTGGGTGTGAGTGCACGGGGCAGTGTGTATGCAGGGGGAATGGGCGTGTGAAGACACGAGGAGACTGAGCGTCTGTGCAGGGGGAATGGGATTGGGGTGGATGTGAGTGCACGGGGCAGTGTGTATGCAGGGGGAATGGGCGTGTGAAGACACGAGGAGACTGAGCGTCTGTGCAGGGGGAATGGGATTGGAGTGGGTGTGAGTGCACGGGGCAGTGTGTATGCAGGGGGAATGGGCGTGTGAAGACACAAGGAGACTGAGCGTCTGTGCAGGGGGAATGGGATTGGGGTGGTTGTGAGTGCACGGGGCAGTGTGTATGCAGGGCGAATGGGCGTGTGAAGACACAAGGAGACTGAGCGTCTGTGCAGGGGGAATGGGATTGGAGTGGGTGTGAGTGCACGGGGCAGTGTGTATGCAGGGGGAATGGGCGTGTGAAGACACAAGGAGACTGAGCGTGTGTACAGGGGGAATGGGATTGGGGTGGATGTGAGTGCACGGGGCAGTGTGTATGCAGGGGGAATGGGCGTGTGAAGACACAAGGAGACTGAGCGTCTGTGCAGGGGGAATGGGATTGGAGTGGATGTGAGTGCACGGGGCAGTGTATATGCAGGGGGAATGGGCGTGTGAAGACACGAGGAGACTGAGCGTCTGTACAGGGGGAATGGGATTGGGGTGGTTGTGAGTGCACGGGGCAGTGTGTATGCAGGGGGAATGGGCGTGTGAAGACACGAGGAGACTGAGCGTGTGTACAGGGGGAATGGGATTGGAGTGGGTGTGAGTGCACGGGGCAGTGTGTATGCAGGGGGAATGGGCGTGTGAAGACACGAGGAGACTGAGCGTGTGTACAGGGGGAATGGGATTGGAGTGGGTGTGAGTGCACGGGGCAGTGTGTATGCAGGGGGAATGGGCGTGTGAAGACACGAGGAGACTGAGCGTGTGTACAGGGGGAATGGGATTGGGGTGGGTGTGAGTGCACGGGGCAGTGTGTATGCAGGGGGAATGGGCGTGTGAAGACACGAGGAGACTGAGCGTGTGTACAGGGGGAATGGGATTGGAGTGGGTGTGAGTGCACGGGGCAGTGTGTATGCAGGGGGAATGGGCGTGTGAAGACACGAGGAGACTGAGCGTCTGTACAGGGGGAATGGGATTGGGGTGGTTGTGAGTGCACGGGGCAGTGTGTATGCAGGGGGAATGGGCGTGTGAAGACACGAGGAGACTGAGCGTGTGTACAGGGGGAATGGGATTGGAGTGGGTGTGAGTGCACGGGGCAGTGTGTATGCAGGGGGAATGGGCGTGTGAAGACACGAGGAGACTGAGCGTGTGTACAGGGGGAATGGGATTGGAGTGGGTGTGAGTGCACGGGGCAGTGTGTATGCAGGGGGAATGGGATTGGGGTGGGTGTGAGTGCACGGGGCAGTGTGTATGCAGGGGGAATGGGATTGGAGTGGGTGTGAGTGCACGGGGCAGTGTGTATGCAGGGGGAATGGGATTGGGGTGGGTGTGAGTGCACGGGGCAGTGTGTATGCAGGGGGAATGGGCGTGTGAAGACACGAGGAGACTGAGCGTCTGTGCAGGGGGAATGGGATTGGGGTGGGTGTGAGTGCACGGGGCAGTGTGTATGCAGGGGGAATGGGCGTGTGAAGACACGAGGAGACTGAGCGTCTGTGCAGGGGGAATGGGATTGGGGTGGGTGTGAGTGCACGGGGCAGTGTGTATGCAGGGGGAATGGGCGTGTGAAGACACGAGGAGACTGAGCGTCTGTGCAGGGGGAATGGGATTGGAGTGGGTGTGAGTGCACGGGGCAGTGTGTATGCAGGGGGAATGGGCGTGTGAAGACACGAGGAGACTGAGCGTCTGTGCAGGGGGAATGGGATTGGGGTGGATGTGAGTGCACGGGGCAGTGTGTATGCAGGGGGAATGGGCGTGTGAAGACACGAGGAGACTGAGCGTCTGTGCAGGGGGAATGGGATTGGGGTGGATGTGAGTGCACGGGGCAGTGTGTATGCAGGGGGAATGGGCGTGTGAAGACACAAGGAGACTGAGCGTCTGTGCAGGGGGAATGGGATTGGGGTGGTTGTGAGTGCACGGGGCAGTGTGTATGCAGGGGGAATGGGCGTGTGAAGACACGAGGAGACTGAGCGTCTGTGCAGGGGGAATGGGATTGGAGTGGGTGTGAGTGCACGGGGCAGTGTGTATGCAGGGGGAATGGGCGTGTGAAGACACGAGGAGACTGAGCGTCTGTGCAGGGGGAATGGGATTGGAGTGGGTGTGAGTGCACGGGGCAGTGTGTATGCAGGGGGAATGGGCGTGTGAAGACACGAGGAGACTGAGCGTGTGTACAGGGGGAATGGGATTGGGGTGGTTGTGAGTGCACGGGGCAGTGTGTATGCAGGGGGAATGGGCGTGTGAAGACACGAGGAGACTGAGCGTCTGTGCAGGGGGAATGGGATTGGAGTGGGTGTGAGTGCACGGGGCAGTGTGTATGCAGGGGGAATGGGCGTGTGAAGACACGAGGAGACTGAGCGTCTGTGCAGGGGGAATGGGATTGGGGTGGGTGTGAGTGCACGGGGCAGTGTGTATGCAGGGGGAATGGGCGTGTGAAGACACAAGGAGACTGAGCGTCTGTGCAGGGGGAATGGGATTGGAGTGGGTGTGAGTGCACGGGGCAGTGTGTATGCAGGGGGAATGGGCGTGTGAAGACACGAGGAGACTGAGCGTCTGTGCAGGGGGAATGGGATTGGGGTGGGTGTGAGTGCACGGGGCAGTGTGTATGCAGGGGGAATGGGCGTGTGAAGACACGAGGAGACTGAGCGTCTGTGCAGGGGGAATGGGATTGGGGTGGGTGTGAGTGCACGGGGCAGTGTGTATGCAGGGGGAATGGGCGTGTGAAGACACAAGGAGACTGAGCGTCTGTGCAGGGGGAATGGGATTGGGGTGGGTGTGAGTGCACGGGGCAGTGTGTATGCAGGGGGAATGGGCGTGTGAAGACACGAGGAGACTGAGCGTCTGTGCAGGGGGAATGGGATTGGAGTGGGTGTGAGTGCACGGGGCAGTGTGTATGCAGGGGGAATGGGCGTGTGAAGACACGAGGAGACTGAGCGTCTGTGCAGGGGGAATGGGATTGGGGTGGATGTGAGTGCACGGGGCAGTGTGTATGCAGGGGGAATGGGCGTGTGAAGACACGAGGAGACTGAGCGTCTGTGCAGGGGGAATGGGATTGGGGTGGATGTGAGTGCACGGGGCAGTGTGTATGCAGGGGGAATGGGCGTGTGAAGACACGAGGAGACTGAGCGTCTGTGCAGGGGGAATGGGATTGGGGTGGATGTGAGTGCACGGGGCAGTGTGTATGCAGGGGGAATGGGCGTGTGAAGACACGAGGAGACTGAGCGTCTGTACAGGGAGAATGGGATTGGAGTGGGTGTGAGTGCACGGGGCAGTGTGTATGCAGGGGGAATGGGCGTGTGAAGACACGAGGAGACTGAGCGTCTGTGCAGGGGGAATGGGATTGGGGTGGATGTGAGTGCACGGGGCAGTGTGTATGCAGGGGGAATGGGCGTGTGAAGACACGAGGAGACTGAGCGTCTGTGCAGGGGGAATGGGATTGGAGTGGGTGTGAGTGCACGGGGCAGTGTGTATGCAGGGGGAATGGGCGTGTGAAGACACGAGGAGACTGAGCGTCTGTGCAGGGGGAATGGGATTGGAGTGGGTGTGAGTGCACGGGGCAGTGTGTATGCAGGGGGAATGGGCGTGTGAAGACACGAGGAGACTGAGCGTCTGTGCAGGGGGAATGGGATTGGGGTGGGTGTGAGTGCACGGGGCAGTGTGTATGCAGGGGGAATGGGCGTGTGAAGACACGAGGAGACTGAGCGTCTGTGCAGGGGGAATGGGATTGGGGTGGATGTGAGTGCACGGGGCAGTGTGTATGCAGGGGGAATGGGCGTGTGAAGACACGAGGAGACTGAGCGTCTGTGCAGGGGGAATGGGATTGGGGTGGGTGTGAGTGCACGGGGCAGTGTGTATGCAGGGGGAATGGGCGTGTGAAGACACGAGGAGACTGAGCGTCTGTGCAGGGGGAATGGGATTGGGGTGGGTGTGAGTGCACGGGGCAGTGTGTATGCAGGGGGAATGGGCGTGTGAAGACACGAGGAGACTGAGCGTCTGTGCAGGGGGAATGGGATTGGGGTGGGTGTGAGTGCACGGGGCAGTGTGTATGCAGGGGGAATGGGCGTGTGAAGACACGAGGAGACTGAGCGTCTGTGCAGGGGGAATGGGATTGGAGTGGGTGTGAGTGCACGGGGCAGTGTGTATGCAGGGGGAATGGGCGTGTGAAGACACGAGGAGACTGAGCGTCTGTGCAGGGGGAATGGGATTGGGGTGGATGTGAGTGCACGGGGCAGTGTGTATGCAGGGGGAATGGGCGTGTGAAGACACGAGGAGACTGAGCGTCTGTGCAGGGGGAATGGGATTGGGGTGGGTGTGAGTGCACGGGGCAGTGTGTATGCAGGGGGAATGGGCGTGTGAAGACACGAGGAGACTGAGCGTCTGTGCAGGGGGAATGGGATTGGAGTGGGTGTGAGTGCACGGGGCAGTGTGTATGCAGGGGGAATGGGCGTGTGAAGACACGAGGAGACTGAGCGTCTGTGCAGGGGGAATGGGATTGGGGTGGATGTGAGTGCACGGGGCAGTGTGTATGCAGGGGGAATGGGCGTGTGACCGCAGCATCTCGGCAGTTGGGACAAGTATGGTGGCAGGCTAAGTGTACACATAAGTCATGGGACTGTGTAAGGAGGAAGTGTGCGTGCAGAATGCAGGCCAGTGTGTAGGGTTTGTGTGCGTTGGACAGGCATGTGCAGGGCTAGTGGGAATGGGGGGTGCTTGTGTAGAGTGGCGTGTGTGGAGCAAGTGTGCAAGATGAGTGTGAAAGAGACAAATATTCTTGCAGGGTAAGGGTGGGAGGGCAGCTGGCTTTCCCCAGCTCTGTGAGCTGAGGGTGTGACCACGCCTCGGTGTATGGTTGTGTAACAGCTCCTCCCCCATTAATGGGTCACTCTGGCGCACGGTGAGTATTTCTAGGGCAGCGCCTGACTCCTGCGGGCAGGGTGTGTGTGCACGTTGGTCTCTGAGTGGGGTGCTGAGACCCATGGGGATGAGGTAGGGTGGGGGATGGGTGCACAGAGATGTGTCCGATGGGGCTTGGCCTGTGGGCATGTTTGAGGGACGTGCACACACGGTCAGGGCGGGGGGATGGTGCGAAGGGGTGTGCGTGTGTCAGGGCAGTGTGATGGGTGTTCCGCAGGGGAGTGGCTATGGTGGCATGTGTGGGGCACATTACTGTGTGTTTAGGGATGCGCACTGAGTGGTCAGCACTGGGGACATGTGCATGGACCCATGAAGAGAAATGTGGCACGTTCCCACCTGCTCCCATTTCACCCCATTGCCAATGTTTTAGGAACCTCCTGGGCTCAGGCCTTGGCACAATTGCCCCCCTCTTCCCGCCTCACCAGCCCTGGTTGGGGCGTGTGTGTTTGGATGTGTCTGTTGGTTAGACAGGGGCACTTAAGTTGTGCTGTATACTAGGGGGTCTGTATTTGGATGATGCTAATGATCCTCAGCCTCTTCCCCCTGCTGCCAGGGATAGGCAGAACCTGGACATGGGGGTTCCCTTTCCTGCCCCAGCTCCAAGCAGCTTCTGGGGAGGGACAGATCCTGCTCATGCACTGTTAACCCCACACCTGTGAGGACAGAGGGGGCAGGATGGGGGCCCTGGCTGAGCTGGGGGGGCCCGGACAGAATAGCAGGGGGCTCTGGGGCACAATGGGGGCCCTGGCTGAGCTGGGGGGCAGGACAGAGTAGCAGGGGGCTGTGGGGCAGGATGGGGCCCTGGCTGAGCTGGGGGGCAGGACAGAGTAGCAGGGGGCTGTGGGGCAGGATGGGGGCCCTGGCTGAGCTGGGGGGGCCAGGACAGAGTAGCAGGGGGCTGTGGGGCAGGATGGGGGCCCTGGCTGAGCTGGGGCGGGGGCAGGACAGAGTAGCAGGGGGCTGTGGGGCAGGATGGGGGCCCTGGCTGAGCTGGGGGGGGCAGGACACAGTACCAGGGGGCTGTGGGGCAGGATGGGGGCCCTGGCTCAGCTGGGGGGCCAGGACAGAGTAGCAGGGGGCTGTGGAGCAGGATGGGGGCCCTGGCTGAGCTGGGGGGGGGCCAGGACAGAGTAGCAGGGGGCTGTGAGGCAGGATGGGGGCCCTGGCTGAGCTGAGGGGCAGGACAGAGTAGCAGGGGGCTGTGGGGCAGGATGGGGGCCCTGGCTGAGCTGGGGGGGCCAGGACAGAGTAGCAGGGGGCTGTGGGGCAGGATGGGGCCCTGGCTGAGCTGGGGGGGGGCCAGGACAGAGTAGCAAGGGGCTGTGGGGCAGGATGGGGGCCCTGGCTGAGCTGGGGGGCAGGACAGAGTAGCAGGGGGCTGTGGGGCAGGATGGGGGCCCTGGCTGAGCTGGGGGGCAGGACAGAGTAGCAGGGGGCTGTGGGGCAGGATGGGGGCCTGGCTGAGCTGGGGGGGCCAGGACAGAGTAGCAGTGGGCTGTGCGGCAGGATGGGGGCCCTGGCTGAGCTGGGGGGCCAGGACAGAGTAGCAGTGGGCTGTGCGGCAGGATGGGGGCCCTGGCTGAGCTGGGGGGCCAGGACAGAGTAGTAGGGGGCTGTGGAGCAGGATGGGGGCCCTGGCTGAGCTGGGGGGCCAGGACAGAGAAGCAGGGGGCTGTGGGGCAGGATGGGGCCCTGGCTGAGCTGGGGGGCCAGGACAGAGTAGCAGGGGGCTGTGGGGCAGGATGGGGCCCTGGCTGAGCTGGGGGGGGCAGGACAGAGTAGCAGGGAGCTGTGGGGCAGGATGGGGCCCTGGCTGAGCTGGGGGGGGCAGGACAGAGTAGCAGGGGGCTGTGGGGCAGGATGGGGGCCCTGGCTGAGCTGGGGGGGGCAGGACAGAGTAGCAGGGGGCTGTGGGGCAGGATGGGGCCCTGGCTGAGCTGGGGGGCCAGGACAGAGTAGCAGGGGGCTGTGGGGCAGGACTGGGGGGCTGGGGGGCAGGATGGGGGCCCTGGCTGAGCTGGGGGGGGGGGGGCAGGACAGAGTAGCAGGGGGCTGTGGGGCAGGATGGGGGCCTGGCTGAGCTGGGGGGGCAGGACAGAGTAGCAGGGGGCTGTGGGGCAGGATGGGGCCCTGGCTGAGCTGGGGGGGGCAGGACAGAGTAGCAGGGGGCTGTGGGGCAGGATGGGGGCCCTGGCTGAGCTGGGGGGTGCATGACAGAGAAGCAGGGGGCTGTGGGGCAGGATGGGGCCCTGGCTGAGCTGGGGGGGCAGGACAGAGTAGCAGGGGGCTGTGGGGCAGGATGGGGGCCCTGGCTGAGCTGGGGGGGCAGGACAGAGTAGCAGGGGGCTGTGGGGCAGGATGGGGCCCTGGCTGAGCTGGGGGGCAGGACAGAGTAGCAGGGGGCTGTGGGGCAGGATGGGGCCCTGGCTGAGCTGGGGGGCAGGACAGAGTAGCAGGGGGCTGTGGGGCAGGATGGGGCCCTGGCTGAGCTGGGGGGGGGGCAGGACAGAGTAGCAGGGGGCTGTGGGGCAGGATGGGGGCCCTGGCTGAGCTGGGGGGGGCAGGACAGAGTAGCAGGGGGCTGTGGGGCAGGATGGGGCCCTGGCTGAGCTGGGGTGGGCAGGACTGAGTAGCAGGGGGCTGTGGGGCAGGATGGGGCCCTGGATGACCTGGGGGGCAGGACAGAGTAGCAGGGGGCAGTGGGGCAGGATGGGGCCCTGGCTGAGCTGGGGGGGCAGGACAGAGTAGCAGGGGTCTGTGGGGCAGGATGGGGCCCTGGCTGAGCTGGGGGGGGCAGGACAGAGTAGCAGGGGGCTGTGGGGCAGGATGGGGGCCCTGGCTGAGCTGGGGGGTGCATGACAGAGAAGCAGGGGGCTGTGGGGCAGGATGGGGCCCTGGCTGAGCTGGGGGGTGCAAGACAGAGTAGCAGGGGGCTGTGGGGCAGGATGGGGGCCCTGGCTGAGCTGGGGGGGCAGGACAGAGTAGCAGGGGGCTGTGGGGCAGGATGGGGGCCCTGGCTGAGCTGGGGGGGCAGGACAGAGTAGCAGGGGGCTGTGGGGCAGGATGGGGCCCTGGCTGAGCTGGGGGGCAGGACAGAGTAGCAGGGGGCTGTGGGGCAGGATGGGGCCCTGGCTGAGCTGGGGGGCAGGACAGAGTAGCAGGGGGCTGTGGGGCAGGATGGGGGTCTGGCTGAGCTGGGGGGGCAGGACAGAGTAGCAGGGGGCTGTGGGGCAGGATGGGGCCCTGGCTGAGCTGGGAGGCAGGACAGAGTAGCAGGGGGCTGTGGGGCAGGATGGGGCCCTGGCTGAGCTGGGGGGCCAGGACAGAGTAGCAGGGGGCTGTGGGGCAGGATGGGGCCCTGGCTGAGCTGGGGGGCAGGACAGAGTAGCAGGGGGCTGTGGGGCAGGATGGGGCCCTGGCTGAGCTGGGGGGCAGGACAGAGTAGCAGGGGGCTGTGGGGCAGGATGGGGGTCTGGCTGAGCTGGGGGGGGGCAGGACAGAGTAGCAGGGGGCTGTGGGGCAGGATGGGGCCCTGGCTGAGCTGGGGGGCAGGACAGAGTAGCAGGGGGCTGTGGGGCAGGATGGGGCCCTGGCTGAGCTGGGGGGCCAGGACAGAGTAGCAGGGGGCTGTGGGGCAGGATGGGGCCCTGGCTGAGCAGGGGGGCAGGACAGAGTAGCAGGGGGCTGTGGGGCAGGATGGGGGTCTGGCTGAGCTGGGGGGTGCATGACAGAGTAGCAGGGGGCTGTGGGGCAGGATGGGGCCCTGGCTGAGCTGGGGGGCCAGGACAGAGTAGCAGGGGGCTGTGGGGCAGGATGGGGGTCTGGCTGAGCTGGGGGGCAGGACAGAGTAGCAGGGGGCTGTGGGGCAGGATGGGGCCCTGGCTGAGCTGGGGGGGGGGCAGGACAGAGTAGCAGGGGGCTGTGGGGCAGGATGGGGTCTGGCTGAGCTGGGGGGCAGGACAGAGTAGCAGGGGGCTGTGGGGCAGGATGGGGCCCTGGCTGAGCTGGGGGGCAGGACAGAGTAGCAGGAGGCTGTGGGGCAGGATGGGGCCCTGGCTGAGCTGGGGGGGGCAGGACAGAGTAGCAGGGGGCTGTGGGGCAGGATGGGGCCCTGGCTGAGCTGGGGGGCAGGACAGAGTAGCAGGGGGCTGTGGGGCAGGATGGGGGTCTGGCTGAGCTGGGGGGGCAGGACAGAGTAGCAGGGGGCTGTGGGGCAGGATGGGGCCCTGGCTGAGCTGGGGGGCCAGGACAGAGTAGCAGGGGGCTGTGGGGCAGGATGGGGGTCTGGCTGAGCTGGGGGGCAGGACAGAGTAGCAGGGGGCTGTGGGGCAGGATGGGGCCCTGGCTGAGCTGGGGGGCAGGACAGAGTAGCAGGGGGCTGTGGGGCAGGATGGGGGCCCTGGCTGAGCTGGGGGGGGCAGGACAGAGTAGCAGGGGGCTGTGGGGCAGGATGGGGGCCCTGGCTGAGCTGGGGGGGGCAGGACAGAGTAGCAGGGGGCTGTGGGGCAGGATGGGGCCCTGGCTGAGCTGGGGGGCAGGACAGAGTAGCAGGGGGCTGTGGGGCAGGATGGGGGCCTGGCTGAGCTGGGGGGCAGGACAGAGTAGCAGGGGGCTGTGGGGCAGGATGGGGGCCCTGGCTGAGCTGGGGGGGCAGGACAGAGTAGCAGGGGGCTGTGGGGCAGGATGGGGGCCCTGGCTGAGCTGGGGGGGCCAGGACAGAGTAGCAGGGGGCTGTGGGGCAGGATGGGGGCCTGGCTGAGCTGGGGGGCAGGACAGAGTAGCAGGGGGCTGTGGGGCAGGATGGGGGCCTGGCTGAGCTGGGGGGGCAGGACAGAGTAGCAGGGGGCTGTGGGGCAGGATGGGGGCCCTGGCTGAGCTGGGGGGGGCAGGACAGAGTAGCAGGGGGCTGTGGGGCAGGATGGGGGCCCTGGCTGAGCTCCTCCCTCTCGGAGGCACGTGGCGAAGGGCCGGGGGCGGGCACTCTAGGGGGCGGGGCGTAGGCGCCCGGCCTGGGTCACGTGCAGAGGCGGGGCGGGGCGGGGCGAGCGCTGCGCAGCCCGGCCGGGATCCCCGCGCACATGAGAGCGGCTCTCGGGGTGAGTTCGGCTGCGTGCGGCCCCCGGCCCCGCCCCCTGGCTCTCGCGGCCCGGCTGACTGGCTCCGCCCCCAGGTGCTCGCGCTGTCCCTGTGCATGGTCCCGCTGCTCCGGGCCGGGATCCGGCGACTCTGCTCCATGGCGGCCCCGCCCTGCGCCCCCGGCACCCTCTCGGCGGCCTTCGTCACCTGCCCCAACGAGAGCGTGGCCAAGGACATCGCCAGGTGGGGCCGGCCCGGGTCTGCCGCGAGCAGGGGGCCGGGAGCCCAGATAGCTGGGGTCTGCTCTGGGAGGGCAGTGGGGCTGTGGGTCAGAGCAGGGGGCCGGGAGCCCAGATAGCTGGGGTCTGCTCTGGGAGGGCAGTGGAGCTGTGGGTCAGAGCAGGGGGCCGGGAGCCCAGATAGCTGGGGTCTGCTCTGGGAGGGCAGTGGGGCTGTGGGTCAGAGCAGGGGGCCGGGAGCCCAGATAGCTGGGGTCTGCTCTGGGAGGGCAGTGGAGCTGTGGGTCAGAGCAGGGGGCCGGGAGCCCAGATAGCTGGGGTCTGCTCTGGGAGGGCAGTGGGGCTGTGGGTCAGAGCAGGGGGCCGGGAGCCCAGATAGCTGGGGTCTGCTCTGGGAGGGCAGTGGGGCTGTGGGTCAGAGCAGGGGGCCGGGAGCCCAGATAGCTGGGGTCTGCTCTGGGAGGGCAGTGGAGCTGTGGGTCAGAGCAGGGGGCTGGGTGCCCGAGTTCCTGGGGTCGACTCTGGGAGGGGAGTCGGGCTGGGGGTCAGAGCAGGGGGCTCAGAGCCCGAGTACCTGGGGTCGACTCTGGGAGGGGAGTCGGGCTGGGGGTCAGAGCAGGGGGCTGGGAGCCCGAGTTCCTGGGGTCGACTCTGGGAGGGGAGTCGGGCTGGGGGTCAGAGCAGGGGGCTTGGAGCCCGAGTACCTGGGGTCGAGTCTGGGAGGGGAGTCGGGCTGGGGGTCAGAGCAGGGGGCTGGGAGCCCGAGTTCCTGGGGTCGACTCTGGGAGGGGAGTCGGGCTGGGGGTCAGAGCAGGGGGCTGGGAGCCCAAGTTCCTGGGGTCGACTCTGGGAGGGGAGTCGGGCTGGGGGTCAGAGCAGGGGGCTGGGTGCCCGAGTTCCTGGGGTCGGCTCTGGGAGGGCAGTGGGGCTGGGGGTCAGAGCAGGGGGCTGGGAGCCCGAGTTCCTGGGATCGACTCTGGGAGGGGAGTCGGGCTGGGGGTCAGAGCAGGGGGCTGGGAGCCCGAGTTCCTGGGATCGACTCTGGGAGGGGAGTCGGGCTGGGGGTCAGAGCAGGGGGCTGGGTGCCCGAGTTCCTGGGATCGACTCTGGGAGGGGAGTCGGGCTGGGGGTCAGAGCAGGGGGCTGGGTGCCCGAGTTCCTGGGATCGACTCTGGGAGGGGAGTCGGGCTGGGGGTCAGAGCAGGGGGCTGGGTGCCCGAGTTCCTGGGGTCGACTCTGGGAGGGGAGTCGGGCTGGGGGTCAGAGCAGGGGGCTGGGAGCCCGAGTTCCTGGGGTCGATTCTGGGAGGGGAGTCGGGCTGGGGGTCAGAGCAGGGGGCTGGGAGCCCGAGTTCCTGGGATCGACTCTGGGAGGGGAGTCGGGCTGGGGGTCAGAGCAGGGGGCTGGGTGCCCGAGTTCCTGGGGTCGGCTCTGGGGGGTAGTGGGGGCCATGGCCTGAGCTGGTTCTGGAGCTGGAGCGCACTGACGTCTGTATCTTGGTTCTGAGCAGGGCGCTGGTAGAGAAGCACCTTGCTGCCTGTGTCAACATCGTGCCTCAGGTCACGTCCATGTGAGTGCAGGAGCAAAGGCCTCGTGCTGGACTTGGATGGGGGGTGGTGGGGGAGCCCCCTGGCCTCCCCAACTGGGGCAGGTGCTCCCTCTGCCTCCCTCTCACCCGCTCCCTCTGCCTCCCTCTCACCTACTCCCTCTGCTGCTGCTTTCAGATACGAGTGGAAGGGGAAGATTGAAGAGGACGGGGAGGTGCTGCTGGTGAGGAGCGGGGCGGGGGGGGGGTGTACGTTCTGGCAAGGAGCGGGGCGGGGGGGTGTGTACGTTCTGGTGAGGAGCGGGGCGGGGGGGTGTGTACGTTCTGGTGAGGAGCAGGGCGGGGGGTGCGTAAGTTCTGGTGAGGAGCGGGGCGGGGGGGTGCGCGCACGTTCTGGCGAGGGGCGGGGGGGTGCGCGTACGTTCTGGGGCGGGGCGGGGGGGTGCGCGCACGTTCTGGCGAGGGGCGGGGCGGGGGGGGGGTGCGCGTATGTTCTGGCGAGGGGCGGGGGGGTGCGCGTACGTTCTGGGGCGGGGCGTGGCGGGGGGTGCACGTACGTTCTGGGGCGGGGCGGGGGGGTGCGCGCACGTTCTGGGGCGGGGCGTGGCGGGGGGGTGCACGTACGTTCTGGGGCGGGGCGGGGGGGTGCGCGCACGTTCTGGCGAGGGGCGGGGGGGTGCGCGTACGTTCTGGGGTGGGGCGTGGCGGGGGGGTGCACGTACGTTCTGGGGCGGGGCGGGGGGGGTGCGCGCATGTTCTGGCCAGGGGCGGGGGGGGGGTGCGCGCACGTTCTGGCGAGGGGCAGGACAGGGGGTGCATACGTCCTGGCCAGGAGCGGGGCGGGGGGGGGGGGGGCGCGCACGTTCTGGCGAGGGGCGGGGGGGTGCGCGTACGTTCTGGGGCGGGGCGTGGCGGGGGGGTGCACGTACGTTCTGGGGCGGGGCGGGGGGGGGTGCGCGCACGTTCTGGCGAGGGGCGGGGGGGTGCGCGTACGTTCTGGGGCGGGGCGTGGCGGGGGGGTGCACGTACGTTCTGGGGCGGGGCGGGGGGGGTGCGCGCATGTTCTGGCCAGGGGCGGGGGGGGGGTGCGCGCACGTTCTGGCGAGGGGCAGGACAGGGGGTGCATACGTCCTGGCCAGGAGCGGGGCGGGGGGGGGCGCGCACGTTCTGGCGAGGGGCGGGGGGGTGCGCGTACGTTCTGGGGCGGGGCGTGGCGGGGGGGTGCACGTACGTTCTGGGGCGGGGCGGGGGGGGGTGCGCGCATGTTCTGGCCAGGGGAGGCTCCTGCCGTCTGCCCTGCATTGTCTCCCCCAGCGGAGTGGGCAGCCCTCACCTCTTACCACCTGTCTCTCCACAGATGATCAAAACCCGGAGTTCCCGGATCCCAGCACTGACCGACTTTGTCCGGTCAGTCCAGTGTCCGCTGTCTGCTTCCCTGCCTCCTGGGGCATGGCAGGAGGGGGAGGAGGCTGCAGGGGCAGAGCAGTCAGTCAGTCCCTGGGGCGGGGGCAGGGGCAAAGCGGGGAGTTGCTGAGAAGCCCTTCCCCCATCTCCCCACAGGTCGGTGCACCCCTACGAAGTGGCCGAAGTGATTGCACTGCCCATCCAGCAGGGAAATGCGCCCTACCTGCAGTGGGTTGGGGAGACGGTGCCGGAGTGAGACCCCGCAGCAACGCGCCTCGCCCCACGCATGCTGTAGCCAATAAAGTGCCCCGGAGCATCACCTGGCAGGGTCCGTGTCTCGCTCGCGTCACGCCCAGCCCCGGGGTGGTGCCTGGAAGCCGGTTCCCTTTCTGGCCTGGGGAGGAGGAGTTGGCCGCCTCGGCTCGAGCCACCCGTTGCCCAATGAGCAGGCGGAGTCTGGCTGCAGCAAGCTGTTTATTGCAGGTGTGGTTTTACAGTCAGAATGGCAGTGTGGCGGCAGCAGCACGCTGGGGGGAGAGGGCACAGCTGGCCTGTGGGGAGCAGAACCGGTGCCCTCCATACAGCAGGGAAAGCAGGATGGGTGACGGGGGGGCACCCCTTTCCTCCCAGGCCTTGCTGAGCTGCCCATTCTGCCTTGGCCAGACCCATCTCGGGGGGTGCCCCATGCTCTGCTCTCCCCCTCGTTTAAATAGTTTTTACAGAACCCTACAAATGCAACAAGAAAATAAACCCTTTGACTAAAATGAAGCATTTGCCCTGGGGAGGGAGGGGCGCCCCTCTCCACCCTGGGGCCCTTCTCTGAGCAGGACTAAGCCGTTCCTGCCTTACATCCAAGCTGAAGGTGAGACCCCCCCCCATCAGAGAGGGGCAAATCCACCCCCTTCCACGGGAGAAGCCTGACCCTGCACTGTCCTGGGGGCTCCCGGGAGGTGCGTTCTGTTCAGTGGAGGGAGAGGGGGGATGCTGACAACTCTGCAGCCCCAGGAGAGGAGGTGTTGCTCTGGCATTTCTACCCCCCCTCAGAACATGCTCCCTCCACCCCATTCCACCAGGTACTGGACTGTGCCATCCAGGGTGACTCTTCGGGCCAGGATGCGGACAGCCTCCCCACGGGCCAGGCGCCCCATGGCTCCAAAGTAGCTACTGGTGGAGGGGGCAGGGCCTGGGCACAAAGAGCTGCAGGAGGAGGGCGAGGCCAGGGGCTCTGGCTGGTGCTTGGTGCTCGGGGCTGGGCAGTTGACATGGGGCAGCGGAGATGGGGCAGGGGGTTGCTCAGGGCTCTCGCTCTCCAGGGCAGGTACTTCTCTGGGGTCCGGGCTGACAGTGGTGCTCCTGTTACAAAACAAGGAGTGTCAGGGGAGGCTGGACCGTGAAAGGCTTCTCCCTCCCCCCCCCCCCCCGGACTCACAAGCCATGGCCTGCTCCAGAAAGAACCTGCAAAGATCCCCCTCCAAACCCAGTTAGAGCCCCTTTCCCTCCCCACCCCTGCTCTACAACCGCTGACAGCCCAGAATCGGCTGCCCTGGTTCTAGACCGTCCCATCCCTTAGGGGCCTGCTTTAGGGCCTCTGAGCTGCCTTTAAAAGAGAGGGGCGGCCCCCCAGAAAGCACCTCCCGCTGCAGCCCAGGCTCCAGAGAGCAATGCCCCGGGCTCTGCTCCTCTCACCTCAGGGGCCGGGCGGTGTTGGCAGAGGGGTGGAAGGAGGCGAACATCCTGATGGGAGCACTGTGGGCAAGAAGTGTGAGAGATGAGGTGTATGCAGGGCTGGCAAGGCACCCCCCCCACACACCCTGCTGCTCCCCACTCACCTCTCCAGGCAGCGGGCGTCTGTGCGGCGGAAGTTGTAGGTGCTGGAAGTGCCACTGTAGCCACAGTAGGTCTGGCTAGCACTGACGGGAGGCTCCACCCCCTCCTGCAGGGAAAGGCCATCAGGAAGGCATCCAAAGGGGGCCTCCTGGGGCAATGTGGGAGGCTGGGGCTCTGTCTGGCCTACCTGGGGGAGGGCTCTGTCCAGCTGCCACTTCTCCCTGCTGCTCCTCAGCTCCATGGTGTCTGCGGGTTCCAGAGGGACCTTCCGCCTCCGTAGCCTCCGGCGCCCTGCCCCACTGCTGCCCTGCCCTGAAAGGAAGCTGTAAGAGACCCTCCTTATCTGCACAGCACGCAGGGGGCCGCGCCGGCCGGCTCCACTGGGAGCCCAAGGGGGCTGGGTCAGTGACCCCTGGTAAGCATGAGAGGGTGGAGACTAGCCCCTCCCGACAACACTGTTTCTGCTTCTGTGGCCCCCAAACTTCCCCAGGGAGAATACGTGGCAGGTGCTTCCATTGTCCTCTCCCTCAGTCCCCCAGCACAGCACCTCCGTGGGGGTCCCTGCGCTTGTGTTGCCCTTCCCCCCTGCTGGTGGGGGCACGTGTGGGGCAGGGAGGCTGCTCACCGACTGTCAGCAAGTGAGGGCTGCCCCTGGGGCTGCTGGGCTGTGGCATCGGCAGGGCACTGAGGTGCAGGAGGCGGCACTCGCATGTGGAGCCCAAAGAGACCCTTCCGCTTCTTGATCTCCTTCCCTGAAATGAACCTGGAGAAGCAGAGAGCCGAGCCTGAACCCTGCAGGAAGAAGCTCCAGCCTCCAGCTGTGGCAATGCAGGGGTGGCTGAGAGCACAGGCAGGTGGAGGGGCATACAAGGGCTGCTGCAGGATGTGAGGGCCAGCGTGCTAGTGTATGCAAGGGCCGAGGGAGCAGCAGCACAAGTGGGGGCTGCGTGGGTCCAGGGCAGTGGGAGGGACTGGCAGAGCATGTATGGGCCAGCAAGCCATGTGGGAGGAAGCAGCATGGTGAGATGGTGGCAGCATGTGCAAGGACTGGCGAGGGTCCAGGTGAATGCCAGGGCATGATGGGGCACTGGGATGCAGCGTAGGGGCGAGGGCGTGGCAGGTGGAGGACGGGGCACTGGGATGCAGCGTAGGGGCGAGGGCGCGGCAGGTGGAGGACGGGGCACTGGGATGCAGCGTAGGGGCGAGGGCGAGGCAGGTGGAGGACGGGGCACTGGGATGCAGCGTAGGGGCGAGGGCGTGGCAGGTGGAGGACGGGGCACTGGGATGCAGCGTAGGGGCGAGGGCGAGGCAGGTGAAGGACGGGGCACTGGGATGCAGCGTAGGGGCGAGGGCGCGGCAGGTGGAGGACGGGGCACTGGGATGCAGCGTAGGGGCGAGGGCGCGGCAGGTGGAGGACGGGGCACTGGGATGCAGCGTAGGGGCGAGGGCGCGGCAGGTGGAGGACGGGGCACTGGGATGCAGCGTAGGGGCGAGGGCGCGGCAGGTGGAGGACGGGGCACTGGGATGCAGCGTAGGGGCGAGGGCGCGGCAGGTGGAGGACGGGGCACTGGGATGCAGCGTAGGGGCGAGGGCGCGGCAGGTGGAGGACGGGGCACTGGGATGCAGCGTAGGGGCAAGGGCGTGGCAGGTGGAGGACGGGGCACTGGGATGCAGCGTAGGGGCGAGGGCGTGGCAGGTGGAGGACGGGGCACTGGGATGCAGCATGGGGGCGAGGCCGTGGCAGCACAAGCGAGAGCCAGAGTGGCTCCAAGAAGTGGGGACATTGGTGGAACGTGGCAGAGTGTTACAGAAGCTCTTCCCACCTGTCTTTGTGGCTGCTCAGGGCACTCAGCAATTGGCTGTATCGGTCCCTCTTGGGTGTATCCGAGAGCTACAAGGAACAATGAGAATAGAGGAGGGATCAATGAGGATTAGGGACCCTTCATTGCCTACTGAATTCTCCACCTGCCTTCGCAATGTCTCTGCATCCTCAGCTCCCTCCCACCCCACTCCACTCTCTGCCTGGGTACCACCCCTTCCCTCTTTCATTTCCATCCCAGTCCTTGCTCAGCTCTAGCCCCTTCCCCACCATGTCCAGCCCCACCTCTCCCAGGAGCAGGTTGTCCCAGTTCTCGCTGGCAAACGGCAGGATCTCCCGCTCAAAGTCAAAGTATTTCTTTTTGCAGCAGATGCTAAGATGATAGAGAATGAGATGGGCCACATCCACCCTGTGGAGAGAGGAGAGAGGCTCAGGGCTGGCCCAGTGGGGACGTGAACATGTGGTGGGGGGACCAGACTCACCATCTCAGAGGAAGTCTCCGTACGCTCTCGGGGCCCCCAGTGCAGACACAGCACTCAAAGACATAAAATCTGGAAGAGATTCAAGGTGTGTGTGTGTGGGGGGGGGGATTAATCCTGGCTCTCAGGGACCTCTCCCCCTGCGCCCTCACCTCTCTGTGTGGGGGAGTGAGACATTCTGAGCCCCACCCCCAAATCTGCCCTGTGCCCCTCACCTGCATCCACAGGGCAATGGGATGGATCTCGCTTCCCTCCCCAGTTCCTGCATGTCCCATCACCTGTCTCCACAAGGGATAGGGTGGAATTCAGCCTCCCACACCCCCTTACCTATCTCCATAAAGCAGTGGCTTGCTCAGACACTGGGTACATGCCTCATGGAACCACTGGGCACAGCTGCAGCACTGCAACATCTTCAGGTTCCACCTGGGGGACAAAGGGAGGCAGAGAGTGAGAACATATCTGAGGCGGGCAGCCTGGGCTGGGCAGGGGGCCCAGCACCCTCCCAACTGGAGAGAAAAGAGTTCATCTGGGGCAGCTGCTAACCCACTACAGGCCCCAGCCAGCTCTAGAACTGCCCTCCTCTCCACCCCATGAGCAGCTCCAGAAACCCCATCTCATCCAGCCCGGGACTGCCTAGAAAAATCTCCCTCCCTGAGGGAGGCCTTTGTAGAAACCCGGCGCCTCCAGACACAACTCACTGTACAAATCTCATCCCAGTCTGCAACCACCCAATCTGGAACTTTTATTGGAGCAATCTCATGCTGCAAGTTATTTGGGGCCTTTGTTTTACAAAGACCAGCCTGCTCTAGAAACACCCAGCCTGGAAATGGCTCTAAAAAAGAGCCTGGCTCAACACAAGCTGCTTCAGATGCCTCTGAAAACCTGACCTCATAAACCCTGTCCTACTCCCATGCTCAACATCCAGTTCCAGACTCTTCTTGAAACTGCATCTAATGTCAGAACCCCATTGAGAAACACACTTGTTCAGAACTATCCTCCTAAGCCAGAACAGGCCCTAGAAAAACGTTTCACCCATAGAAAAACCCCCACCCCACTATGGACATGGCTGTGAGGCCTCCTTTAGCCACTTTGAAAAACACACTTCGGCTATGTCTACACTCGCGGCTTCTTGTGCGAGTAATATGCAAATGAGGCTTAGCGTGGAATATCGCCGAGCCTCATTTGCATACCTAATGAGCCACCATTTTTTTCAGAAGAGGCTCTTGCGCAAGAAGGAGCGTCTACACGGCCCCTTCTTGCGCAATGCTGTTCTTCCTGTCAAGTAATAGGTATAACGGCATTGGGTTTTTCTTGCGCTAGGAGGGGCAGTGTAGAGGCTCCTTCTTGTGCAAGAGCCTCTTCTGAAAAAAATGGTGGCTCATTAGGTATGCAAATGAGGCTCGGCGATATTCCACGCTTAGCCTCATTTGCCTATTACTCACACAAGGAGCCGCGAGTGTAGACATAGCCTTCCTGTTCTCAGCCTGCTGTAGAAATCTCTGGCTTCCACACTGGCTCTGGAAATTGATCTCCTTGCCTGAACGCTGCTCTGGATACCTCTCCCAATTCCAAACCTCCTCCCAGTCCAGAACTAGCTCAAGACATTCAAACCCAAATGGCCTTGCTGGCTCTAGATCAGTTTAGCTCTAAAGTTAGAAACCCCTTTGAAGCAGAAGCAGTGGGGTCGGGTTTGCCTGCTCTCTTGGGATCCAAACTGAGGGGCCTAGTTGCAATCCAGATCTGACCTCCTGCTGCTCAAGGCACTCACTTTAGGAGGGGCAGGAACATTCCTGATTCCTGCCCTTTACCACAAGGAAGCAGATGCAATGACCTCAGGCATCTGCAGGGGAACTTACTCTCCAGGGCCTCCACAGTAGCAGTAACATTGCTGCCGATTGGTCAGGTGCGCAGGGTCCCACTCCAAAGCCTTGAGCTGATAGGGCAGTACCAGCTTCATGCTCAACATGGCCTTGGCATAGGGGCCTTTCTTGAGTGCACCGCCCCTCTGTGGAAGAGAGGCAGAGAGTGAGGATGGGAGGGAAGGAGGACACAAATCAGATGCAACTATAGGAGAACAGGGGCTTGAGCCAGAGGGATACACCTGCTGGGGGGATGTGGGAGGTAGTGGGACACCTGTGGATGGAGGACAATGGGAACTGGGAGGACATCAGAGACATCCCTAGGGACACAAGGGGATGCTGTTGCAGTCTGGCCTGTTGCAGCTGCCAGCCCCGTGCTCACCTTGGTGGCCACAGCAAAGACGCACTGCCGACACATCCATGCGGCGAGCCCCCCCGCTCCTTCGCTGCTGGCATCCAGCACTCTGGGCAGGTGGCACTCCTGGTGGTAGGCTGCAAGGGGAGAGAGCTAGTGAGAGAGGAGAAGGCAGTGCCTAGACAGGCCAGGGGACGGCAGCACAGGGCAGCACCACTTACTGTGCCCACATTTCTCACACCGCACCAACTGGTTCTCTGGGCTCACGGACTCGGAGTAGCACACGCAGCAGAGCTGCTCCTCCCCAGGCACGGCGGCTGTGAGAAAGAATGCAACTGGTCCAACGAATGCCTTGTGGGGGCAGGCCAAGGCTGGGACAGCAGGGGGCTGGAGGAAAGGCCTGAGGGTGCTGCTGTGCCTGTGCAGAGCCCAGGGCTGGGACAGGAGGGGCACCGGCAAAGCCCAGGGCTGGGACAGGAGGGGCACCGGCAAAGCCCAGGGCTGGGACAGGAGGGGCACTGGCAAAGCCCAGGGCTGGGCGAGCAGGGGGTGTTGGCTGAGAGTGAGGGGCTCTGGCAAAGCCCAGGGCTGGGACAGAAGGGGCACTGGCAAAGCCCAGGGCTGGGCGAGCAGAGGGTGTGGGCTGAGAGTGAGGGGCACTGGCAAAGCCCAGGGCTGGGACAGGAGGGGCACTGGCAAAGCCCAGGGCTGGGACAGGAGGGGCACCGGCAAAGCCCAGGGCTGGGACAGGAGGGGCACTGGCAAAGCCCAGGGCTGGGCGAGCAGGGGGTGTTGGCTGAGAGTGAGGGGCTCTGGCAAAGCCCAGGGCTGGGACAGGAGGGGCACTGGCAAAGCCCAGGGCTGGGCGAGCAGGGGGTGTGGGCTGAGAGTGAGGGGCACTGGCAAAGCCCAGGGCTGGGACAGGAGGGGCACTGGCAAAGCCCAGGGCTGGGCAAGCAGGGGGTGTGGGCTGAGAGTGAGGGGCACTGGCAAAGCCCAGGGCTGGGACAGGAGGGGCACTGGTAAAGCCCAGGGCTGGGACAGGAGGGGCACCGGCAAAGCCCAGGGCTGGGACAGGAGGGGCACCGGCAAAGCCCAGGGCTGGGATAGGAGGGGCACTGGCAAAGCCCAGGGCTGGGCGAGCAGGGGGTGTGGGCTGAGAGTGAGGGGCACTGGAAAAGCCCAGGGCTGGGCGAGCAGGGGGTGTGGGCTGAGAGTGAGGGGCACTGGAAAAGCCCAGGGCTAGGCGAGCAGGGGGTGTGGGTTGAGAGTGAGGGGCACTGGCAAAGCCCAGGGCTGGGACAGGAGGGGCACTGGCAAAGCCCAGGGCAGGGCGAGCAGGAGATGTGGGTTGAGAGTGAGGGGCACTGGCAAAGCCCAGGGCTGGGACAGGAGGGGCACTGGCAAAGCCCAGGGCTGGGCGAGCAGGGGGTGTGGGCTGAGAGTGAGGGGCACTGGCAAAGCCCAGGGCTGGGACAGGAGGGGCACCGGCAAAGCCCAGGGCTGGGATAGGAGGGGGTGTGAGCTGAGAGTGAGGGGCACTGGCAAAGCCCAGGGCTGGGACAGGAGGGGCACTGGCAAAGCCCAGGGCTGAGAGTGAGGGGCACTGGCAAAGCCCAGGGCTGGGACAGGAGGGGCACTGGCAAAGCCCAGGGCTAGGCGAGCAGGGGGTGTGGGCTGAGAGTGAGGGGCACTGGCAAAGCCCAGGGCTGGGACAGGAGGGGCACCGGCAAAGCCCAGGGCTGGGACAGGAGGGGCACCGGCAAAGCCCAGGGCTGGGACAGGAGGGGCACTGGCAAAGCCCAGGGCTGGGCGAGCAGGGGGTGTGGGCTGAGAGTGAGGGGCACTGGCAAAGCCCAGGGCTGGGACAGGAGGGGCACTGGCAAAGCCCAGGGCTGGGACAGGAGGGACACCGGCAAAGCCCAGGGCTGGGATAGGAGGGGCACCGGCAAAGCACAGGGCTGGGACAGGAGGGGCACCGGCAAAGCCCAGGGCTGGGCGAGCAGGGGGTGTGAGCTGAGAGTGAGGGGCACTGGCAAAGCCCAGGGCTGGGACAGGAGGGGCACTGGCAAAGCCCAGGGCTGAGAGTGAGGGGCACTGGCAAAGCCCAGGGCTAGGCGAGCAGGGGGTGTGGGCTGAGAGTGAGGGGCACTGGCAAAGCCCAGGGCTGGGACAGAAGGAGCACTGGCAAAGCCCAGGGCTGGGCGAGCAGGGGGTGTGGGCTGAGAGTGAGGGGCACTGGCAAAGCCCAGGGCTGGGACAGGAGGGGCACTGGCAAAGCCCAGGGCTGGGACAGGAGGGGCACTGGCAAAGCCCAGGGCTGGGACAGGAGGGGCACCGGCAAAGCCCAGGGCTGGGATAGGAGGGGCACCGGCAAAGCCCAGGGCTGAGAGTGAGGGGCACCGGCAAAGCACAGGGCTGGGACAGGAGGGGCACCGGCAAAGCCCAGGGCTGAGAGTGAGGGGCACCGGCAAAGCACAGGGCTGGGACAGGAGGGGCACTGGCAAAGCCCAGGGCTGAGAGTGAGGGGCACCGGCAAAGCACAGGGCTGGGACAGGAGGGGCACCGGCAAAGCCCAGGGCTGGGCGAGCAGGGGGTGTGAGCTGAGAGTGAGGGGCACTGGCAAAGCCCAGGGCTGGGACAGGAGGGGCACTGGCAAAGCCCAGGGCTGAGAGTGAGGGGCACTGGCAAAGCCCAGGGCTGGGACAGGAGGGGCACTGGCAAAGCCCAGGGCTAGGCGAGCAGGGGGTGTGGGCTGAGAGTGAGGGGCACTGGCAAAGCCCAGGGCTGGGACAGGAGGGGCACCGGCAAAGCCCAGGGCTGGGACAGGAGGGGCACTGGCAAAGCCCAGGGCTGAGAGTGAGGGGCACTGGCAAAGCCCAGGGCTGGGACAGGAGGGGCACTGGCAAAGCCCAGGGCTAGGTGAGCAGGGGGTGTGGGCTGAGAGTGAGGGGCACTGGCAAAGCCCAGGGCTGGGACAGGAGGGGCACCGGCAAAGCCCAGGGCTGGGACAGGAGGGGCACCGGCAAAGCCCAGGGCTGGGACAGGAGGGGCACTGGCAAAGCCCAGGGCTGGGACAGGAGGGGCACTGGCAAAGCCCAGGGCTGGGACAGGAGGGGCACCGGCAAAGCCCAGGGCTGGGACAGGAGGGGCACCGGCAAAGCCCAGGGCTGGGACAGGAGGGGCACTGGCAAAGCCCAGGGCTGGGACAGGAGGGGCACCGGCAAAGCCCAGGGCTGGGACAGGAGGGGCACTGGCAAAGCCCAGGGCTGGGACAGGAGGGGCACTGGCAAAGCCCAGGGCTGAGAGTGAGGGGCACTGGCAAAGCCCAGGGCTGAGAGTGAGGGGCACTGGCAAAGCCCAGGGCTGGGCGAGCAGGGGGTGTGGGCTGAGAGTGAGGGGCACTGGCAAAGCCCAGGGCTGGGACAGGAGGGGCACTGGCAAAGCCCAGGGCTGGGACAGGAGGGGCACTGGCAAAGCCCAGGGCTGGGACAGGAGGGGCACTGGCAAAGCCCAGGGCTAGGCGAGCAGGGGGTGTGGGCTGAGAGTGAGGGGCACTGGCAAAGCCCAGGGCTGGGACAGGAGGGGCACTGGCAAAGCCCAGGGCTGAGAGTGAGGGGCACTGGCAAAGCCCAGGGCTGGGACAGGAGGGGCACTGGCAAAGCCCAGGGCTAGGCGAGCAGGGGGTGTGGGCTGAGAGTGAGGGGCACTGGCAAAGCCCAGGGCTGGGACAGGAGGGGCACTGGCAAAGCCCAGGGCTGGGACAGGAGGGGCACTGGCAAAGCCCAGGGCTGGGACAGGAGGGGCACTGGCAAAGCCCAGGGCTGGGACAGGAGGGGCACCGGCAAAGCCCAGGGCTGGGACAGGAGGGGCACTGGCAAAGCCCAGGGCTGGGACAGGAGGGGCACTGGCAAAGCCCAGGGCTGAGAGTGAGGGGCACTGGCAAAGCCCAGGGCTGAGAGTGAGGGGCACTGGCAAAGCCCAGGGCTGGGCGAGCAGGGGGTGTGGGCTGAGAGTGAGGGGCACTGGCAAAGCCCAGGGCTGGGACAGGAGGGGCACCGGCAAAGCCCAGGGCTGGGACAGGAGGGGCACCGGCAAAGCCCAGGGCTGGGACAGGAGGGGCACCGGCAAAGCCCAGGGCTGGGACAGGAGGGGCACTGGCAAAGCCCAGGGCTGGGACAGGAGGGGCACCGGCAAAGCCCAGGGCTGGGACAGGAGGGGCACTGGCAAAGCCCAGGGCTGGGCGAGCAGGGGGTGTGGGCTGAGAGTGAGGGGCACTGGCAAAGCCCAGGGCTGGGACAGGAGGGGCACCGGCAAAGCCCAGGGCTGGGACAGGAGGGGCACCGGCAAAGCCCAGGGCTGGGACAGGAGGGGCACTGGCAAAGCCCAGGGCTGGGACAGGAGGGGCACTGGTAAAGCCCAGGGCCGGGCGAGCAGGAGGCTGTCAATCAGGACTGGGCAGTACCAGTAGAGATATGTGTGGAGGAAGCCCAAGGAAGGGATAGCGTGGGGAGGGGCAGTAGATTGGGAATAGGGGTGTCAGCAGACCTGAGCGTCTGTGGGTAAAGGCTGAGGATCACTGGCAAAGCTGTGGAGCTGGGCAAGCACAGGGGGCGTAGCAGGCGGAGAGTGAGACTATATCAGAACTGCAAGGCTCACCAGGGTTAATGTCCTTCCAGAGCACCAGGAACTGGGAATTGTCCTCAAACTGCACCAGACAAACCTGCCGTGAAGCATCCACCTGCCAGAGGAGAGAGGGTGAGTGCAGGGATAGGGAGTGAAGGGAGCCTTTGTGTGTGTGTGGGGGGGGGGCTCACTCACCTTCTTGATGGTACCCAGGTAGAGCAGGCCATCAGTCCAGCGGGCCAGCACATCCTGCCCCTCCCAGAAGCGGGGCCGACTGGCAGCTGCAGCAGGGGCTGGGGCAGCTGGGCGTTTCCAAGGGCCAGAGGTCAAGCGGGAGGTTGTGCGTGTCACCCGAGAAGTCTGAGCAGTTGGCTCGCTCGCCATCACATTGTGACCAGTCTGCCATGGGAGGGGAGAGAGTTAGTCATCCCAGGATTCTCCCTTCCTGTGGGGTTCCTGTACATGGCCAGGGTCACATGTCTGGGAGCTAGCCTTGGATTGGGTTCCATTTATTAGGAGTCAGTCCTTGGAGGGAGATCAGAACCAGGAAGGGATTCTCTGGGAGCATCTCAGACCTAATTGGCCTGAACTGGGGGTGTTCCAAATTCAGGGGTCCCTCTCTGTGATGTCTCAGATCTCATGGACCTAACGCTAGGGTGTCTGGCATCCTAGGCTGTCTTCTCTGGGAGGATCTGGGGATGCTTCAGACCTGCTCTGGCATCTGACAGTTTCTCAGGTCTGAGGAGTCCAGTCTTGGGGATCTGAAATTCAGGGAGTTCACCAAGGTGTCTGGGATCCAGGATTGTCTTGGAGGTGGGGGTCACTTTCAGGGAGTCTAGGGCCATGGAGGTCTTGGATTTGGGGTACTTTCTCTGCAGGATCTAGAATCTGTGAGTGTCCCAGATTTAGGAGGCCCTCTCTGGGCATGTCTGAGATCTGGGGGTGTCTTGAATTTAATTTGGAGGGCCTCTTTGGAGAAGCTGGGGGTGTTGCAGGTTCAGGGGGCACCGTCTTTGGGATCTGAGGGTGTCTGATTTAAAAGGGGTCTCTCAGGAGGATCTAAAATCTGGGGTGTTCCAGATTTGGGGAGTCTGAGGGGATTCTGGAATTTTGGGGTGTCTTGGATTCAAGAGGCCCTCTCTGGAAGTTCACAATCATGGATGGGGGGGGCCTAGGTTTGGGGGCACACGAGGGCCCTCAGGGATGGTTCTGAGACAGTCTCTGATTCAGAGAATCCAGGGATCTGGGGGTATCCTGGACTCAGGGTCCCTTTCTGAAGTATCTCAGATTCAGGGGGCATTCTCTGAGGAGAATCTGGGATCTAGGGGTGTCTCGGATTCAGGAGGGCCCCCGGGGTGGGTCTGGGATCAAGTCTCGCTCAGACTGAGGGCATCTCAGTTGTGTGAGCTCTCAGATGTGGCATGAAGGATGTCTGATTTGGGGGTGTCTCCTTTTGGGAGGATGGAGGGGCTGTCTGTAGCTGGGGCACCCATCTCTCTCCCCTGCATGGGGGAGGGAATGCTCCGTCTCTCTCAGCCTCTCCTGCCCTTACCAGGTCTCCGAGTCTCCTGTGAGGGTGGGGGCCGGCTCTCTCCCCTCCCCAGTCTGGGGAGGGGGGGGTGTCTCAGGGCTGAGGAGGCTGCCCGGGCCCTCAGGGGGTAAAGAGCAGGCCCCTCTGCGGCTCCATCCTAGAGCTGAGCCCAGTGACGCAGCAGCAGCGGCTGCCAGAGCGGGGAGGAACGAGGGGGGATGCGGAGAGACGCCGGGGGGAGGGGACCCCCCTAACACCCCCCCTCCTGGCGCTGCCTGCAGAGCAGGCCCTCAGCACCCCCCTCAGGATCCCCCGCTTCCCCGGATCTGCACTGACAGTGGAGTGCAGCACTAGACAGATAGGGAGGGGGAAGCCTCCCTTCCCTACCCAGGGAGCCAGCCCCACCTTTGGGTGGGCTCAGAGCCAGCCCCACGAGAGGGGCCAGGCCCTGTGCCCCTTCCCGGCCCCCTGGAGCCAGCCAGCCCCCAAGCGACATCCCTTGGAGGGGAAATGCCCCATGTCTCCTTCTGCATCCAGGCGCAGGGTCACTTCTGTCTCTTTTCCTCGCTACTGCCCGTCCACGTCCACGGAGCCCATTCTGCATCCCTCAATGACTTTCTGCCCGCCCTCCCCTTCAGCCACCCACTGCCCTGCCCGGCTCCCCCTTAACTGCCCCCAGCCCCTCCCACCATTGCCTCCTTCCCTCCGGATTCACATTCTCCCTTGTCACTCCTGCCCCCCAGCCCCGCCTTCTGCTTCCCTCCTTCTGCCCCGCCAGTGCGCCAAGCTCCTCCCTCTCCCCCTCAGCCTGCTACACTCTCCCTCCCTATTCTGCCTCTTCCCGGCTGTCACCCTATTGCTGCCCCTCCCCACCCTGCCAACTTTACTGCTGCCCCTCCCCCACAGTCCCTGTCACCCCTTCTCCTGCCCCTCCCCCACTGCCCGTCACCTCTGCTCCTGCTTCACCCCCACTGCCTCCTCATCCCTCCTCCTGCCCCTCCTCCACTGTCCCCATCACCCCTCCTCCTGTCCTGCCCCCGTTGCCCGTCACCCCTCCTCACTGCCCGTCACCCTCTGCCTGCTTTGCCCCCACTGCCCTTGTCACCCCTCCTCATGCCCCGCCTCCACTGCCCCATCACCCCTGCTCCTGCCCCCATTGCCCCGTTACCCCCCTCCTGCCCTTCCCCCACTGCCCGTCACCGCAGCTCCTGCCCAGCCCCCATTACCCCGTCACCTCGCCTCCTGCCCCTTCCCCACTGCCTGTCACCCCTCCTCCTGTCCCGCCCCCATTGCCCCGTTACCCCTCCTCCTACCCCTCCACCACTGCCCCTCTCACTCCTGCTCCTCCCCTCCCCCATTGCCCCTGTTACCCCTCCTCCTACCCCTCCACCACTGCCCCGTCACCCCTCCTCCTGTCCTGCCCCCATTGCCCCTGTCACCCCTCCTCACGGCCCGTCACCCTCCGCCTGCTTTGCCCCCACTGCCCTTGTCAGCCCTCCTCATGCCCCGCCTCCACTGACCCTATCACCCCTGCTCCTGCCCCAATTACCTCGCCACCTGCCCCTCCCCCACTGCCCGTCACCCCTCCTCCTGTCCCACCCCCACTGCCCATTACCCCTCCTCCTGCCCCTCCCCCACTGCCCGTCACCCCCTTCCTGCCCCTCCCTCACTTCCCCTGTCACCACTCCTCCTGTCCCGCCCCCACTGCCCGTCACCCCTCCTCTTGCCCCTCCCCAATTACCCTGTCACCACTCCTCCTGTCCCGCCCCCACTGCCCCTGTCACCCCTCCTCTTGCCCCTCCCCAATTGCCCCTGTCACCCCTCCTCCTGTCCCACCCCCATTGCCACTGTCACCCCTCCTCCTGTCCCACCCCCACTGCCCCTGTCACTCCTCCTCCTGCCCCTCCCCCACTGCCCCTGTCACCCCTCCTCCTGCTCCTCCCCCACTGCCCCTGTCACCCCTCCTCCAGCCCCTCCCCCACTGCCCCTGTCACCCCTCCTCTTGCCCCTCCCCCATTTCCCGTCACTCCTCCTCCTGTCCCGCCCCCACTGCCCCTGTCACCCCTCCTCCTGTCCTGCCCCCACTGCCCGTCACCCCTCCTCCTGCCCCTCCCCCATTGCCCGTCACCCCTCCTCCTGCCCTGCCCCCAGTGCCCCTGTCACCCCTCCTCCTGCCCCTCCCCCACTGCCCCGTAACCCCTCCTCCTGCCCCGCCCCCAGTGCCCATCACCCCTCCTCCTGCCCCTCCCCCACTGCCCCTGTCACCCCTCCTCTTACCCCTCCCCCACTGCCCCTGTCACCCCTCCTCCTGCCCCTCCCCCACTGCCCCTGTAACCCCTCCTCCTGCCCCTCCCCCATTGCCCGTCACCCCTCCTCCTGCCCTGCCCCCAGTGCCCCTGTCACCCCTCCTCCTGCCCCTCCCCCACTGCCCCGTAACCCCTCCTCCTGCCCCGCCCCCAGTGCCCATCACCCCTCCTCCAGCCCCTCCCCCACTGCCCCTGTCACCCCTCCTCTTACCCCTCCCCCACTGCCCCTGTCACCCCTCCTCCTGCCCCTCCCCCACTGCCCCTGTCACCCCTTCTCCTGCCCCGCCCCCAGTGCCCCGTCACCCCTCCTCCTGCCCCGCCCCCAGTGCCCCTGTCACCCCTCCTCCTGCCCCTCCCCCACTGCCCATCACCCTCCTCCTGCCCCTCCCCCACTGCCCCTGTCAGCCCTCCTCCTGCCCCTCCCCCATTGCCCGTCACCCCTCCTCCTGCCCTGCCCCCAGTGCCCCTGTCACCCCTCCTCCTGCCCCTCCCCACTGCCCCTGTCACCCCTCCTCCTGCCCCTCCCCCACTGCCCCTGTCACCCCTCCTCCTGCCCCGCCCCCAGTGCCCCTGTCACCCCTCCTCCTGCCCCTCCCCCACTGCCCCTGTCACCCCTCCTCCTGCCCCTCCCCCACTGCCCCCCTCCTCCTGCCCCTCCCCCACTGCCCCTGTCACCCCTCCTCTTACCCCTCCCCCACTGCCCCTGTCACCCCTCCTCCTGCCCCTCCCCCACTGCCCCTGTCACCCCTCCTCCTGCCCTGCCCCCACTGCCCCTGTCACCCCTCCTCTTACCCCTCCCCCATTGCCCGTCACCCCTCCTCCTGCCCCTCCCCCACTGCCCCTGTCACCCCTCCTCCTGCCCCTCCCCCACTGCCCCTGTCACCCCTCCTCCTGCCCCCCTCCCCCACTGCCCCTGTCACCCCTCCTCCTGCCCCTCCCCCACTGCCCCTGTCACCCCTCCTCTTGCCCCTCCCCCATTGCCCGTCACCCCTCCTCCTGCCCCTCCCCCACTGCCCCTGTCACCCCTCCTCCTGCCTCGCCCAGTTGGGCGCGCGACTAGTAACCGCCTGCTGGCCGCCCTCGGGGTGACGCGCGTACGGGGGCGGGGCGGAGGGCAGCGGCCACTGCCCATTGGCTGAGCGCCTGGCGCGCGCTGCGGGTCGGGGCGGGCGGTTTGAATTCGAACGGCCAGCGGGGGCGGGGCCGCCAGAGGAGTCGAACGGGAACGGCGCGCGGTGAGGGGCCCCCTAAAGGGCGGCGGGGCGGAGACCCCGGGGCGGGTTATCCCTGCGGGGGGCAGGGCTGGAGGGCAGGGACCCCGGGGGGGTTATCCCTGCGGGGGGGGGGCAGGGCTGCGGGGCAGGGACCCCGGGGGGGGTTATCCCTGCGGGGGGGGCAGGGCTGCGGGGCGGAGACCCCGGGGCGGGTTATCCCTGCGGGGGGGGCAGGGCTGCGGGGCAGAGACCCCGGGGCGGGTTATCCCTGCGGGGGGGGCAGGGCTGTGGGGCAGAGACCCCGGGGCGGGTTATCCCTGCGGGGGAGGGGGGGCAGGGCTGGAGGGCAGGGACCCCGGGGCGGGTTATCCCTGCGGGGGGGGCAGGGCTGCGGGGCAGGGACCCCGGGGCGGGTTATCCCTGCGGGGGGGGGCAGGGCTGCGGGGCAGAGACCCCGGGGCGGGTTATCCCTGCGGGGGGGGCAGGGCTGCGGGGCAGAGACCCCGGGGCGGGTTATCCCTGTGGGGGGGGCAGGGCTGGAGGGCAGGGACCCCGGGGCGGGTTATCCCTGCGGGGGGGGGGCAGGGCTGCGGGGCAGGGACCCCGGGGCGGGTTATCCCTGCGGGGGGGGCAGGGCTGCGGGGCAGAGACCCCGGGGCGGGTTATCCCTGTGGGGGGGGCAGGGCTGGAGGGCAGGGACCCCGGGGCGGGTTATCCCTGCGGGGCAGGGCTGGAGGGCAGGGACCCCGGGGCGGGTTATCCCTGTGGGGGGGGCAGGGCTGGAGGGCAGGGACCCCGGGGGGGTTATCCCTGCGGGGGGGGGGCAGGGCTGGAGGGCAGGGACCCCGGGGCGGGTTATCCCTGCGGGGGGGGGGCAGGGCTGCGGGGCAGGGACCCCGGGGGGGTTATCCCTGCGGGGGGGCAGGGCTGCGGGGCGGAGACCCCGGGGCGGGTTATCCCTGCGGGGGGGGCAGGGCTGCGGGGCAGGGACCCCGGGGGGGGTTATCCCTGCGGGGGGGGCAGGGCTGCGGGGCGGAGACCCCGGGGCGGGTTATCCCTGCGGGGGGGGCAGGGCTGCGGGGCAGAGACCCCGGGGCGGGTTATCCCTGCGGGGGAGGGGGGGCAGGGCTGGAGGGCAGGGACCCCGGGGCGGGTTATCCCTGCGGGGGGGGCAGGGCTGCGGGGCAGGGACCCCGGGGCGGGTTATCCCTGCGGGGGGGGCAGGGCTGCGGGGCAGAGACCCCGGGGCGGGTTATCCCTGCGGGGGGGGGGCAGGGCTGCGGGGCAGGGACCCCGGGGCGGGTTATCCCTGCGGGGGGGGGGGCAGGGCTGCGGGGCAGAGACCCCGGGGCGGGTTATCCCTGCGGGGGGGGCAGGGCTGCGGGGCAGAGACCCCGGGGCGGGTTATCCCTGTGGGGGGGGCAGGGCTGGAGGGCAGGGACCCCGGGGCGGGTTATCCCTGCGGGGGGGGGGCAGGGCTGCGGGGCAGGGACCCCGGGGCGGGTTATCCCTGCGGGGGGGGCAGGGCTGCGGGGCAGAGACCCCGGGGCGGGTTATCCCTGTGGGGGGGGCAGGGCTGGAGGGCAGGGACCCCGGGGCGGGTTATCCCTGCGGGGGGGGGGCAGGGCTGCGGGGCAGGGACCCCGGGGCGGGTTATCCCTGTGGGGGGGGCAGGGCTGCGGGGCAGGGTCCCCGGGGCGGGTTATCCCTGCGGGGGGGGGGCAGGGCTGCGGGGCAGGGACCCCGGGGCGGGTTATCCCTGTGGGGGGGGCAGGGCTGCGGGGCAGGGTCCCCGGGGCGGGTTATCCCTGCGGGGGGGGCAGGGCTGTGGGGCAGGGTCCCCGGGGCGGGTTATCCCTGCGGGGGGGGGGCAGGGCTGCGGGGCGGGTTATCCCTGCGGGGGGGGGGCAGGGCTGCGGGGCAGGGACCCCGGGGCGGGTTATCCCTGTGGGGGGGGCAGGGCTGGAGGGCAGGGACCCCGGGGCGGGTTATCCCTGCGGGGGGGGCAGGGCTGCGGGGCAGAGACCCCGGGGCGGGTTATCCCTGCGGGGGGGGCAGGGCTGCGGGGCAGAGACCCCGGGGCGGGTTATCCCTGTGGGGGGGGCAGGGCTGGAGGGCAGGGACCCCGGGGCGGGTTATCCCTGCGGGGGGGCAGGGCTGCGGGGCAGGGACCCCGGGGCGGGTTATCCCTGCGGGGGGGCAGGGACCCCGGGGCGGGTTATCCCTGCGGGGGGGGGCAGGGCTGCGGGGCAGGGACCCCGGGGCGGGTTATCCCTGCGGGGGGGGGGCAGGGCTGCGGGGCAGAGACCCCGGGGCGGGTTATCCCTGCGGGGGGGGGGGGGGCAGGGCTGCGGGGCAGGGACCCCGGGGCGGGTTATCCCTGCGGGGGGGGGGGGCAGGGCTGCGGGGCAGAGACCCCGGGGCGGGTTATCCCTGCGGGGGGGGGGCAGGGCTGCGGGGCAGAGACCCCGGGGCGGGTTATCCCTGCGGGGGGGGCAGGGCTGCGGGGCAGGGTCCCCGGGGCGGGTTATCCCTGCGGGGGGGGCAGGGCTGCGGGGCAGGGACCCCGGGGCGGGTTATCCCTGCGGGGCAGAGACCCCGGGGCGGGTTATCCCTGAGGGGGGGCAGGGCTGCGGGGCAGGGACCCCGGGGCGGGTTATCCCTGCGGGGGGGGCAGAGACCCCGGGGCAGGTTATTCCTGCGGGGGGGGCAGGGCTGCGGGGTAGAGACCCCGGGGTGGGTTATCCCTGCGGGGGGAGCAGGGCTGTGGGGCAGGGACCACGGGGCGGGTTATCCCTTCAGGGGGGCAGGGCTGTGGGGCAGGGTCCCCGGGGCGGGTTATCCCTGCAGGGGGGCAGGGCTGTGGGGCAGGGTCCCCGGGGCGGGTTATCCCTGCAGGGGGGCAGAGCTGTGGGGCAGGGTCCCCGGGGCGGGTTATCGCTGCAGGGGGGCAGGGCTGTGGGGCAGGGTCCCCGGGGCGGGTCACCCCTGGGGGGCGGGCAAGGCTGCGGGGCAGGGTCCCTGGGGCGGGTTATCCCTGCGGGGGGGGCAGGGCTGCAGGGCAGAGACCCCGGGGCGGGTTATCCCTGCGGGGGGGCAGGGCTGTGGGGCAGGGTTCCCGGGGCGGGTTACCCCTGGGGGGGGAGCAGGGCTGTGGGGCAGGGTTCCCGGGGCGGGTTATCCCTGTGGGGGGGAGCAGGGCTGTGGGGTAGAGGCCCCGGGGCGAGTTATCCCTGCAGGGGGGCAGGGCTGTGGGGCAGGGTCCCCGGGGCGGGTTACCCCTGGGGGGCGGGCAGGGCTGTGGGGCAGAGACCCCGGGGCGGGTTATCCCTGTGGGGGGGAGCAGGGCTGTGGGGCAGGGTCCCCGGGGCGGGTTATCCCTGCAGGGGGGCAGGGCTGTGGGGCAGGGTTCCCGGGGCGGGTTATCCCTGCAGGGGGGCAGGGCTGTGGGGCAGGGTTCCCGGGGCGGGTTATCCCTGTGGGGGGGGGCAGGGCTGCGGACAGAGGCCCCAGGGCGGGTTATCCCTGCGGGGGGGCAGAGCTATGGGGTAGAGGCCCCGGGGCGGGTTATCCCTGTGGGGGGGGCAGGGCTGTGGGGTAGAGGCCCTGGGGTGGGTTATCCCTGCGGGGGGGGGGGGGGGCAGGGCTGTGGGGTAGAGGCCCCGGGGTGGGTTATCCCTGTGGGGGGGGCAGGGCGGTGGGGCAGAGGCCCCAGGGCGGGTTATCCCTGCAGGGGGGCGGGGCTGTGGGGCAGGGTCCCCGGGGCAGGTTATCCCTGTGGGGGGGGCAAGGCTGCGGACAGAGGCCTCGGGGCGGGTTATCCCTGCGGGGGGGCAGGGCTGCGGGGCAGAGTCCCCGGGGCGGGTTATCCCTGGGGGGCGGGGCAGGGCTGTGGGGCAGAGGCCCCGGGGTGGGTTATCCCTGGGGGGGGGAGCAGGGCTGTGGGGTAGAGGCCCCGGGGTGGGTTATCCCTGTTGGGGGGCAGGGCTGTGGGGCAGAGTCCGTGGGGCTGGTTATTCCTAGGGGGGGAGGCAGGGCTGTGGGGCAGAGGCCCCGGGGTGGGTTATCCCTGGGGGGGGGGAGCAGGGCTGTGGGGTAGAGGCCCCGGGGCGGGTTATCCCTGCAGGGGGCAGGGCTGTGGGGCAGGGTCCCCGGGGCGGGTTACCCCTGGGGGGCGGGCAGGGCTGCGGGGCAGAGACCCCGGGGCGGGTTATCCCTGTGGGGGGGGGCAGGGCTGTGGGGCAGAGGCTCCGGGGCGGGTTATCCCTGCAGGGGGGCAGGGCTGTGGGGCAGGGTCCCCGGGGCGGGTTATCCCTGCAGGGGGGCAGGGCTGTGGGGCAGAGGCCCCGGGGCGGGTTATCCCTGCAGGTGGGCAGGGCTGTGGGGCAGGGTCCCCGGGGCGGGTTATCCCTGCAGGGGGGCAGGGCTGTGGGGCAGGGTTCCCGGGGCGGGTTATCCCTGCAGGGGGGCAGGGCTGTGGGGCAGGGTCCCCGGGGCGGGTTATCCCTGTGGGGGGGGGCAGGGCTGCGGACAGAGGCTCCAGGGCGGGTTATCCCTGCGGGGGGGCAGAGCTATGGGATAGAGGCCCCGGGGCGGGTTATCCCTGTGGGGGGGGCAGGGCTGTGGGGTAGAGGCCCTGGGGTGGGTTATCCCTGCGGGGGGGGGGGGGGGCAGGGCTGTGGGGTAGAGGCCCCGGGGTGGATTATCCCTGTGGGGGGGGCAGGGCGGTGGGGCAGAGGCCCCAGGGCGGGTTATCCCTGCAGGGGGGCAGGGCTGTGGGGCAGGGTCCCCGGGGCAGGTTATCCCTGTGGGGGGGGCAAGGCTGCGGACAGAGGCCTCGGGGCGGGTTATCCCTGCGGGGGGGCAGGGCTGCAGGGCAGAGTCCCCGGGGCGGGTTATCCCTGGGGGGCGGGGCAGGGCTGTGGGGCAGAGGCCCCGGGGTGGGTTATCCCTGGGGGGGGGAGCAGGGCTGTGGGGTAGAGGCCCCGGGGTGGGTTATCCCTGTTGGGGGGCAGGGCTGTGGGGCAGAGTCCGTGGGGCTGGTTATTCCTAGGGGGGAGGCAGGGCTGTGGGGCAGAGGCCCCGGGGTGGGTTATCCCTGGGGGGGGGAGCAGGGCTGTGGGGTAGAGGCCCCGGGGCTGGTTATTCCTAGGGGGGGAGGCAGGGCTATGGGGCAGAGGCCTCGGGGCGGGTTATCCCTGCAGGGGGGGGGCAGGGCTGCGGGGTAGTTGTGCGGGGGTACCCGGCTAGGGTAGTTGTGCTTACTGAGCTTATATACTTAGAATTTGCAGGTGTGCTGATTGAACCTGCTTTGGTTGGATTGAGCAATGCTTTGGTTGGATGCATATTGCGTGCATGGCTCTCTCAGTCACTAGTGAGGCATGAACCTCATTTCATGTTCCCTGGCTTTACTTGCATGTCATTTTAGTAATGTTGGGCAAAATGGAAACTAGTGGAATCTGCAATCCTGTACATGAACAAGGGTACCAATGTCTCGAAGGTCACACACCGAACCCGGATGGGCCATAGGTTGCTCACCACTGTATCCAGATGTCTGCATAACATGTGACTGATCAAGTCCCTTCTCTCCTTTCCAGAAGCCCCACTCATGGAGAAGGGGAATGCTGATGGACAGCAGGCCATGCCTTCAGGGAAGGTCCTTTCCCAGCTGCCTGTACTTGGCTTGAGAGCCAAGAGAGGAGCCAGTGATGAGAACCAGCCTCCAATTGAACAGGTGAGTGAGTGGTGGCACGCAGATGTGAAAGGGGTTGTTTCCTGGCCCATTTCTCCAGAGCTCTGCTCCAAGTAACTCTCCTCTCTCCCGCTAGAAACGTACCCGACGGCTCCCTATGCCCACCAGGAGGGTGGCAGCCTCCATTGCTACCACTTGTTCCAGGGTTTCGGCAGCAGCTGCAGTGCCCAGGGCTCAAAGAGAAGGTGAGCTCAAGGGGAAGGGTGTCTGTGTTAGGGAATGGAGGGTAGGTGTGCCAACAGGATGCAGGGCCCTTTGCACGCATGAGAACAGGGAGCTGGCACAGGAGGTCAGATGTTCCACTGTTAATAATGACCCTTCATGTCCACCACAGGTCGCCGGGCTTCACTCCGACCAGGACTGGCCCTCCCAGCAGCCTCAGTTGCAGGTATTTGTGGGACTGGGCTTTCACTTTGAGGGGAGGGCCTTGTGACCTGGTGCTACATGTCAAACTCAGCACACTCTCACACTGTGGGACCCAGTGCTGGGAAGAATGTTAGCAGGTGGTATTTACTAAAGAGCTAAGCAGCCTCTGCTGGCTGGAAGCCCCAGGCTTAGTCCTCTTTGGGCCCTGTCTGTAGAAAGCTATGGGCCTTGTGCTCTGCTTAGCTGGGTTTCTTTGTCAAACACGGGACTCCTGAATGTCATAGCTGATCAGTTTCAAAACTTGGAGGAATGTTCAAAGTGGCAGTGGCCAGAACCCTAGTAACTTTGGGGAAAAGAGGGTGGAAATGCAGGGTTCATGTAATTGCTGCTGTTTTTTTTTTCCTTGGCCGGGGGGGGGGGGGGGCACAGCCATATCTTCCAGCACCTGTGGATTTGTCTATATCATACTGCAGGTTGTGGGCACTAAGGAATCCCTGTTAGCATAACAATACCCCAGCTCATCTGTTCCTCCTCCCAATAACTTACACCTTGAGTATCTCCAGTAAGACCAATAATGGAGGAGTTTGCCAGTGAAGTGGGCTTTTGCTGTCTTATTTTTTTTTATTCCTATGCATGCCTTTGTTTCCCCAAGAGGAATAAGGCTGTCCGCTCTCGGTGCCTATGTTAACATTGCTCCTGTGCTGCGATGTGTATCTGAGAGGCAATATAACCTTCCACTCTACTGGCCATCTGAGAGTCACATCTGGCTGCAGAGGGGTCGTGGACCCCCTGACGTGCTGTCGCAGGAGGAGCCAGATGGGGCCTGTTAGGTGTGGGCTACTGGAGGCAGGAAAGCAGCTTCTGACTGGGACTGTAGGGAAGAAAGAGCTCTCTGGACTGACCCAGGTGGACCTGACTAACTTTCCATCATGTGTTAACTAAGGGCTAACTATGTCGTATTTCAGCCATCTAAGAAATCTCTCTGCTATGACTGGCTGAGAGGCATTCCAGATGAAGGGAGCTGGGAGTGCAGTGCTCCCTTTGGGGGTGCAAGGCTAGGGCAGGTGTCCAGTTTGGGTGGAGTCATAGAGAGACTCTCAGAGTGTGAAGCAGGGGTGGGTGCTGAAGGCTCCCAGGGTTGATCCCCGGATGCAGTGAAGCCAAGAGACCTGCCCCAGTGAGTGAGGACTCTTCCCCCCCCCCCCCCCCGAGGGGGCTGCCACGCTGAAGGGGGCCTTCCAGGGACTGCTGAAGCCATTCAGGAGCACTGGTCCTGTGGATCCATGACACATGCTCTCCCTTTTTCCTCTGCAGAGGTCATCAGGAGGCCAGTGCCTGTGGCAGCAGTTCCCAAGAGGGGTAAGGCAGCAGTAGTGGGGACCTGGTGTTGGGAAGGGGTGAAGCCCTTGGGGAGAGGGATAGCCCTGCTGGCTCCAGCCTCAGCTTCTTTCCCCTTTGTACCCTCAGCAGCCCTTGCCCCAGCTGCAGGGAATGATGGGAAGAAGCGGGCAGCCTGGGACCTGAAGGGCCAGCTGACTGATACGCGGGCCAAGATGAGCGGCTACAAGGAGAAGGTGCAGAGACTGGATGAGGAGAACCAGCAGCTCAAGAGGCAACTGCAGGAGCAGGTGGCTCAGAACCAGGAACTGAGCAGCCAGGTCAGGTGAGAAGCCTGGGGGCAGAAGGGGTGGTGTCTCTGTTGGTCTGATTCAGGGGAATGGACCCTGCCCCATCTCACCCTGCCCCTACTGTCTGCAGCACACTGAGCTCCACACTGCACACATTTGAGGAGCAGGCACGGCAGAGGCACCAGGAGGTAATGGAACTGTCAGGCCTGAAGAAGCAACTGGAAGACCAGCTCACCTGCCAGAGCAGGACCATTGGGGAGCTGGAGGGGACCAAGCGGGACTTGTCAGCCCTGCTGGAGACCAGAGAGGTGGGTTTGAGCCTGGGAAGGGGGGAGATGTGATGTTAACCTTCCCCACTGGAGTCTGAGGGCCCTGACTGATGCAGGTCATGTGGCGGGCGCCAGGAAACAAAGCAGCATGTTTTGGATCTCACATAACATGCTGTATTAGCCCAGCCGTTCCCTGTCCAATTCCTGGTCAGAGGACAGGTTATGCACCCTTTGGGCCATTGGCCTGCCCTACTGAGGGGAACCAGGCCATAGGCAGCAGCCCCTGCAGTTTCCATGCGTTGGCACCTCCTAGACAAAAGCTGCGTTTCCTATAGCAACAGTTAAGCCTTAAGAAGGTTTTACATAGATTTGCTGGGACACAGTTCTGCTCTGCAGTCTCCTGGAAATTCCTCCCCTGCCAGTGTCATAAGCCCACCCTGTTTTCAGACTGACTTCTGTGTCTGGCTGTTCTGCTTTAGTCACTGTGTCCCCAAAAAGCAACTGCTGGCCTCACCAGGGTCTTCCAAGGAGCATTTCCCCAGTGTTCAGGCACTCAGCTCTCCTTGAAAAGCCCAGCCTCTTGGCTTCAATTGCATGGCTTTCTTGCAGCGCTGTGTGCATTTCCCACAACCACTTTTCTTTGCCCAGGTGATCAACCCCACTCTGCCTACTAACCCTGTCAGTTCTCAGCTGGGATTCACATGCTAGCTTTGACCCATGGTGTGTGACAACAGTCTGTTCTCTCTCCTCCAAGCATGGAGAGCTCCCAGTGAGCCACTAGCAGTAACTCTTTAACTCCCCATCCCACTCCAGGTGAAGCTGAAGCTGGTGGAGGGGAACCTGGCCCAGAGGGAGTGTGAGAACAAGGAACTAAGAGACCAGGTGGCAGCTCAGTTGCAGACCGTGGCCCAGCAGGAGGAGCGGCTGCACCAGCTGGAAATGGAGAGAAGGCGGCTACACAACCTGGTGCAGGAGCTCAAGGTGACAGGCTCTCATTTGTTCCCCACTGCAGAAGGTGGGAGGCAGGAAGCCATAGAAGTGTGGTGAAGAGGTTACAACACCTGGGGGGGGGGTGAGGACAAACATTCCCAGCACTGGACTGACATGTCTCCTGTTCCCAGGGTAACATCCGTGTGTTCTGTCGTGTGCGCCCCCTACTGGCCTGGGAGAAGGAGCGGCAGAAGGGGCTGGAGCACCTTCATTTCCCTGTGCAGGACAACAAAGCCCTGGTGCTTTCCAAAGTGGAAGAGGTGAGTCTAGGGGCCTCTGCCTCTTGTCACTAGTTCAGAACCGTATGCTCCCGATTGTCTCCTCTTCACTTGCCCTTCAGTATGCCAGATTGGGAGGAGGGGGTTCCTTCAAGCTCTTTAAACTTGAGACAGGGTTTCCAGCCTTTGACTCTTGTAGCTTTTCTCTGAACCTTTCGCAGTTTGTTCCCATCTTTTTGTAGCGTGGCTGCCAGACTGATATAGCATATCCCATAAATCACAGGTATGCATGGAGAGGTGATACCCTTGCCCCGTTCCCTGGCAGTGCATACAAACCTGGGGCCTCCTCTAAAATCTTTGTTAATCTCAAACTCAGCCCATCCCTCAAGTAGTTCCATTCGCATGGGCACTTTCCTGCCATTGAACCAGCCCTCCACTGCCTGGCATGGCTCCTCCTCTGGAGGCCCTCAAGTCCATCTCTTGCCTTAAAGAACCCTCTGCAACCAGTGGCTCTCATTACCACCTTGGGACTTCTGTCAGAGGTGGCTGTCAATTCCCCCAGTGTAGGCCTGGGTCCTAGGAAGGAGTCCTGTAGTTTGACCTCTGTGTCTCTTTCCCCTCAGTCCCACATTGGGCGTGACCGCAAGGGTGATGTGAAATATGATTTCAGCTTTGACCGGGTGTTCTCCCCTGCCTGCTCCCAGGAGGAGGTGTTTGAAGAGATCGCGCTGTTGGTGCAGGTACAGAGGGGGGCACAAGGCCTGGGGGACTGGGAATCTGGGGGTTACCCCCACAGTGAGCACTTTCTCCTCCCTTCCTGCAGTCCGCTCTGGATGGGTACCACGTTTGCATCTTTGCCTATGGGCAGACAGGCAGTGGTAAGACCTATACCATGGAGGGGCCAGATGACATGAACCCAGAGACTGTAGGTATGATTCCTCGGGCTGTGCAGCAGGTCTTCCAAGGGGCACGGCAATTGGAGCCCAAGGGCTGGCAAGTGAGTGCTGTGCATCCTCTGGCCTTTGTGTCTACCCCCCGAATCCTGGCAGCATCCCTGGTTCCACACCTGTTCTCATGACACTGATCTGGATTTTGTTTCCCACCCACACCTCAGTACCATTTCACAGCCAACTTCTTGGAGATCTATAATGAGTCGCTGCGGGACCTACTGGTGGGACGGCCGGAGCGGAGTGCCGAACTGGAGATCAAACGGGTCAGCCAGAGCAGTGAAGAGCTGCATGTGCCCAACCTGCGCTATGTGCCCGTGAACTCCGAGGATGAGGTGAGCTAAGATGTAGCTATGCTTGAGCCAGAGAGCTTGGGAGCAGTTCTGACCCCTGCAAACACATCCTGTATCCCCCAGGTGCTGAAGCTACTGCGAACAGCCAAGGCCAACCGCTCTGTGGCAAAGACAGCTTTAAATGACCACTCCTCCCGCAGCCACAGCCTTTTCCAGCTACGCATCGAGGGCTGGAACCCAAGCCGGGACTTGCACAGTAGCTGTGAGTGGGGCAGGAGGAGGCTGGGGCAGCTAAACAATAACTTGTTTAAAAGCAGAGCTTGAGGAGATTGGTTGGCAGGACCACTTGGGGTCAGCAGCCTTACTGGATGGAGTGCCCTTTCGCCTGTCCCATGTTCAGTCCCTCATCTTTCATTGCAGCGGTGCTAAGCCTGGTGGATCTGGCAGGCAGTGAGCGACTGGACAAGTCCTTCTCCAAGGGGGAGCGGCTGAAGGAGACCCAAGCCATCAACACTAGCCTCTCTACCTTGGGATTGGTCATCATGGCACTTTCTAACAAGGTAACAGCTCAGATATCCCATGCACCATTAGCAGCAGCCTCCCTGGCCCAGTAGTCATAGTGTTGAAGACAGTGACACATACCACATACGTGCATCACAATCCAAATACTGGTCCTCCCTGTATCTGCTCTCTCCCTGACTGGGAGAGGGGAGCCACAGAGAGGTGGAGGCCTGTCTGAAGTACATGCTATGGAATCTCCCTGGCCAGAGGACCAACATGCCCCTTCCCACTCTGCAGGAGCCCCATATACCTTACCGGAACAGTAAGCTCACCTACCTGCTGCAGAACTCGCTGGGGGGAAACTCTAAGATGTGAGTAACATTGGGGGGGCAGTGGGAATAATAGGGTGAGGGGCAGGGCTATGGGGCAGGATGGGGTGGGAGTTGAAGAACAGGGCTGGGACAGCAGATAATGGGCTTCTGCTCTAACTTCTGCCTTTCCCATGCCCCCAGGCTGATGTTTGTGAACATCTCCCCCCTGGAGGAGAACTTCTCAGAGTCTCTCAACTCTCTGCGCTTTGCCAGCAAAGTGAGTTTGTGTGGTGGGGCGGGGAGAGGAGGGGAGAACTGAACCAAAGGGAAGGGGGTTGTTTGTGTTACATCCCCCCCAGTGTCACTGCTGTCTGGCAGTGGTGTATCCCCTGTTCCCTCCCCCACTTTCACTTCTCTCCCTTTGCAGGTGAATGAATGTGTCATCGGGACAGCCCATGTGAACAGGAAGTGAGCACCGGAAGCTGTAGCGGAGGGGGGGAGGAGATGCCCTTGGTTTTTAATAGTGGTATGGAGTGTGGGGGGGAGTGTCTTGTAAATAAAACATGTTTTGCAGCTGCTGGCTGTGTGGGGGACAGGGTGAGGGGCAGTGTGTGGGGGGGAAGGTTGTCTGATGTGGTTGCCAGCTGGGCCTTGGCTGAAGTGCTGGCAGCTAGACCATGAGCCTCCTGTCCCACCTCCTGCGCCTCAGTGGTCAGCCCCTCTCTACCTCCCCCAGCGACGATGGGGGTGGGGGAATAACAGCTGTTCATGTTCACGCCACCGGCCGCCCACCCAGCCACCCACTCTCCGCACCTTCCCTTACACGCCAGCGATCTGCTACGGGCGCATCGATGATCGCTTCCCCTTCCATACGCGGCCTCTGGGGGCCGCCATCGTGTACGGCATACAGGCTGCTGACGGTAACCCGGAAGTAGCTGCAGCGACGAGGGAAGACTTGTGGCGTACGGAACAACCACGCATGCGTGGAAGGGGCATGCCGTAGGCTACCGAGCCGGGGTGCCATCTCGGTGTCTGCTGCACATGCGCAAACGCCACTGTCAGATGCCATCTTGTCACTCGGCTGTCTTCAGACCGCGCGTGCGCACTAAGTGGGTGGCGTGCTAGAATTGTGCTGTCCGTGTTGTGCGACTTCCCCTCGGGTTCAGCCCGGCCTCTCCTTCAGGGGCGCCCGGAGGGAATAGAATAACTCAGCACCCCTATAAATGGAATGGAACAGGCCAACCAGCTCCTTGCAGGGGTGGGCTCTTTAATTGATTCCAGGCCTCTGGCTGGCGAAATAAGGTCACGTGGCGTAAGAGAGCGAAGGTATTTTCCGTACAGGAAAATGGCCGCTACCATGGGAGTGTAGCGTAGGGGCCGTAGACGAAGGCGATAACTACGACTGGACGGCGTCACGTCATGGGCGTGACGCCAGACCGGAAGCAGCGCCCAGTTCTGATTGGACCCGAGATCCGGAACCCTTCTCCGTGCGCCGCAATGGTGGCGCCCAGTGGTGAGAGGGCCACTTCCGGCGCTGCGCAGTCCGGGCGGCAGGGGAAGGCGGTTTTTCCGGTGCTGGGCTTCGGCGGAGAAAGCAGCCCAAGAGGCGGGTGAGCGCGCGGGGGCGGGGGGGCCTGGTGCGCGGGGCAGGGCTGGGGGGCTTGGCGTGGGGCGGGGCGGGGCAAGGAGTGGGGGAGGGGAATCAGGGCTGGGGGCTTGGCGTGGGGCGGGGCGGGGCAAGGAGGGGAATCAGGGCTGGGGGCTTGGCGTGGGGGAGGGGCGGGGCAAGGAGGGGAATCAGGGCTGGGGGCTTGGCGTGGGGGAGGGGCGGGGCAAGGAGGGGAATCAGGGCTGGGGGCTTGGCGTGGGGCGGGGCGGGGCAAGGAGTGGGGGAGGGGAATCAGGGCTGGGGGGCTTGGCGTGGGGCGGGGCGGGGCAAGGAGGGGAATCAGGGCTGGGGGCTTGGCGTGGGGGAGGGGCGGGGCAAGGAGGGGAATCAGGGCTGGGGGCTTGGCGTGGGGGTGGGGCTGAGGGAGGGGCGGGGCAAGGAGGGGAATCAGGGCTGGGGGGGGCAGAGCAAGGAGAGGGGGGAGGGGAAGCATGGTGGTGGGACTGAGGGAGGGTCAGGGCAAATGGGGGTGGGGGCCTGGCAGGAGTGGGGGGCAGCCCATCAATCTGGGATGGGGGGGTGTATAATCAGTGGCCTGGAGCTCCTAGCCTGACACTTGCTCTTAGGGTGGCTGCCCCCTGGGATGTGGAAACCTGGGAGTGTGGTAGGAGCACAGGGGATACTTTCCTTCTGCACCAGCCCTGGTGCCACTGCTGCTAGCATCGTGGGCCCAGCTCTGCAGCCCACAGTTCAGGATGGATGTGGCAAAACTGGAGCCACAGGAAGGGCTGGAAAACCAGGGTCCAGGAGTTCCAGCTGTTTAGCTTTGGGAGGAGACCATGAATGGAGTGTCTTGGTAACAGGCTCTGGGTGCCTCCATACAAGCCAATAGAGTCTTCAGTGTAGTGGAGGAAGATCTGCCAGGACCAAAGGGCTGGGACTTGAAGGGAGATCCATTCAGTTGGCAGTAACGGACACGTTTGTACCTTGAGGGCCAGACCCAGGGGAGTAGTCTCCCTGGGCGTGGGCCAGTGTTTGATCGGAATTGGATGTTGGCTGACAACTCTGCCCCAGGAGCCGTGTGGGGGAAGTTGTGTTCTGAGGATCACAGCTGTCCCTCTTGGCAGTGTGTGAGTGCCAAGACTGGGGGCAGTGCTGGGCAGGGCTGGGGGGAGCTGAGCAGACACTTCCTTGGTACTCGGGTGGGGAGAGACTGTATCCAGTCTGTCTTGCTGTTCTTGACCTGGGCAGATGGTTTGTCCATGCTCAGTTCTGAGGTGTGTCCCCCACCTTGCAGCTGTCAAAATAATACATCATGTGGGAGATATTGTGTATGTCCTTATTCTTCCACCCCTGTTTTCCTTTGGTTTGGAGGCCCAAGGCAGGAGATTGCTGGGGGGGGGAGGGGCACCCTTTGGTGTCATCAGAGAGATCCCAGGAGCAGTGCTTGGAAGATAGAGCCTCCATAAGCCAGGTATCTTGGACCCTTGTCTGCATGCTGGGACTCTGTACGGGGTGGGTAGGATGCCTGTGCCTCTGGGGGGTGTAAAGTCTGCCGATGGTGATTTAGGAAGAGTACTCGGCAGGCAGGGGGAGGTTGGGATCTGGGATGGCACAGGATAGAGGCTGTGTATGAGGCTGCAGGGAGAGGCAGGCGCTGGATTCCAGGATGGTGGCTCTAGGACAAACTCTGGTTCCTGGCTGGGACACGGGAGTAGAATTGGCATTGGGGGTGGGTGCTGCGCATGGGGTGAAGAAGAGATGTAGGGACCAGCACTCACCAATTCATCTCCCCACATAGGCACTGCGGCGTGTGACTCAGACCACCTGCACCGGGGGTTACTCCCCATACCTGCCCCCAGGATGCGCCCAGCCCTCAGGCCTGCCCCGCAGCTCTGAGCCCCAACTTGGCCAGGTACCTGCGCCCATGGCCACTGCAGTGGCAAGCAACATCATTGTCCTGGATGATGAGGAGGAGGGGCTGCCCCCAGCTACGTCTCCAGAGCCCACCCCTGCCTCCCCCCAGCCCAGCGGGGCCTCAGACAAGAGACCAGAGCCTGTGACGCAGGATGGTGGCAGCTTCAAGGCTGAGAACGAGCGGCTCTTTGAGGAGGTGAGAGCCCTTGGCAGGGCCCCACCCTCCATGTATCGCCTAACTCCTCAGCCATGTCCTCGTGTATCCCTTCTCCATATTCTCTGCCCAGCTCAGCCAGCCAGGCCCCGCCTCTGGGGCTGTATGGGAACTGATGCCCCTAGAGTGCCCCATTTTCCTCGCCAGCCAGCCTGGGGGGCTTGGGGTGTATGGTCTGTCGGGCCTAAGTCTGCTGGACTGACCCTGCCTGGTCGGTGAGTCTGAGCCCGGCCCACTCCTCACTCTTGAGAAAAGGGCTTGGCAGGGAGGCGCATGGGGCCCACGACGCAGGCAGTCCATCGCTTGTGGCCTCTGTGAGGACTGAGAGCAGCTCTTCAGGGCTGACGCAGCTGTGGGGAGGGGGCTCTTCTCCAGTGCCTGGAGCTGGGCCTGTGAAGCAGGGTCCTGTCCCTCCAGCCCCTCATGGGATGGGGCCAAGCCCTCTCTCCGGAGCTGGGTCTGCTCCCCAAAGAGCCCTGAGACATGGCCTTGCTGCCCTGGGCTATGACACTGCCTCCCCGACCATGTCTGTGTCCTGCGGGACCCCCACTGTCCATGTGACCGTGTCTGTGCCCTTTGGGGCCCACCCCTGCCGTCTGTGCGGAACCCCCCCCGCCACCTCTGTGACCGTGTTTGTCCTGTGAGCCCCCCCTTGTTGTCTGTGTGACCGTGTCTGTGTCCTTTGGGGCCCCCCCGCCATCTCTGTGACCGTGTTTGTCCTGTGAGCCCCCCTTGTTGTGTGTGTGACCGTGTCTGTGTCCTTTGGGGCCCCCCCGCCACCTCTGTGACCGTGTTTGTCCTGTGAGCCCCCCCTTGTTGTCTGTGTGACGTGTCTGTGTCCTTTGGGCCCCCCCCCGCCATCTCTGTGACCGTGTTTGTCCTGTGAGCCCCCCTTGTTGTGTGTGTGACCGTGTCTGTGTCCTTTGGGCCCCCCCCGCCATCTCTGTGACCGTGTTTGTCCTGTGAGCCCCCCCTTGTTGTGTGTGTGACCGTGTCTGTGTCCTTTGCCCCCCCCCGCCATCTCTGTGACCGTGTTTGTCCTGTGAGCCCCCCTTGTTGTCTGTGTGACGTGTCTGTGTCCTTTGGGCCCCCCCCCGCCATCTCTGTGACCGTGTTTGTCCTGTGAGCCCCCCTTGTTGTGTGTGTGACCGTGTCTGTGTCCTTTGGGCCCCCCCCCGCCATCTCTGTGACCGTGTTTGTCCTGTGAGCCCCCCTTGTTGTGTGTGTGACCGTGTCTGTGTCCTTTGGGGCCCCCCGCCATCTCTGTGACCGTGTTTGTCCTGTGAGCCCCCCTTGTTGTGTGTGTGACCGTGTCTGTGTCCTTTGGGGCCCCCCCGCCATCTCTGTGACCGTGTTTGTCCTGTGAGCCCCCCCTTGTTGTGTGTGTGACCGTGTCTGTGTCCTTTGGGGCCCCCCCCGCCATCTCTGTGACCGTGTTTGTCCTGTGAGCCCCCCCTTGTTGTCTGTGTGACCGTGTCTGTGTCCTTTGGGCCCCCCCCGCCATCTCTGTGACAGTGTTTGTCCTGTGAGCCCCCCTTGTTGTGTGTGTGACCGTGTCTGTGTCCTTTGGCCCCCCCCGCCATCTCTGTGACAGTGTTTGTCCTGTGAGCCCCCCCTTGTTGTCTGTGTGACGTGTCTGTGTCCTTTGGGGCCCCCCCGCCATCTCTGTGACAGTGTTTGTCCTGTGAGCCCCCCCTTGTTGTCTGTGTGACCGTGTCGGTGTCTCCACCTTGCCCTGAGTCCCATGCCTCTGACTCTCTCCCCAGTTCCTGGAGTGCTGCGGCCGGCTGACGGAGGAGCACCCCGAGGTGATGCCCTTCCTAGCCAGCCGGCACCAGAAGGCCAGTGCCGAGTTCCTGGCCTCGGCCGAGTTCCGCAACGTGCTGGGGCGCTGCCTTACACGGGTGCAGAGCAAGCGCAGCAAAGTCTACGTCTACATCAACGAACTATGCACTGTGCTGAAGGCCCACACCCAGCGCCGCAAGCTGCTGCTTGGCCCAGCCCCCGCCCCCCCCAGCCAGCCCGAGCCGGCAGCGGCCCTGGAGCAGGCTGAGGCGGAGGGGTCCCCGGGGCCACGTGGCACCGGCTCCAAGCGGCAGATCCGTTACCTGGAGAACCTGCTGCGCGTCTACATGGGGGAGATCCGGCGGCTGCAGGAGCGGGAGCTGGACCTGGCCGAGCTGGACGACGAGGACTCCACCTACCTGCAGGAGAGCCGCCTGAAGCGCAAGATGATGCACATCTTCGAGCGGCTCTGCCAGCTCAAGCAGTGCAGCAGCCTGACGGGCCGGGTGATCGAGCAGCGCATCCCCTACCGGGGCACCCGCTACCCCGAGGTCAACCGCCGCATCGAGCGTTTCATCAACCGGCCCGACGCCTTCCCCGACTACACCGACATCCTCAAGGTGATCCAGAAAGCCAGCACCCGCCACAGCCTGGGCCTGGCCAAGCGCCAGATGCAGAGCATGGCGCTGGATGCCTTCCGCGAGGTGGGCAACCGCCTGCAGGAGCGCCGCCACCTCGACCTGGTTTACAACTTCGGGAGCCACCTCACCGACCAGTACCGGGCTGGTGAGAGCCACGGGAACGGGGGGGGGGGGCAGGGACAGAGCCGTACCGGGCTGGTGAGAGCCACGGGAACGGGGGGGGGGGGCAGGGACAGAGCCGTACCGGGCTGGTGAGAGCCACGGGAACGGGGGGGGGGGGCAGGGACAGAGCCGTACCGGGCTGGTGAGAGCCACGGGAACGGGGGGGGGGGGGCAGGGACAGAGCCGTACCGGCCTGGTGAGAGCCACGGGAACGGGGGGGCAGGGACAGAGCCATACCGGGCTGGTGAGAGCCACGGGAACGGGGGGGCAGGGACAGAGCCGTACTGGGCTGGTGAGAGCCACGGGAACGGGGGGGCAGGGACAGAGCCGTACCGGGCTGGTGAGAGCCACGGGAACGGGGGGGGCAGGGACAGAGCCATACCGGCCTGGTGAGAGCCACGGGAACGGGGGGGGGGGGCAGGGACAGAGCCGTACCGGGCTGGTGAGAGCCACGGGAACGGGGGGGCAGGGACAGAACCATACCGGCCTGGTGAGAGCCACGGGAACGGGGGGCAGGGACAGAGCCATACCGGGCTGGTGAGAGCCACGGGAACGGGGGGGGGGGGGGGGGCAGGGACAGAGCCGTACTGGGCTGGTGAAAGCCACGGGAACGGGGGGACAGGGACAGAGCCGTACCGGGCTGGTGAGAGCCACGGGAACGGGGGGGCAGGGACAGAGCCGTACCGGCCTGGTGAGAGCCACGGGAACGGGGGGGGGGGGGCAGGGACAGAGCCGTACCGGGCTGGTGAGAGCCACGGGAACGGGGGGGCAGGGACAGAGCCGTACCGGGCTGGTGAGAGCCACGGGAACGGGGGGGCAGGGACAGAGCCGTACCGGCCTGGTGAGAGCCACGGGAACGGGGGGGCAGGGACAGAGCCGTACCGGCCTGGTGAGAGCCGTGGCGGGGGGGGGGGGCAGAGCTGTACCGACCAGTACCAGCCTGGTGAGAGCCACGGGAACGGGGGGGCAGGGACAGAGCCGTACCGGCCTGGTGAGAGCCGTTGCGGGGGTGGGGGCAGAGCTGTACTGACCAGTACCAGCCTGGTGAGAGCCACGGGGGGCAGGGACAGGGACAGAGCCGTACCAGCCTGGTGAGAGCCACGGGGGGCAGGGACAGGGACAGAGCTGTACCGGCCTGGTGAGAGCCATGGAGCAGGGGAGCCATACCAAATGGTACTGGCATAGTGACAGCAGCGGGAGGTCAGGGGCATGCTTACAGTTGCCAGCCCGATGAGAGCGCAGTGGGGGGGAGGGAGGGGAGACCCACCCTGTGAGTTCACAGGGGGCCTGTGGGGCATATTGACCGGTATTGGCCTGGTGACAGTGCGCGGGGGGCCCTGCAGGGGGTACTGACCGGTACCGGCCCGGTGAGAGCGCGCGGGGGGCCCGCAGGGGGTACTGACCGGTACCGGCCCGGTGAGAGCCCGCGGGGGGCCCTGCAGGGGGTACTGACCGGTACCGGCCCGGTGAGAGCGCGCGGGGGGCCCGCAGGGGGTACTGACCGGTACCGGCCCGGTGAGAGCCCGCGGGGGGCCCTGCAGGGGGTACTGACCGGTACCGGCCCGGTGAGAGCCCGCGGGGGGCCCTGCAGGGGGTACTGACCGGTACCGGCCCGGTGAGAGCCCGCGGGGGGCCCTGCAGGGGGTACTGACTGGTACCGGCCCGGTGAGAGCGCGCGGGGCGCCCGCAGGGGGTACTGACCGGTACCGGCCCGGTGAGAGCGCCCGGGGGGCCCGCAGGGGGTACTGACCGGTACCGGCCCGGTGAGAGCCCGCGGGGGGCCCGCAGGGGGTACTGACCGGTACCGGCCCGGTGAGAGCCCGCGGGGGGCCCGCAGGGGGTACTGACCGGTACCGGCCCGGTGAGAGCCCGCGGGGGGCCCGCAGGGGGTACTGACCGGTACCGGCCCGGTGAGAGCGCCCGGGGGGCCCGCAGGGGGTACTGACCGGTACCGGCCCGGTGAGAGCGCGCGGGCGGCCCGCAGGGGGTACTGACCGGTACCGGCCCGGTGAGAGCCTGCGGGGGGCCCGCAGGGGGTACTGACCGGTACCGGCCCGGTGAGAGCCCGCGGGGGGCCCGCAGGGGGTACTGACTGGTACTGGCTCCGTGAGAAGACCGGGCGGCGGAGGCGTACTGGGCTGATGAGCACTGGTGCAGGAGGGCGTGCACGGCAGAGGAGAGCTGCCTGGTGTTCCTGAGGGGAATGGCAGGGGAGGGGTTCTTTTAGCTGGGGTCAGGAGGGGAACGTCTCGGTCAGGGCCCCTCTGACGCCCCTGTGTGTGTGCAGATCTGGACCCTGCCCGGAGGGATACTGCGCTGGCCCGGCGGTTGCGGGAAAACCGAGAGGTGGCGCTGACACGGTTGGACAGCGTCATTTCACGCTACGCCCAGCTGCAGGACGAGAGCGAGGAGGAGGAGCGTGTGCGCAAGAGAGCGGCCCGGAGCAGCGCTACCCCCCAGCAGCAGGAGGGACTGCTGCCCCCACCCTGCCCCATGGCATCTGACCCAGGGGAGGGGCAACCCTGCATGCAGGTGAAGGGATAGTGGATCTGGCCCTGCAGCCCAGAGGAATGGGATGGGGGGGAAGCTGCCAAGCTGTACTCAGCCTCCTGTGGGCAGTATTCCAGCTCCTAGCGCAGCTGTGCCCCACGGCTGCACAGCGCGGGCAGGCAAAGGGCACGGATCGGCAGCTCTGTGGGGACACATCTGGCATGACGCCCCCTTCTCCACCTCCCCAGGGCAGTACCAGCACACCAAGCCAGCAGGCTCCTGAGAACGACGACTCGGACTCCGAGGAGGAAGAGCCCTCGTCGGACACAGACATCGAGAAGGAGCTGCAGCAGAGCCAAGAGGGGGGGGAGGAAGAGGAAGAGGATGCTGCTGTGCAGGGTATGTTGCCAGTAAAGCCAGGGCACCTGGGTTCTGGGAGGAGTGGGGGGGGGGGGCTGTGAGCCAGGGCACCTGGGTTCTGGGAGGATCATGGGGGGGGGGGAGCTGTGAGCCAGGGCACCTGGGTTCTGGGAGGAGTGGGGGGAGGGGCTGTGAGCCAGGGCACCTGGGTTCTGGGAGGAGTGGGGGGGGGGCTGTGAGCCAGGGCACCTGGGTTCTGGGAGGATCATGGGGGGGGGAGCTGTGAGCCAGGGCACCTGGGTTCTGGGAGGATCATGGGGGGGGGGCTGTGAGCCAGGGCACCTGGGTTCTGGGAGGAGGGGGGGGGGGGCTGTGAGCCAGGGCACCTGGGTTCTGGGAGGAGTGGGGGGGGCTGTGAGCCAGGGCACCTGGGTTCTGGGAGGATCATCGGGAGGGGGGGAGGTGTCATAATGAGCGCGGGGGGCTGTGAGCCAGGGCATCTAGGTACTGGGAGGATCGGGGGTGGGGGCTAGGAGCCAGGGCACCTGGGTTCTCTCCCAGCTTCGTTCTATGCTGTGACCGCTCCCCTAGACACGGAAGCAGCAGACGAGGACCTGGCCCGAGACCAGGACGACCAGTGCATGGAGTTGGGCGTGGAGCCACTGCCCTGCTCATCAGGCGGGGAGGATGAAGATGATGACGACGAGGAGGAAGAAGAGGAGGAAGAAGAGGAGGAGGAGGAGGAGTCCCTGCCCCATGCAGAGGGCGATGGGCCTCTGCCCCACAAACAGCAGGAGGGGGAAAGGGCACTGGCCAGCCCAGAACAGGAGCTGTTTGTGCTGGAGATTGAGACACTGCCTCTGGAACTCAGCGAGACGCCTCCGCCCTCCCCCCACATCCCTGGGGGCTCTGAGGCCACCCCGAAGGCTGTCCCTTTGTCCCCAGAGCCCTCTGAGGCCACCCCACTGGGTCCCCCCTCTCCCGAGACGGGGTCTTCCCGGACTGAGCAGGTTTCCCAGGCGGAGCCTGCGAGCCTGGGGGTGAAACAAGAGCGAGGCAGCACGGGGGACGTGGGGCTTCGGACTCGGCCCTCGGCCAAGAGAAGGCGGCCATCTGCCCCTGCAAGCCCCCTGGCCCAGCCCTTGGAGAACGGGGGCAGCGTCATCAGCTCCACCAGCTTCAACGGCAGCATTGGGCCCCCAGCCTGCAAGAGGGGACGGCGGGAGCTGCCCTGCAGTGACAGGTGGGGGCCAGGCAGCATGCGAGGAAGGGGGTGCGCTGGGTGGCAGGTGAACAGGCGCCCTGTGCATCCAGGCAGAGCTAACATGGTGGGTCCCTCCCTCTCGTCCTGCTCCTGATGGAGAGCCACGGGCCTCAGCCACTGTCGGCGTCTGGTGGCCCCATCCGAGCTCCTGTGGGTGAAGGGGGTGCCAGCATCTTCCAAGGGCCCCTCCCTCTTGGCTTGCTAGGAATTGGGCTGGGAGAAGGGGCTGGGTCCCAGAGGCTGCCTCTCTTCCTGACACCCTCTCTCCTGCCTTTGGCAGTGGATGTGTGGAGGTTCACAGCGTGGGCTCTGAGGAGGAGGACTTAGAGCTGCTGCTCACAGGCCGGCCACCTGGCAGCTCCCTGCCTGACTCCACCCGGGCCGACTCACCCTTCCAGAGCCTGGTCAGCAGTTCCCAGGGCAGTCCGCAGCAGTGTCAGCGCTACCTGCCCAAGGCCTGCAAGGTGAGGGGCCAGCGGGGCAGATGGGGCGGGAGGTCCGGGGGTGCGGAGAGGTGGCCTGACCCTGTGTCCTTGCCCTGCTCTCTCCGCAGGCCAGCGTAGCAACCCAGTGTGACCCGGAGGAGATCATCATCCTGTCAGATTCGGACTAGACCCTGCCTCTGCTGGGGGGGCTGCAGACTTGGGGAAAGGAGGGGTGCGGAGGGGCTGGGGGGCCCCCACCCGGAGAGCATTTGTACAAAGGAAATGTGAAAACCCAGCAAGGAATAAAATCTTGTTTTTCTTATGTGCAGCGGCTGGGTCAGGCTGTGACTGGGGGGGGCTGGGCAAGGGCTGGTGTCTCTGGGGGGGAGGGGAGTGGGCAGTGACCCGGGGAGGGGCAAGGGCTGGTGTGTCTGGGGGGGAGGGGAGTGGGCAGTGACCCGGGGAGGGGGAGGGGCTGGTGTCTCTGGGGGGGGAGGGGAGTGGGCAGTGACCCGGGGAGGGGCAAGGGCTGGTGTGTCTGGGGGGGAGGGGAGTGGGCAGTGACCCGGGGAGGGGGAGGGGCTGGGTCAGGCTGTGACTGGGGGGGCTGGGGTCTCTGGGGGGGGGGAGGGGGGAGTGGGCAGTGATGGGGGGGCTGGGCAAGGGCTGGTGTCTCTGGGGGGGGGGGAGTGGGCAGTGACCTGGGGAGGGGTAAGGGCTGGTGTCTCTGGGGGGGGAGGGGAGTGGGCAGTGACCCGGGGAGGGGTAAGGGCTGGTGTCTCTGGGGGGGGAGGGGAGTGGGCAGTGACCCGGGGAGGGGCAAGGGCTGGTGTGTCTGGGGGGGAGGGGAGTGGGCAGTGACCCGGGGAGGGGGAGGGGCTGGGTCAGGCTGTGACTGGGGGGGCTGGGGTCTCTGGGGGGGAGGGGAGTGGGCAGTGATGGGGGGGCTGGGCAAGGGCTGGTGTCTCTGGGGGGGGGAGTGGGCAGTGACCTGGGGAGGGGCTGGGCAAGGGCTGGTGTCTCTGGGGGGGGGGGGGAGTGGGCAGTGACCTGGGGAGGGGCTGGGCAAGGGCTGGTGTCGCGGGGGGGGGGGGGGGAGTGGGCTAGCCTGTGACGGGGTGGCAGTGGGGGGCAGGTAGCTGAGGGAGGGGATGGGGGCGGGAGTGGGGGCAGGGCGGGGCTAGGCTGGCAGTGGGAGGGGGCGGGGCTAGGCTGGCAGTGGAGGGCAGGTGGCAGTGGGGGCGGGGCTAGGCTGGCAGTGGGAGGGGGGCGGGGCTAGGCTGCCTGTCTGTCAGTGAGGCGAGCGTTAAAGGCCGGGCGGGCGGGCCCGTCGGAGGACACTTTCCCGGGGACGCCAGGGCGCCTGCGCAGCGCTTTAAGGCCTCTCAGGCTCGGCATTTAAAGGTGAGGCGGCGGTGTCGGCCAACCTAGGTGGCACCCGCCCCTGTGCCTTTAAGAGGCCGGGCCGCCGCGAGGGGGCCGCATTAAAGGGGAGGTCTTGGTGTCGGCCGACTCTGTCCCCGTGGCGCCGCGCCTGCCCCTTTAAGTCGGGGCGGGGCCGGAGGCGGAGGGGGATTAACAAGATGGCGGCGGCGGCCTGAGCCCCGGAGCGCGAGCGGCGGGTGAGCAGCGGGGACGGGGCAACGGGGGCCGGGGGGGGCTGGGGGGTAGGTGAGGGGGGCGGGGAGACGGGGCGGGGGGGAGACGGGGGGGTAGGTGAGGGGGGGCTGGGAGACGGGCTGGGGGGGGCTGGGGGCTGGGAGACAGGCCGGGGGGGGCTGAGGGGGGGGGTGGGCGGGGGGCGGGGGAGGGGGGGGACGGGGAGGGGGGGGGGAGACGGGGGGGGTAGGTGAGGGGGCTGGGAGACAGGCCGGGGGGGGGCTGGGGGCTGGGAGACAGGCCGGGGGAGGCTGGGGGGTAGGTGAGGGGAGGCAGGGGGGGCTGGGGGGTAGGTGAGGGGGGGCTGGGAGACAGGCCGGGGGGGGGGCTGGGGGTAGGGGGGGGGGCGGGGGGGGCCGGGGGGGTGAGGTGGGGGGGCGGGGAGGCGGGCCGGGGGGGGCTGGGGGGTGGGAGGTGCCGGGGGGGAGGGGGGGGGGGTGAGGCAGGGGGGGCGGGGGGGTGAGGGGGGGGGGGGGGGGGGGGGGCTGGGGGGTAGAGCGGGGGGGCCGGGGGGGAGGTGAGGGGGGGGGGGGGCAGGGAGGGGGGGCTGGGGGGGCAGGTGGGGGAGGCAGGGGGGCTGGGGGTAGGTGAGGGGGGGCTGGGAGGCAGGGCCGGGAGGGGGCCGGGGGGGGCTGGGGGGTAGGTGAGGGGAGGCAGGGGGGGCTGGGAGGCGGGCCGGGGGGGCTGGGGGGTAGGGGGGGAGGCAGGGGGGGGGGGGTAGGTGGGGGGGGCTGGGGGGAGGGGGGGGGGGGGTAGGGGAGGCAGGGGGGGGGGCGGGGGGGTGGGGGGGTGGGGGGTAGGGGGGGCTGGGAGGGGGGCAGGGGGGGGCGGGCTGGGGGGGGCCGGGGGGGCTGGGGCAGGGGGGCAGGGTGGCTGGCAGGGGGGGGGGGGCTGGGAGGCAGGGGGCCTGGGGGGTGGGGGGAGGCGGGCCGGGGGGGCTGGGGGGTAGGTGAGGGGAGGCGGGGGGGCTGGGAGCGGCCCCCGGGTCAGACCAATGGTCCGCCCAGCCCGGCGCTGGGGCTGATCCAGTGGCCCCGCCCAGCGAGGAGCGCGCGGCTCTCGTGGTCCCTGCTGCGGGGTGGGCGCCGCACGTGCCCCCCCGGGGAGGGTGGCTCAGGGGTTGGAGCAGGGCCTGCCTACGCAGGGTTGGGAGTTCGATGCTTGAGGGGCCTTTGGGGCTTTGGGCAGAATCTGCCAGGGATGGTACTTGGTCCCGCGGGGGGGCGCTGGACTGAGGTCCCTTCCAGTTCTAGGCGATCTTTGTCCCTCACTCCCCAGGGGAGCGGAGCAATGTGGCCCCCCAGCCGCCACTGGCCCCCCAGCCGCCACTGGCCCCCCAGCCGGTTGTTCCTCTGGTCTGCGAGGAGGGGCAGAGCCTGGGGTGGAGGGAGCTTGTCTCCGCCCTGGGTGTCCTCTCACTAGTCACCTCCGCTGAGTGGTCCCAACTAACTGAGACCCATTCGTTTGGGGGTCCAGTGGGGATCACGTTTCCCGTGTGTAGAGTTCTGCTTGTAGCGGTGCTGAATTGCAGGTGCCCGTTTGGGACCCGCTCACCCAGTTGTGTGCAGTCTCTGGGTAGCTTTGAGTTTAACTTACCTGGAGTCATTTTCCATCAGCCATACGTTTTGCTGCTTTCCCGGGGGAGGGGTTGTGGGCTGGACTAGGAGCCATTGGAATCGGGCGGGGCGGGGGAGTATGGAGAGGTGTTGGCAGGAGGGGCACACATTGGGGATGGCGTGGGAGCAGGAATGGCTGTTGGTGGGGTGGGGCGGAGGGTTATGACAGGAGCTATGGGGAGGGAATTGTGATTTGGCAATAAGGCAAGATGGGGAAGAGGGGCACTGGAGTCTCCCATCAGAGTACCCTGCTCCTGCTCCCACCACCCAGAAACCCCGTCTCTGCCAGTGGCACCCCTCCTCCACATTCCCAGGTCCAGGGGCATTGCTCTGTTCCTGTCAAACAGCCTGTGGAAAGCCAAGGCTGACTTCTGCCAAGCGCTCGGGCCCTGGGGGGTCTGTGGGGTGCAGCATCGAGGAAGGGGGGGGGTGTCCCAGCACTTCACAGCTCTGCCCCTCTGTCTCCTGCAGGCAGCGCATCGCCGGCAACATGGACCCGGCGTGCGGGGCCATCGTGCACGTAGACTTCCCTGAGATCACCAGCGCCCTGCTGGAGAACCTGAACCAGCAGCGGGTGGAGGGCAAGCTCTGTGACATCTCCATCCACGTGCAGGGCCGGGTCTTCCGGGCCCACCGGGCCGTGCTGGCCGCCTCCTCGCCCTACTTCCACGACCAGGTGCTGCTCAAGAACATGACGTCCATCGTGCTGCCCAATGTCATGGACCCGGGTGCCTTCGAGACCGTGCTGGGCTCTGCCTACACCGGCAAGCTCAGCATGGCCTCGGACGAGATCGTCAACTTCCTCACCGTGGGCAGCGTGCTGCAGATGTGGCACATCGTGGACAAGTGCACGGAGCTGCTCAAGGAGGGGCGGGGCGCCGCCGGCCCCTCGCCCTCCTCCTCCTTCCGCGCCCACTCCAGTCGCACAAGCGAGAACCAGTCCCCCAGCAGCAGCAACTACTTCAGCCCCCGGGAGACGGGCGAGGGGCCAGAGCATGGGGCAGCAAAGTACCCTCTGCGGGGGGCGGCGGGCGGCGTGGAACGGGACGGATCGGAGGGACCAGACGAGGAGGTGATCTTCCAGGCCGAGAAGGGCCCTGCCCGCGGCCCTGAGCCCTTCTCTGGGGGCAGCCGGTTCCTCCTGGAGACAGACGATGACGTGAGCGACAGCGGCGGGGACGGTGGGGGCGGGGGGCGGCGCCCAGCCTACGTGCAGCCCAGCATCGTGCCCCAAAAGCAGTGGGTGTACATCAAGAAGGAGCGGCCGCAGGAGGACCTGGTACTGACCTGCGAGGAGGACGAGGACCCGGTGGAGGTGGGGCCCGCCCCTGGTGAGCCCCCCCTGAGCATCAGTGACGTGCGCACGCTGACCCAGCCTTCCGGGGCCAAGCTGGAGGAGCAGGTCAACTTCTGTGAGTCCTCGGAGGACTTCCCCTCGGCCTACGAGGGCCTGGAGGAGGGGCCGGGGGCCGGCAGCAGCTTCGCCCAGCGCTCCCTCATGCCCATGGACATGCAGGGCAACCAGATCCTGGTCTTCCCCCCGCAGGCGCCTGTGGAGCATGGGGCCGTGCAGCTGGCGGCTGGCTCGGGTGACGGCAACAAGATCTTCATGTGCCACTGCGGCAAGGCCTTCTCCCACAAGAGCATGCGGGACCGGCACGTCAACATGCACCTCAACCTGCGCCCCTTCGACTGCCCCGTCTGCAACAAGAAGTTCAAGATGAAGCACCACCTGACGGAGCACATGAAGACCCACACTGGTCTCAAGCCCTACGAGTGCGACGTCTGCGCCAAGAAGTTCATGTGGCGCGACAGCTTCATGCGCCACAAGGGGCACTGCGAGCGGCGGCACCGCCTGGCGGCCCCGGGCACCCCCTCCAAGAAAGAGCACGCTGGCGGGGCAGGGGAGGGCGACTGGGCAGCGCTGCGGGAGGGCCAGGCTGCAGGGCGGTCTCCCCGCAGCGAACTGGGCTTTAGCGGGGGCACTGGGGCCAAGATGTGACCGCGGGGAGCTCCCTCCCCAACGGACCCTGGGGTGCAGACACGCCCCCTCCTGCTGCCAGGGTGCCTCCTGGAACCCGCTGCACAGACTTACCAGTGAATGGACCCCTGCCCGCATTGGCCGCCTCTTCCCATTATGCTGTGGGGCAGGGAGGGGAGCTGGGGGAGACGGGAGCAGTGATGATTGTACAGACTGAAATCTCTCTCGGGCCCCGAAAGAACCCTTCCCTGCCATTCTGGGGCTAGGAGGGGGCTGGATTCCTTGGCCTGTGGCTTTGTGGGTCCCTAGCTGTGTGCCCGGGCGGAGGCTAGGACTCCTGGGTCCTTGAGGAACTTGTAACACTAACCCCGTCCTTGCTGGGTGGGGACTCCTCCCATGCACATGATGGGCTAAGGAGCTGGGGGGTCTTTATGGGGCGTGCCCCTCTGTGCTGTATGTAGCAGGCCGACCTGTGGGTCGGTGAGTCTGTGTCCCTGTCTATCCAGCCGTCTGTGATTTACTTGCGTTTTCTCGTCTGTGTAATGGAATCTGCCACCCACTCCTCTGTCCCTTCTTGAGCGTGGGCCCGGCCCCATCTCCCCTCAGGCCAGCCCACCTCCACCCTGGAGCCGGGCCTCCTGGCCGTGGGGGATCCGGGGCTGGGCCCAGCGGCAGGCGGGCAGGGGGCGCTGGAGATGGACCGCAGCATGCTGGAAGGGCAGGGAAGAAGTATAATGCCTTGTGGGACTCACGCTGAGACGCCCTGGGCTGCTGTGCTCCCGCTAGCCCGCCCAGCCCAGGAGCAGCTGCCCAGGTGGGCTGTGGGTGGCTGAGCGCTCACCAGGATTAGCAGGGTCAGTTCGGGGCAGGGACCAGAGCAGAGCTGGCCTCTGGGGGGGATAGGACCCATGTCCCCCTCACTTTGTAGTGGGGGTTCCTCTGTCCCTCCCTGGAACAGCGCCCCCTTCTGACCTGCTCCCGTCCCTCCAGCTCTTCCCTCCCTGGGGGCCAGAGCCCCTCCAGGGCTGGCCTGGCCCGCACCCCCTTCCCACAGAGAGAAGCTGCAGGTTGGTACTACACCCTCCCCGGCCCCACGGGGCATTCCAGGGGGAAGGGCTGGTTCCCGGGTATTTGTTTTAGTAATCCCCCCATAGCAAACTGAGCAGGGATAAGGGGGGGCTCTAACACCCCCCCACCCAGCGCTGGGCTAGTGGGGAAGCTGCTGCTCTGGGCCTGCAGATTCCTGGGTTCTCTCCCCAGCTCTGGGGCCTGAGGGGCAGGACTGGAAGCCAGGACCCCTGGGTTCTCTCCCCAGCCGTGGGTTAGCAGTGGGGTCCGGTAGGGTGAAGGGATTGGGGGAGGGGAGCCAGGACTCCTAGGTTCTCTCCCCAGCCGTGGGTTAGCAGTGGGGTGCGGTAGGGTGAAGGGGTTGGGGGAGGGGAGCCAGGACTCCTAGGTTCTCTCCCCAGCCGTGGGTTAGCAGTGGGGTGCGGTAGGGTGAAGGGGTTGGGGGAGGGGAGCCAGGACTCCTGGGTTCTCTCCCCAGCCGTGGGTTAGCAGTGGGGTGCGGTAGGGTGAAGGGGTTGGGGGAGGGGAGCCAGGACTCCTAGGTTCTCTCCCCAGCCGTGGGTTAGCAGTGGGGTGCGGTAGGGTGAAGGGGTTGGGGGAGGGGAGCCAGGACTCCTGGGTTCTCTCCCCAGCCGTGGGTTAGCAGTGGGGTGCGGTAGGGTGAAGGGATTGGGGGAGGGGAGCCAGGACTCCTAGGTTCTCTCCCCAGCCGTGGGTTAGCAGTGGGGTGCGGTAGGATGAAGGGGTTCGGGGAGGGGAGCCAGGACTCTCCCCAGCCATGGGTTAGCAGTGGGGTCCGGTAGGGTGAAGGGGTTGGGGGAGGGGAGCCAGGACTCCTGGGTTCTCTCCCCAGCTGTGGGGTGCGGTAGGGTGAAGGGGTTGGGGGAGGGGAGCCAGGACTCCTGGGTTCTCTCCCCAGCCGTGGGTTAGCAGTGGGGTGCGGTAGGGTGAAGAGGTTGGGGGAGGGGAGCCAGGACTCCTGGGTTCTCTCCCCAGCCGTGGGTTAGCAGTGGGGTGCGGTAGGGTGAAGGGGTTGGGGGAGGGGAGCCAGGACTCCTGGGTTCTCTCCCTAGCCGTGGGTTAGCAGTGGGGTGCGGTAGGGTGAAGGGGCTGGGAGAGAGGAGCCAGGACTCCTGGGTTCTCCTCGTTACAGAGTAAGTCTCCCCCCGTTGTACCTCTGTGCCTGTTTTCCCTGCTGCAGCCTGGGGTGCTGCTCCCCCTCCTGGCGCAGAGGAGCTGGGTGCGGTGCGTCTGCTGTGCTCAGAGCAGGGCTCCCTGCTCCCCGTCCCCATGGCTCCCCCTCCTGGCGCAGAGGAGCTGGGTGCGGTGCGTCTGCTGTGCTCAGAGCAGGGCTCCCTGCTCCCCGTTCCCGTGGCTCCCCCTCCTGGCGCAGAGGAGCTGGGTGTGGTACGTCTGCTGTGCTCAGAGCAGGGCTCCCCGTTCCCGTGGCTCCCCCTCCTGGCGCAGAGGAGCTGGGTGCGGTGCATCTGCTGTGCTCAGAGCAGGGCTCCCTGCTCCCCGTCCCCGTGGCTCCCCCTCCTGGCGCAGAGGAGCTGGGTGCGGTGCGTCTGCTGTGCTCAGAGCAGGGCTCCCCGTTCCCGTGGCTCCCCCTCCTGGCGCAGAGGAGCTGGGTGTGGTGCGTCTGCTGTGCTCAGAGCAGGGCTCCCTGCTCCCCGTCCCCGTGGCTCCCCCTCCTGGCGCAGAGGAGCTGGGTGCGGTGCGTCTGCTGTGCTCAGAGCAGGGCTCCCTGTTCCCGTGGCTCCCCCTCCTGGCGCAGAGGAGCTGGGTGCGGTGCGTCTGCTGTGCTCAGAGCAGGGCTCCCTGCTCCCCGTCCCCGTGGCTCCCCCTCCTGGCGCAGAGGAGCTGGGTGCGGTGCGGTGCGTCTGCTGTGCTCAGAGCAGGGCTCCCTGCTCCCCGTCCCCGTGGCTCCCCCTCCTGGCGCAGAGGAGCTGGGTGCGGTGCGTCTGCTGTGCTCAGAGCAGGGCTCCCCGTTCCCGTGGCTCCCCCTCCTGGCGCAGAGGAGCTGGGTGCGGTAAGTCTGCTGTGCTCAGAGCAGGGCTCCCTGCTCCCCGTTCCCGTGGCTCCCCCTCCTGGCGCAGAGGAGCTGGGTGCGGTGCGTCTGCTGTGCTCAGAGCAGGGCTCCCTGCTCCCCGTCCCCGTGGCTCCCCCTCCTGGCGCAGAGGAGCTGGGTGCGGTGCGTCTGCTGTGCTCAGAGCAGGGCTCCCCGTTCCCGTGGCTCCCCCTCCTGGCGCAGAGGAGCTGGGTGCGGTGCGTCTGCTGTGCTCAGAGCAGGGCTCCCCGTTCCCGTGGCTCCCCCTCCTGGCGCAGAGGAGCTGGGTGTGGTACGTCTGCTGTGCTCAGAGCAGGGCTCCCCGTTCCCCGTCCCCGTGGCTCCCCCTCCTGGCGCAGAGGAGCTGGGTGTGGTGCGTCTGCTGTGCTCAGAGCAGGGCTCCCTGCTCCCCGTCCCCGTGGCTCCCCCTCCTGGTGCAGAGGAGCTGGGTGTGGTACGTCTGCTGTGCTCAGAGCAGGGCTCCCCGTTCCCGTGGCTCCCCCTCCTGGTGCAGAGGAGCTGGGTGCGGTGCGTCTGCTGTGCTCAGAGCAGGGCTCCCCGTTCCCGTGGCTCCCCCTCCTGGCGCAGAGGAGCTGGGTGCGGTGCGTCTGCTGTGCTCAGAGCAGGGCTCCCCGTTCCCCGTCCCCGTGGCTCCCCCTCCTGGTGCAGAGGAGCTGGGTGTGGTACGTCTGCTGTGCTCAGAGCAGGGCTCCCCGTTCCCGTGGCTCCCCCTCCTGGTGCAGAGGAGCTGGGTGTGGTACGTCTGCTGTGCTCAGAGCAGGGCTCCCCGTTCCCTGTCCCCGTCCCCGTGGCTCCCGTCTCGTCCCTTTTGTAACTTGATTCTGTTGGTTTTTTAATGTCTATAAATATTTATTGGTCTGTTGACGCCTGGCTCCTGCCTCTTATTGTTCCAGTGCCCCCGAGGGGGATAGTCACCCACGGGCAGCACCCCTCCAGGAATGGACCCCAAAATGGCATGAGGTCCCCCCGGCTGGGATCCCCTCCGGCCAAGTCCCCCTCTATGCCAAGCTGGGGCCCTGGACGCAGCCGGCCCCCCAACGCCCTGGCACATGCTGTTTTGAGGTTCCTGTCTGTCCTTGTTGCTGGTTATATCACACACACCCGGTCCCGTTACACAACCAGCACAGCAAGCCAGATTCACAGCCCAAAGGGGCTGGGCATGGGGTTATATAACCCCCCCCCCCCCGTGGGGCACAGGATAAAAGCAACCCCACAACTGGTTTGAGCCCAAACGCAGGGGAAGAGCTGGGTGACACTCCAAACGCTCCACCCCAGTGAGTCGGCAGGAGGGTGGGGGTTCAGAGCTTGCGGTCTCTGGATTTGGAGGGGTCCTGGAAGCTGATCCTTTTGGGCTGAGGGACTGTTGGGGGGCCCTGGGGGCTGATCCCACTGGGCTGGGGGAACTGGTGGGGTCAGAGCTTGGGTGTTTGGATTTGGGGGGCTCTGGGGGCTGATCCCACTGGATGGCAGGTGCTGGGGGGACTAGTGGGTGTAGGGGCCTACAGGCTGCGTGGTTTGTGGTAGCACCCCATGTTCTCTGGCCTTGGGTGCAATGGGGAGCGTGCGGGGGGGGGCGGCTCTCACCAGCCTGAGTCTCTCCCTGCAGCTTCTGTTACGACGCCCCTCAGGATGGCTCTGCGAATGGCCCCCCTACTGCTCCTGGCCTTAGCATGGGAGGCCTGGGGAGAGAGGTGAGCAGGGTGGGGGGGGGAATCCCCAAACTCCTTCCCCCCCCCATGCCACGGGGCAGGAGAGCGAGTCCTGCGCAACCCCCAGGGGCAACAGGACCAGTTACAGGGAGGGGCGGTCACGGGGCCAGTCCTGGGGCTGGGGGCCCTGACTCTGCCTATGGGGCTTTGCAGGGAGAAGCCCGAATTCTGCAGGGAAGTTGCTGAATGTTTCAACTTTGACCTCAACTGCACCAGCCCTGACTACCAGGTGAGGCCCCGGGGGAGAGGGAGACCTTGCTGAGACCCCCCCCATCTCTGGGGGGGGAGCAGGGACTCCCCCATGCTCTGCCCCACAGGGCCGGCTTTACCCCCCCTCAGCCTGGGTCAGCACCCGCGTGAACAGCACCTACGCTGCGGCCAAGGTGACCGGCTTCTGGCGCCTCCTCCGCTACATCCAGGGCCAGAACCAGCTGGGTAAGGTGACCCCCAGAGCCCCTCACGCAGCCCCCCCCCCGCCAGCCTCAGACCCCCCCCGAGAGATCCCCCAGAGCCCCTCACGCAGCCCCCCCCGCCAGCCTCAGACCCCCCCGAGAGATCCCCCAGAGCCCCTCACGCAGCCCCCCCCCCGCCAGCCTCAGACCCCCCCGAGAGATCCCCCAGAGCCCCTCACGCAGCCCCCCCCCGCCAGCCTCAGACCCCCCCGAGAGATCCCCATGTAGCCCCTCCCCCGCCAGCCCCAGACCCCCGCCCGGAGAGATCCCCCCTGCAGCCCCTCCCTCTGCCCTGCAGCCCCCCCCGCCAGCCTCAGACCCCCCCCGAGAGATCCCCCAGAGCCCCTCACGCAGCCCCCCCCGCCAGCCCCAGACCCCCCCCGAGAGATCCCCCATGTAGCCTCTCCCCCGCCAGCCTCAGACCCCCCCCGAGAGATCCCCCATGTAGCCCCTCCCCCACCAGCCTCAGACCCCCCCGGAGAGATCCCCATGTAGCCCCTCCCCCGCCAGCCTCAGACCCCCCCCCCCGGAAAGATCCCCCAGAGCCCCTCACGCAGCTCCCCCCCGCCAGCCTCAGACCCCCCCCGGAGAGATCCCCCATGTAGCCCCTCCCCTGCCGCCCCTCCCCTGCCAGCCTCAGACCCCCCCCGGAGAGAACCCCCATGTAGCCTCTCCCCTGCCAGCCTCAGACCCCCCCCGGAGAGATCCCCCTGCAGCTCCTCCCCCGCCAGCCTCAGACCCCCCCCGAGAGATCCCCCATGTAGCCCCTCCCCTGCAGCCCCTCCCCTGCCAGCCCCAGACCCCCCCCGAGAGATCCCCCATGTAGCCCCTCCCCTGCCGCCCCTCCCCTGCCAGTCTCAGACCCCCCCCGAGAGATCCCCCATGTAGCCCCTCCCCTGCCGCCCCTCCCCTGCCAGCCTCAGACCCCCCCCCCGGAGAGATCCCCCATGTAGCCCCTCCACTGCAGCCCCACCCCCGCCAGCGTCAGACCCCCCCCCCGGAGAGATCCTCCATGGAGCCCCTTCCCTGCAGCCCCTCCCCCGCCAGTCTCAGACCCCCCCCCCGGAGAGATCCCCCATGTAGCCCCTCCCCTGCCGCCCCTCCCCTGCCAGCCCCAGACCCCCCCCGAGAGATCCCCCATGTAGCCCCTACACTGCAGCCCCTCCCCTGCCAGCCTCAGACCCCCCCCCCCCGGAGAGATCCCCCCTGCAGCCCCTCCTCTGCCAGCCTCAGACCCCCCCCGAGAGATCCCCCATGTAGCCCCTCCCCTGCCGCCCCTCCCCTGCCAGCCTCAGACCCTCCCCCGGAGAGATCCCCCATGTAGCCCCTCCCCTGCCGCCCCTCCCCCGCCAGCCTCAGACCCCCCCCCCGGAGAGATCCCCCATGTAGCCCCTCCACTGCAGCCCCTCCCCCGCCAGTCTCAGACCCCCCCCGGAGAGATCCCCCATGTAGCCCCTCCACTGCAGCCCCCCCCCCCCTCCCCCCCCCCCGGAGAGATCCCCCATGTAGCACCTCCACTGCAGCCCCTCCCCCGCCAGTCTCAGACCCCCCCCGGAGAGATCCCCCATGTAGCCCCTCCACTGCAGCCCCTCCCCCGCCAGTCTCAGACCCCCCCTGGAGAGATCCCCCATGTAGCCCCTCCACTGCAGCCCCTCCCCCGCCAGCCTCAGACCCCCTCCCCCGGAGAGATCCCACATGTAGACCCTCCCCTGCAGCCCCTCCCCCGCCAGCCTCAGACCCCCCCCCCCCGGAGAGATCCCCCATGTAGCCACTCCCCTGCAGCCCCTCCCCCGCCAGTCTCAGACCCCCCCCCCGGAGAGATCCCCCATGTAGCCCCTCCCCTGCCGCCCCTCCCCCGCCAGTCTCAGACCCCCCCCCGAGAGATCCCCCATGTAGCCCCTCCCCTGCCGCCCCTCCCCTGCCAGCCTCAGACCCCCCCCGAAGAGATTCCCCATGTAGCCCCTCCCTCTGCCCTGCAGCCCCTCCCCCGCCAGTCTCAGACCCCCCCCGGAGAGATCCCCCATGTAGCCCCTCCACTGCAGCCCCTCCCCCGCCAGTCTCAGACCCCCCCCGGAGAGATCCCCCATGTAGCCCCTCCACTGCAGCCCCTCCCCCGCCAGCCTCAGACCCCCTCCCCCGGAGAGATCCCACATGTAGCCCCTCCCCTGCAGCCCCTCCCCCGCCAGCCTCAGACCCCCCCCGGAGAGATCCCCCATGTAGCCACTCCCCTGCAGCCCCTCCCCTGCCAGTCTCAGACCCCCCCCCCCCGGAGAGATCCCCCATGTAGCCCCTCCCCTGCCGCCCCTCCCCTGCCAGCCTCAGACCCCCCCCCGAAGAGATTCCCCATGTAGCCCCTCCCTCTGCCCTGCAGCCCCTCCCCTGCCAGCCTCAGACCCCCCCCCCAGAGATCCCCCATGTAGCCCCTCCACTGCAGCCCCTCCCCTGCCAGCCTCAGACCCCCCCCCCCCACTGGAGAGATCCCCCATGTAGCCCCTCCCCTGCCGCTCCTCCCCTGCCAGCCTCAGACCCCCCCCGGAGAGATCCCCCATGTAGCCCCTCCCCTGCCAGCCTCAGACCCCCCCCCCCCCGGAGAGATCCCCCATGTAGCCCCTCCACTGCAGCCCCTCCCCTGCCAGCCTCAGACCCCCCCCCGGAGAGATCCCCCATGTAGCCCCTCCCCTGCCAGCCTCAGACCCCCCCCGAGAGATCCCCCATGTAGCCCCTCCCCTGCCGCCCCTCCCCCGCCAGCCTCAGACCCCGCCCCCCGGAGAGATCCCCCATGTAGCCCCTCCCCTGCTGCCCCTCCCCTGCCAGCCTCAGACCCCCCCCGGAGAGATCCCCCATGTAGCCCCTCCCCTGCCAGCCTCAGACCCCCCCCCCCCCGGAGAGATCCCCCATGTAGCCCCTCCACTGCAGCCCCTCCCCTGCCAGCCTCAGACCCCCCCCCGGAGAGATCCCCCATGTAGCCCCTCCCCTGCCAGCCTCAGACCCCCCCCCCCGAGAGATCCCCCATGTAGCCCCTCCCCTGCCGCCCCTCCCCCGCCAGCCTCAGACCCCGCCCCCCGGAGAGATCCCCCATGTAGCCCCTCCCCTGCTGCCCCCCACTGCCAGCCCCAGACCCACCCCCAGAGAGATCCCCCATGTAGCCCCTCCCTCTGCCCTGCAGCCCCTCCCCTCCCTGTCTGACCCCCCCGAGAGCCAACAGCTCCCTGACCCCCCCAAGTAATTCCCACCCCATTGCCCCAGCCATATGCCCCTCTGCTCCCAGTTTGACCCCCCCCAGAGAGCCCACAGCTCCCCAACCCCCATATTCCCTGGCCAGCCACATGCCCCTCTGTGACCCCCACAGTCCCCACCCATATTCCTGTCAGGTTCCCCCAAGCCCCACAACCTCCCATGGAGACCCTCCAGGCCCCCACCCTCATAATAAGCCCAAGAATCTGCCAGGCCTCCACTGCTCCCCATGACCCAGGTGTCGGAGACCCCATGACCCCGAGAACCTCCCCCTCCCACCTGAGGCCCCCGAGGTTAAGGGGGGAATGCTGGGGGCTGGGCCGCCCCTCCCCCCCCGGGCTGCTTCATGTTGAGTGGAGCAGGCCCAGGAGGAAAAGGGGTCAGGCTGGGGGGGTGGAATCCGAGCAAATGTGCCAACCCCCCCCCCCCCAGGAGTGAAGATCCCCATGACGGCCCCGGTTCTGACCCGCGTGGAGCAGCCTGCTGGGGAGATGCAGGAGTTCACGGTGTCCTTCCTGCTGCCCGCAGCCCGGAGGGACCACCCCCCGCAGCCCACCGAGCCCACGGTGAGTGACCCCCCGAGCGCCCCACGGGCCTGCCCCAAGTGACCCCCCGAGCTCCCCACTGCTCCCCACGGGCCTGCCCCAAGTGACCCCCCCGAGCTCCCCACTGCTCCCCACGGGCCTGCCCCAAGTGACCCCCCGAGCTCCCCACTGCTCCCCACGGGCCTGCCCCAAGTGACCCCCCGAGCTCCCCACTGCTCCCCACGGGCCTGCCCCAAGTGACCCCCCGAGCTCCCCACTGCTCCCCACGGGCCTGCCCCAAGTGACCCCCCCGAGCTCCCCACTGCTCCCCACGGGCCTGCCCCAAGTGACCCCCCCGAGCTCCCCACTGCTCCCCACGGGCCTGCCCCAAGTGACCCCCCGAGCTCCCCACTGCTCCCCACGGGCCTGCCCCAAGTGACCCCCCCGAGCTCCCCACTGCTCCCCACGGGCCTGCCCCAAGTGACCCCCCCGAGCTCCCCACTGCTCCCCACGGGCCTGCCCCAAGTGACCCCCCCGAGCTCCCCACTGCTCCCCACGGGCCTGCCCCAAGTGACCCCCCCGAGCTCCCCACTGCTCCCCACGGGCCTGCCCCAAGTGACCCCCCCCGAGCTCCCCACTGCTCCCCACGGGCCTGCCCCAAGTGACCCCCCCGAGCTCCCCACTGCTCCCCACGGGGCCTGCCCCAAGTGACCTCCCGAGCTCCCCACTGCTCCCCACGGGGCCTGCCCCAAGTGACCCCCCCTGAGCTCCCCACTGCTCCCCACGGGGCCTGCCCCAAGTGACCCCCCCTGAGCTCCCCACTGCTCCCCACGGGCCTGCCCCAAGTGACCCCCCCGAGCTCCCCACTGCTCCCCACGGGCCTGCCCCAAGTGACCCCCCCGAGCTCCCCACTGCTCCCCACGGGGCCTGCCCCAAGTGACCTCCCGAGCTCCCCACTGCTCCCCACGGGGCCTGCCCCAAGTGACCCCCCCGAGCTCCCCACTGCTCCCCACGGGCCTGCCCCAAGTGACCCCCCCGAGCTCCCCACTGCTCCCCACGGGCCTGCCCCAAGTGACCCCCCGAGCTCCCCACTGCTCCCCACGGGCCTGCCCCAAGTGACCCCCCCGAGCTCCCCACTGCTCCCCACGGGGCCTGCCCCAAGTGACCCCCCCGAGCTCCCCACTGCTCCCCACGGGCCTGCCCCAAGTGACCCCCCCGAGCTCCCCACTGCTCCCCACGGGCCTGCCCCAAGTGACCCCCCCGAGCTCCCCACTGCTCCCCACGGGCCTGCCCCAAGTGACCCCCCGAGCTCCCCACTGCTCCCCACGGGCCTGCCCCAAGTGACCCCCCGAGCTCCCCACTGCTCCCCACGGGCCTGCCCCAAGTGACCCCCCCGAGCTCCCCACTGCTCCCCACGGGCCTGCCCCAAGTGACCCCCCCGAGCTCCCCACTGCTCCCCACGGGCCTGCCCCAAGTGACCCCCCCCGAGCTCCCCACTGCTCCCCACGGGCCTGCCCCAAGTGACCCCCCGAGCTCCCCACTGCTCCCCACGGGCCTGCCCCAAGTGACCCCCCGAGCTCCCCACTGCTCCCCACGGGCCTGCCCCAAGTGACCCCCCCGAGCTCCCCACTGCTCCCCACGGGCCTGCCCCAAGTGACCCCCCCCGAGCTCCCCACTGCTCCCCACGGGCCTGCCCCAAGTGACCCCCCCGAGCTCCCCACTGCTCCCCACGGGCCTGCCCCAAGTGACCCCCCCGAGCTCCCCACTGCTCCCCACGGGCCTGCCCCAAGTGACCCCCCCGAGCTCCCCACTGCTCCCCACGGGCCTGCCCCAAGTGACCCCCCCGAGCTCCCCACTGCTCCCCACGGGCCTGCCCCCCCCCCCCCCCCGAGCTCCCCACTGCTCCCCACGGGCCTGCCCCAAGTGACCCCCCCCGAGCTCCCCACTGCTCCCCACGGGCCTGCCCCAAGTGACCCCCCCCTGAGCTCCCCACTGCTCCCCACGGGCCTGCCCCAAGTGACCCCCCCCTGAGCTCCCCACTGCTCCCCACGGGCCTGCCCCAAGTGACCCCCCCGAGCTCCCCACTGCTCCCCACGGGCCTGCCCCAAGTGACCCCCCCGAGCTCCCCACTGCTCCCCACGGGCCTGCCCCAAGTGACCCCCCCGAGCTCCCCACTGCTCCCCACGGGCCTGCCCCAAGTGACCCCCCCACTCTCCCAATGGAGCCCCTCTCCCACTACTCCCTATGGAGCCCCCCCCACTGCTCCCCACAGGCCCTGCCCCAAGTGACCCTCCGCAAGCTCCTCACGGAGCCCCCCCACTGCTACCCACGGGGACCCCCTCCCACGCTGCTCCCCACTCTCCCAATGGAGCCCCTCTCCCACTACTCCCTATGGAGCCCCCCCCACTGCTCCCCACAGGCCCTGCCCCGAGTGACTCCCCCCCCCCACTCTCCCAATGGAGCCCCTCTCCCACTACTCCCTATGGAGCCCCCCCCACTGCTCCCCACAGGCCCTGCCCCGAGTGACTCCCCCCCCCCCACTCTCCCAATGGAGCCCCTCTCCCACTACTCCCTATGGAGCCCCCCCCACTGCTCCCCACAGGCCCTGCCCCAAGTGACCCTCCCCAAGCTCCTCACGGAGCCCCCCCACTGCTACCCACGGGGACCCCCTCCCACGCTGCTCCCCACCAAACTCGCTCTGTGACCCTGACTGCCCCATCTACCCTTGGAGGCTGCTGTGAATAACCCGTGTTCCCTTCGTTGCCCCAACCCCACTACCTGGGGGCTGCCCCACAGCTCCCTGCCTGGCTGGGACTCACTGCCTCTCTCTGGCCCAGGTTTTCCTCCAGCAGTTCCCGGCTCTGCCTGTCTACGTTCGCTCCTTTGGGGGGTGGCTCACAGATGCCAACCGTGGGGCCCACGTCCGGGCCCTGGACGCCTCCCTGGAACGGGACGCCCGGCCCTTCGAGCGCACCTGGCACTACGCGGCCGGCTACAACAGGTGGGGCAGGAGGCTGGGCCAGGCAGAGCCAGTGATCCCCGTGGGGGATGGAAACGCTTGGAGCCAGGGCCACCTCCCCCCCAGCTCCCCCTCCCCAGGTGCAGCTGCAGGGCCACTGGGGGGGCACCCCCGAGTCAGGCCCAAACCATTGGGGCATGGCCCCATGCTGGGGGCTGGGAGGGTTCTCAGATTTGGGGCTGTCTCTGATAGACACCTATTTTCCCCCTCCCCCCAATCTGCTCACTGTAGGGGGTGGGGGGCTGCTCTGAGCTACCACCCCCACCCCCTCAAACCTAGCGGGGGGGGACTTTGCCCCCTTCTGCCTGCCCCCAACCTGCCTCTGCTCTGGCAGACTGTGGGGGCAGCTCCAGGGGTTCTAGCCCCCCCCTTTCTCAGAGCAGCTGCAGGGAGGGGGCAGAGGCTTGACCCATTGCTCACAGGGAGGGGGTGAGGGTAATAGGACAGACGGATCCATTGCTTAGGGAGGGGGCAGAGGCTTGACCCATTGCTCACAGGGAGGGGGTGAGGGTAATAGGACAGACGGATCCATTGCTTGGGGGGGGGAGAGCAGACTGACCCATTGCTCACAGAGAGGGGGTGAGGGTAATAGGACAGACGGATCCATTGCTATGGGGGGGGAGCAGACTGACCCATTGCTCACAGGGAGGGGGTGAGGGTAATAGGACAGACGGATCCATTGCTTGGGGGGGGGGAGAGCAGACTGACCCATTGCTCACAGGGAGGGGGTGAGGGTAAGAGGACAGACGGATCCATTGCTATGGGGGAGCAGACTGACCCATTGCTCACAGGGAGGGGGTGAGGGTAATAGGACAGACGGATCCATTGCTTGGGGGGGGGAGAGCAGACTGACCCATTGCTCACAGGGAGGGGGTGAGGGTAAGAGGACAGACGGATCCATTGCTGGGGGGGGGGAGAGCAGACTGACCCATTGCTCACAGGAGATGGGGAGAAGAAAGCAGACTGATCCACTGATAACAGGAGGCATGGGGGGGGGGAAGAGTGCACTGGCCCATTGCTCACAAAGTGGGGGGGGGGTTATCCTCTGTCTGAAGCGGTGGGTTGCGAGGTGTGTGTGTGTGTGGGGGGGGGCTCGGCCTGCAGTGGCTATGATTGGTTGCTCTGCACCAGAAGGTGGGCTAGTGGGGCGGGCAGGCAGCCAATCAAAGGGCTCCAATTCACTGGTGCCACTAACCCCAGCAGCTGAGGGTCCCTGGCGCGGTGGGGGGGAGCATCGGGGTACAAGCTGCAGCAGGCAGGGAGGGGCCCGTTGCACCACAAGGGAGCTGGGGCTGCCTGGGCCCTGGGCATGTGTTACCCCAGGGCGGGGGTAGTGGGTGTCACTGGGACCTGGGGAGGGGGGTGTTCAGGACTCAGCTCTAACATCAGGATCTGGAGGAAAAGGGTTGGGGGGGGGGACTTGTTTGTGTGATACAGTCACTGGGGACTGTCACACCAAGGATGGTTACTGGGGTCGGTGGAGGGAGGGTTACTGGAGGGACACTCACCTATCACACCAGAGGGGAAGTTGATGGGGGGGCACATTTACCTGTCGCTTCACGAGGTGGGGGTTTCCCTGGGTGGACATGTTGTGTGTGCAATGTTCCCTCTCATTTTTTTCCATCCCTGTGTGGAATACATTTTTTCTGTGCACCGAGGCAGCTGTGATGTGTACCACCCCCGCAACAGCTGCTGCTGGCTCTCTGCTCGTCAGTCCAGTGCCGTTGAATTTCTCCTGAGTGGCTGCCCAAGCCGGTGGGGGTGTTATTAGGGAGGGGGCAGGTTTCCCTGTGATCCCCCCCAGAACTAGGGAATTAATGGGGGCTGGTTTCCCCATGGCAGTGGGTTCTGGAGGATTAATGGGGGGGCTGGTTTCCCTGTTACCCGGGAGCTGGGGGATTAGTGGGGGGCCGGTTTCCCCTTCCAGCGGGTTGGAGGGGGTAGTGGGGGGCAGGTTGGGGGGATCGCCCCGGGTCCTGACAGCTCCGATGTCTCTCCGCAGCCCCATGAAGCTGTTTGGCCGGCACAACGAGGTCTGGCGCCTGGCGCTGGGGGCCCTGGGCTGCGCCCCAGAGTGACACCCCCCGTCACCCAAGGGGAGCGAGACGCGCCGAAGTCCGAGCTCCCTCGGCCTGCCCCCCCCCCCCCTGCACAATAAAGCCCAGTGGCCGAGGCCGCCCTGTGTCCGAGGCGTGAATTCTGGGGGGGCCCTAAAGCCGGGCGGCGGGAGGGGGGCGGGCATGGCAGCCCCGAGCCCCAAAGGGTCTGCCCCGGGGGCAGAGAGCGGGAGCCCGACTGGGGCGGAGCACACGGGGGAGAGGGGAGAGGACCAGGGGGATGGGGGGCGGGGAGAGGGGTGCTGCGGGGGAGGGGCGGGGGGGATGGGAGGGGCTGCAGGAGCGAGGGGCGGGGCGTGTCCGTCTGTCTGTCCCGCCCGCTCCCCGAAAGCGAAAGTGAAGCCGGACGGGTATTTCCAGCCCTGCTGCGCCCCTCACCCCGCACCATGGCTCCGCTCGGCCCCCTGGCCCCGGCCCTGCTGCTCCTGCCCGGTGAGTGCGGTCCGGGAGCGTCCCTCGGCTGTCCTCAGCCCCCCAGTAGCTGTGTCCGTCTGTCCTCAGCCCCCCGGTAGCTGTGTCCGTCTGTCCTCAGCCCCCCCCCCCCCGGTAGCTGTGTCCGTCTGTCCTCAGCCCCCCGGTAGCTGTGTCCGTCTGTCCTCAGCCCCCCAGTAGCTGTGTCCGTCTGTCCTCAGCCCCCCGGTAGCTGTGTCCGTCTGTCCTCAGCCCCCCCTCCCCCCAGTAGCTGTGTCCGTCTGTCCTCAGCCCCCCCTCCCCCCAGTAGCTGTGTCCGTCTGTCCTCAGCCCCCCCTCCCCCCGGTAGCTGTGTCCGTCTGTCCTCAGCGCCCCCCAGTAGCTGTGTCCGTCTGTCCTCAGCCCCCCAGTAGCTGTGTCCGTCTGTCCTCAGCCCCCCCTCCCCCCGGTAGCTGTGTCCGTCTGTCCTCAGTCCCCCCTCCCCCCGGTAGCTGTGTCCGTCTGTCCTCAGTCCCCCCCCCCCAGTAGCTGCATCCGTCTGGCCTCAGCCCCCGCCAGGAGTTCTGTCCGTCTGGCCTCAGGTCGCCCCTCCACCGAGCAGCCTGAGCCGCAGGGCTGCCAGGTGTCCGATATTGGTGGCCTCTGTCCAGTAAAAAAGCCAGAATGTACATTTTACATGTCCCGTATTTTCTGCTTTTCTCGGACAGAAAACCGCTTGGGACAGTCTCCCCTGTCGCGGGGGGCGCAGGGGATTTAACGGGGGCTGCTTTTGTGGCTTGGTTGCTTTTTTGGGTTTTTTTGCTCAACCAATTTTTTTCCCCTGCCATGTTCAGTATTTTTTGTGAAAGTATCTGGCAACCCTACTGTCCGGAAACTCGGCTCCCCCCGCCCCCCTGCCGAGAGACACTGCGAGGCCACCTGCCGGGTGTCCTGCCCCATCCCGTGGGCCCAGCTCATTGCCTATCCTGGCCTTGCACCCCCCATAGGTCATGGGGGCAGGGGGTGCTGTGCTCCCAAGGGGCAGGGAAGAAGGGGGCTGTTTGTGGGGAGCCTGCTGTTTATTGGCGGGGGAGTCACTGCTGGAGAGAGGCATCTGGAGGGTCCGTGTATCCCCACTAACGCCCCCTTCCCGGCCCCCAGGGCTGGCTCTGTGCCTGGCTGCAGTGGGGCCTTCCCGGCTGAGCTGCTGGTTCGTGGAGGAGGCCGGCAGGGGTGCGGGAGTGATGCCAAGCGCTGTGACCCAGCGCCGGGCGCTGCTGATGCTGCGGGGGGCCAGAGCGGGGCACCCTGAGACGGAGCCCGAGTTGCCCCCTGACCTAGAGCCAGGCATGGTGTTCGATATTGCTGGTATGTGCCCTCTCCTGTACCCCCGGTTCCAGCCCCCTCACTATCGCCCTGCTGCCCCCGGGATACCCCCACATCCCATCTGCCCCCCCGTGTCCCCACATCCTGCTCCTGCAGTGTCAGCCCCCCAAAACCACCCTACTGCCCCCAGGTTACCCCCACATCCCATCTGTCCCCCCTGTGTCCCCACATCATGCTCCTGCAGTGTCAGCCCCCCAAAACCACCCTACTGCCCCCAGGTTACCCCCACATCCCATCTGTCCCCCCTGTGTCCCCACATCATGCTCCTGCAGTGTCAGCCCCCCAAAACCACCCTACTGCCCCCAGGTTACCCCCACATCCCATCTGCCCCCCCTGTGTCCCCACATCCTGCTCCTGCAGTGTCAGCCCCCCAATACCACCCTACTGCCCCCTGGGGTACCTCCACATCCCATCTGCCCCCCCATATCCCCACATCCTGCTCCTCCAGTGCCAGCCCCCCGATACCACCCTACTGCCCCCGGGATACCCCCACATCCCATCTGCCCCACCTGTGTCCCCACATCCTGCTCCTCCAGTGCCAGCCCCCCGATACCACCCTACTGCCCCCAGGTTACCTCCACATCCCATCTGCCCCCCCGTATCCCCACATCCTGCTCCTCCAGTGCCAGCCCCCCGATACCACCCTACTGCCCCCGGGATACCCCCACATCCCATCTGCCCCCCCGTACTCCCACCCACTGCTCCTCCAGTGCCAGCCCCCTGACACCGCCCAGCTTCTCCCCTCTGCCCCTCCACACTCTCCTCTCACAGCCCCGTCTTTCCCATTCTCCCAAGTGCCTCCCGCCCCCGGCGTCCGGTGCCCTGGTGAGATGGGCACTGGGGTCTCTGTCTCTCTCCCTCAGACTCCGCAGGGGCCCTGCGCCGGGTCCCCCTGCCAGCGGGGGGGCACCCCAAGGAGGGGGAGCTGCCGTCCTGTGAGATCAACGCCTACGCGCCGCAGGAGGCCCACGTGCCCTGGGCAGCCGGCCTGACCCCCGAGCACCGCAGCCCCCCGGGCCTGGGGGGGCCCTGGTTCATCAGCAGCGTCCAGGCCCCCGCCCGGGGCTATGGGGTCAGCACCGTCCTCAAGGCTGAGGAGGCAGCGGGGGCCCAGCCACCAGCAGTCACCATGGCAACTGGTAACCAGGGGAACTAGGGTGGGGAGCAGGGGGAGCCCCTCAGAACCCTGCTGTGGGCACCTCCCGTCTCCTTGGGGCTCCACTTCCTGCCGTGGGGCTCACAGCGCATCCCCAGGGCACTGTCCACATGGTGCTCACAGCCCTGCCCTCCCCTGGGGCACTACGTGAAGCTCGCAGCAGGGTCCTCTGCCCTGTGGCACTGTTCCCGTGGTGCTCACAGCGGTAACCCCCCATCTCTCCCCTCAGCAGTGCTCTCCGTGTTCTCCCGCACCCCCCAGCTGCGCTCCCGCCTGGGCCGCGACGTGCTGCTGGACTGTGGCTTTGCGGCCCCGCCCGGCCCCTTCTCGGTGGAGTGGCGCTACCAGTACCGGGGGGCCGGGCGCGTGGTGCTGGCCTATGATGGGCGGGCAGCCCGGGCCCATGTGGCCGAGGAAGGGGCGCAGCTGTTCCTGGAGGAGGGGCAGGCGGGCACGGACACCAACGTCTCCCTGCGGCTGCACCAGGTCGGGGTGCGGCACGAAGGCACCTACATCTGCACCATCTACCTGCCCCACTTGCACGCCCAGCAGGCCTTGGAGCTGCGCATCGCTGGTGAGTCTGGGGGGCCTCACGCTCCTGCCTCTGTGCCCCGGGGCGTCTCCTGCCCCCCCAGCCTGGTGACACACGTCTGACTCTGTGCCGATGCTCCCACATCCTGTGCTGTGAACCCCAATATTTACCCCTGAGGTGGAGGGGTCCCAGAGCTACCCACATTGGCCCAAGTACCCCTAGACACACAGGCGCTGAGGATGCTGGACAGGGTTGAATGGGACTGATCGCGAATTCCTCCTTCCTCCCAGAGCTGCCTGTGGTGGCACTGGACCCTGTGCCCCCCATGAGGGCGTAGCTCCTCTCCCCCTCCAGGTCACCCTGCACCCCAGCCCTGTCTGGGCCTGCCAGGGGAAGAGGGGCACAAGGCTGGTCCGCGGAGGCCGGTACGGGACCAGTTTCTAAGCTGCTTTCCCCTCAGAGCCCCCTGTGGTGACGCTGCGCCCTGACCCCCTGATGGTGAGCCCTGGGGCGCCGGCTGAGCTGTCCTGCGAGATCTCGGGCTATTTCCCCTTGGACGTGGCGGTGAGCTGGCTGCGCCGGGGCCCAGGCGAGACGGGGGGCGACCTCCTAGAGTACGTGACTGAGACCTGGGAGTCCGGGCATCGGCGTGGCCCCGACGGCACCTACAGCCTGAGCAGCTTTGCCCGCCTGGCGCCCATCCGGACCAGCGACCATGGAGCCACCTACAGCTGCCACGTGACCCACACTGCCCTGGCCACGCCTGTCCGGAAGAGTGTCCAGCTCCGTGTGGCAGGTGGGGCCGGGGCCAGGGGCCATGGCAGGCAATGGGCGGGCTGAGGAGAGAGCAGGGAGGGGGTGACTCTGGAGGTGGGTGCTGGGGGCTCAGGGGGGATGGAGGGGAGAGCGGGGAGGGGGTGACGCTGGAGGTGGGTGCTGGGGGCTCAGGGGGGATGGAGGGGAGAGCGGGGAGGGGGTGACGCTGGAGGTGGGTGCTGGGGGATCGGGGGGATGGAGGGGAGAGCAGGGAGGGGGTGACGCTGGAGGTGGGTGCTGGGGGATCGGGGGGATGGAGGGGGTAGCACAGGGCATGGGGGGAGGGCTGCCGTGGGGGGGTGTCTCAGTCTCACACACGCACCTGCCCCAGGTGCCACGGGCCCCTCCCTGGAGGACGCCATCGGGATGTTCCTGGCTGCGTTCCTGCTCTACGGGCTCTTCCGCTTCCTCGGAAACAAGGGTGCGTCTCCCCCCAGTGTCACGCCCCCCCAGGTCCCACCTACGCCCCCCACCTCCTCGAAAACAAGGGTGTCCCCCCCAGCATCACCCTTCCCCCCATGCAAATCCTCTGCTACAAAGGTCAGTGCTTCCCTGGCCTCATTCACCCGCCCCACCTCCTAGCAGCCCCCTGCCATCTTCCACTGCACCCCCAACCAGCCAGCCTCCTCTGCAATATCCCCCCCTCTGACTCCCTGTGCCTGCCTCTCCCCCAGCTACCCCCGGCCTGCCCACTGCATCCCAGTCCGCCCCCTGCACCTCTCTCCACCAGAGCTGCTGTGTCCCAATGTCCCTCAGACCCCCCAGCCTCGCCTGTACCCCCATGGACAGGGCTATAGAGCACCTGCCCCCCGTTCTCACTGCTCCTGCCGGGGGTGGCTCACTCCTGTCTCCCTTCCTTTTTCAGTCTGCCCAGCCGGAGCTGAAGAGAAAACCAAGGTAAATACCCCCCAGCCTGTGCCCCACAGCGCTCCTGCCCCTTGCCCCACAGCGCCCCCCTGCTGGGCGAGGCTGGGCGCTCCTGCCCCACAGCGCCCCCTGCTAGGCGACACTGGGAGCTCCCCCTCCACAGCCAGTGTCTTGCCCCTCAGCACCCCCTGCTGGATGAGGCGGGGAGCTCCCCTCCCCCTATCCCCCACAGCCAGTGTCCTGCCCCACAGCGCCCCCTGCTGGGCGACACTGGGAGCTCCCCCTCCACAGCCAGTGTCCTGCCCCTCAGCACCCCCTGCTGGATGAGGCACGGAGCTCCCTTCCCCCTATCCCCCACAGCCAGTGTCCTGCCCCACAGCACCCCCTGCTGGATGAGGCGGGGAGCTCCCCTCCCCCTATCCCCCACAGCCAGTGTCCTGCCCCACAGCGCCCCCTGCTAGGCGACACTGGGAGCTCCCCCTCCACAGCCAGTGTCCTGCCCCTCAGCACCCCCTGCTGGATGAGGTGGGGAGCTCCCCTCTCCCTATCCCCCACAGCCAGTGTCCTGCCCCACAGCGCCCCCTGCTGGGCGACACTGGGAGCTCCCCCTCCACAGCCAGTGTCCTGCCCCTCAGCACCCCCTGCTGGATGAGGTGGGGAGCTCCCCTCTCCCTATCCCCCACAGCCAGTGTCCTGCCCCACAGCGCCCCCTGCTGGGCGACACTGGGAGCTCCCCCTCCACAGCCAGTGTCCTGCCCCTCAGCACCCCCTGCTGGATGAGGCGCGGAGCTCCCTTCCCCCTATCCCCCACAGCCAGTGTCCTGCCCCACAGCACCCCCTGCTGGATGAGGCGGGGAGCTCCCCTCCCCCTATCCCCCACAGCCAGTGTCCTGCCCCACAGCGCCCCCTGCTAGGCGACACTGGGAGCTCCCCCTCCACAGCCAGTGTCCTGCCCCTCAGCACCCCCTGCTGGGCGACTCTGGGCTCTCTCCCCCAGCCAAGTGCCCTGCCCCACAGCACCCCCTGCTGGGCAAGGCCAGGAGCTCCCCCCACAGTTAGTTCCTGACCCACAGTGTCCCCTGGATTTTGTGGTGTGATTCTTACATGACGCTTCTCCCCACAGAAATCAGAGTGAGACATGCCAAGGGCAGCGGAGATTTTGGGGCCTGATCTGTGACCCCCAAAACAAGACTGTGACCCCAGGACAGGAACCAGTGTTGTGGGGCTCAATGGACAGTGAAGGGCAATTTCCTTTCCCCTATGCCCGCTGTGCCGCCAGGCCCCACCCCCATCCTCCCTCACCATGCAGCCGCCTCCCCTGCTGCTCCCCCTGCCCCTCTTGGCCTGCTTTCCCCATGCCTCCCCTGCTGCCCGCCCCCCCCCCCCCCGGCACACGGCCTGCTCTGGGAAAGGTGGCGGCTGCTGTTCTGCACTGTGGGGCCTTTGGCCCCAGAAATAAAGCTATTTTCCTGGGACACCCCAACTCCTGCCTGGGCCTCGTCATCTCTCAGCCCCACCCCCCTGGAGCCTTCCTCAGCAGAGAGCTGCACCCCACGCCCCCATCTCCTGCCTCAGCAGGAAATCTCCCCTCCCGGCGCATCCCTGGGCCCTCCTCGCCAGGGCCCCTCAGGTTCAGAGACCCAGTAGCAAGGAGTTCCACAGGCCCTTCCCGACATCTTTTGCTATCTGAGGTTGCTCCCATTCCCCTCTGTGATAGGGGGTCTGGTATGTCCTGGTCTTTACTCCCCCCCTTCCCTGTCTAAGCTCTGCCCGCCCCAGCTGGGCTTGTAAGGGGCAGTGGGGCAGAGGGAGGTGTGACTTCCTGCTGCAGGGAGACAGGAAGGCAGCCCTATTGTTTGGCTTCCTCCCCTCTGGGGCCAGGGAAGAATATAGAGACCAGAGGTCCCAGATCCCAAGTGGAGGAGGGAATATATGGACTGGAGTACTGGGAAACATGGATCTGGATCCCAAGGGGAGGGGAAAGTGTATGGACCAGAGAGCTGGGAAACATGGATCTGGATCCTGAGAGGAGGGGAGAGTGTATGGACCGGAGAGCCAGGGAACACGGATCTGGATCCTGAGAGCAGAGGAGAGTGTATGGACCGGAGAGCTGGGAAACACGGAACTGGATCCTGAGAGGAGGGGAGAGTGTATGGACCGGAGAGCCGGGAAACACGGAACTGGATCCTGAGAGGAGGGGAGAGTGTATGGACCGGAGAGCCGGGAAACACGGAACTGGATCCTGAGAGGAGGGGAGAGTGTATGGACCGGAGAGCCGGGAAACACGGAACTGGATCCTGAGAGGAGGGGAGAGTGTATGGACCGGAGAGCCGGGAAACATGGAACTGGATCCTGAGAGGAGGGGAGAGTGTATGGACCGGAGAGCTGGGAAACACGGAACTGGATCCTGAGAGGAGGGGAGAGTGTATGGACCGGAGAGCTGGGAAACACGGAACTGGATCCTGAGAGGAGGGGAGAGTGTATGGACCGGAGAGCCGGGAAACACGGAACTGGATCCTGAGAGGAGGGGAGAGTGTATGGACCGGAGAGCCGGGAAACATGGAACTGGATCCTGAGAGGAGGGGAGAGTGTATGGACCGGAGAGCTGGGAAACACGGAACTGGATCCTGAGAGGAGGGGAGAGTGTATGGACCGGAGAGGTGGGAAACACGGAACTGGATCCTGAGAGGAGGGGAGAGTGTATGGACCGGAGAGCCGGGGAACATGATTTCAATGAGGGGAGGGAGATAATATACAGACAAGGGAGGTATATGGTGCACTGGAAAACGAGCTGGATCTTGGGGGTGGGAGGAGACTGTATAGACTGGTGAGCTGGGAAATGTGGATCTGGATTTCAAGGGAGGGGGAGTATATATACAGACAGCTCTGGAAACACGGATCTGGGTCTAGGGCGACATACGAAGCTGGATCCCAAGGGGAATGCAAGACTGGAGCACTGGGAGCATGGAGCCGGATCCCAGGAGAGGGGGACACATGCAGGCATGGAACAGAGCAGCATAGCGGGTTGGTCCCCGGTTCTGGGACTCTCTGGCCCCGGCTCTGTCTCCTCCGGTCCGGATTTTGTCACGCTCTGCTCTGGGTTTCATGTCACTTCCTTTCTGGACTAGCTCCACCCCAGAATTTCCATCTCCCTGGTAGGCTCTGGGCCGGGCTGTCTGTCTCTGGTTCAGGTCCCTCCCGTTCAGCTCCGCCTCAGGCTTTGGGACTCCCCACTGGCTCTGCTCTGGGCTTTACTGTCCTCAGCCCCTGGAGCCATTCCCAGGCCGGTAGAACTCCGGGTTTTGTGTCTCCCTGCTGGTTCCTGCTCTGGGATTCCTTCCTGCTGCCCCGTTCCCTCCCGTCCCTCGCCCCAGCCCCAGGATTTCCTTCCTTCTGCCCCCATTCCCTCACCTCTCTTGCTCCAGAGCCAGGATTTCCTTCCTTCTGCCCCCATTCCGTCCCTTCCCTCGCCCCAGCTCCAGGATTTCCTTCCTTCTGCCCCCATTCCGTCCCTTCCCTCGCCCCAGCTCCAGGATTTCCTTCCTTCTGCCCCCATTCCCTCACCTCTCTTGCTCCAGAGCCAGGATTTCCTTCCTTCTGCCCCCATTCCCTCCCTTCCCTCGCCCCAGCTCCAGGATTTCCTTCCTGCCCCCATTCCCTCCCTTCCCTCGCCCCAGCTCCAAGATTTCCTTCCTTCTGCCCCCATTCCCTCACCTCTCTTGCTCCAGAGCCAGGATTTCCTTCCTTCTGCCCCCATTCCGTCCCTTCCCTCGCCCCAGCCCCAGGATTTCCTTCCTTCTGCCCCCATTCCCTCCCTTCCCTCGCCCCAGCTCCAAGATTTCCTTCCTTCTGCCCCCATTCCCTCACCTCTCTTGCTCCAGAGCCAGGATTTCCTTCCTTCTGCCCCCATTCCGTCCCTTCCCTCGCCCCAGCCCCAGGATTTCCTTCCTTCTGCCCCCATTCCCTCCCTTCCCTCATCCCAGCTCCAGGATTTCCTTCCTTCTGCTCCCATTCCCTCACCTCTCTTGCTCCAGAGCCAGGATTTCCTTCCTTCTGCCCCCATTCCCTCCCTTCCCTCGCCCCAGCTCCAGGATTTCCTTCCTTCTGCCCCCATTCCCTCCCTTCCCTCGTCCCAGCTCCAGGATTTCCTTCCTTCTGCCCCCATTCCCTCCCTTCCCTCGTCCCCAGCTCCAGGATTTCCTTCCTTCTGCCCCCATTCCCTCCCTTCCCTCGTCCCAGCTCCAGGATTTCCTTCCTTCTGCCCCCATTCCCTCCCTTCCCTCGCCCCAGCTCCAGGATTTCCTTCCTCCTGGCCCCATTTCCGTCTCTCTCTAGCTCCGGGTTTTCCTGCCAGCCCTCATCCCCTCCTCTCCATGGCTCCAGCTCCGGGCTTTCCTGCCTGCATGGCCCGGGGCTCTGTTCCTAGGCTGGGTTCAGCTCCGAGGCTTCCGCCCCGCCCTCCCAGCCTTGCCCCGGGTTAAGCAGCAGGGAGCCGGGTGCCCAGGTGGGTGTGCACGGGGGCAGCGGCGAGCGGGGTGCAAGGGAGGATGCGGGGGCGGGGTGCAGGGGGTATGTGGGGGGGAGGAAGTGGGGAGCAGGGGGTGAGTGGGGGGAGGAAGTGGGGAGCAGGAGGTGGGGGGAGGAAGTGGGGAGCAGAGGGTGTGTGGGGGGGAGGAAGTGGGGAGCAGGGGGTGTTTGTGGGGGGGAGGAAGTGGGGAGCAGGGGGAGAGGTGAAGTGGGAGGAAGTGGGCACCAGAGGGTGCCGGGGGGGGGGGAGGAGGTGGAGAGTGGAATAAGGGGTACAAGGAATGTGCTGGGGAGCAGGGGGTACAGGGAGGGGTAGGGGTGCAGTGTGAAATATGGGGGTGCAAGGAGGGGGAGGGGTATAGGGAGTGTGTTGGGGCGGGGGGGCAGAGTGTAATATGGGGATGCAGGGAGGGGGTGCAGAGTAATATTAGGATGCAGGGAGGGGGAGGGGTATAGGGAGTGTGGGGGTGCAGACTGTAATATGGGGGTGCAGGGAGGGGACAGTGGCTGTGGAGGGTGAAGTGGGAGGAAGTGGGGAGCAGAGGGGTGCAGGAGGGAGGGGGGACCAGGGCACCCCAGATAATTCCTAGAACTGCCCTCCCTCCCTCCCTCCCTCTCTCTCAGTCCCGGACCTCGCCTGACACCCTTCCCATGACTCCTCTGTGGGCCTGAGACGCCCCCCATGCTGCCCCGCTCCCTGCGGCACCTGCTGGAGGGGGCCCGGCTGGAGCTGGAGGGGGACCAGGGGGTCACTCTGAGCGCCTTCCGGAGCTGGTCCCCTGACCCCCCACAGCCGCAGGTGAGATGGGGCTGAGGGGAGGGGTGTGCTGGGGGTGGTCCGGGGGTGGTTAGCTGAGGCACTGTGGCAGCAGTCAGGGTGTGTGGGACAGGGGGAAGGGGGGGTGAGGTCACGCAGGTGTGGGGGGGTCACACCTGTGTGGGTTTGTGAGTGCTGGGAGGCGCATGTTGGGTTGTCACAGCCTTGGCGTGGAGAGTCCCGGGGAGCTGGGCGCTGGGGCAGCCTCTGGGAAATTCCTGCGCCACCCAGCTGATTAGCCCACAGCTGGGTTTGTGTTTCTACTGGTGGTGCACAGTCACATGTGCCTTGGTGCGCATAACAAAATTATTCCACATGTGGATGGGACACATTACCAGGAACTTGACTGTGTGTGTGTAAGATCAGACCTGTGTTGTAGGTCACACCCTTGCTGAGTGTGACACGCGGGGGTGTGTGGTGGTGTCAGACGGGGGGGCCTTGCTGGGCTGCGTGGTGGGAAGAGTGTGCTGCGGGGTCACACCTTGGCGAGCAGCGGGTTGTCCTGCAGGACCTGTCGCTGGTTGTCACGGTGTGGCTGATTCAGCGTGTGGTTGTGTTGGTTTGGCTAATAGTCGTGCAGCTCGCCAGGGTGCAGGGTGCTCTGGGGGTGTCAGTGTTGGGGGCTATTTGTGATAAGCGGGGGCGGCCAGTGGGGCACTTTCACTTCCTGTCCCACAGCCCCCTTGGTCCCCATCCCGCTCAGAGGAGGCTGCCCAGGGGACGCAATCCGCCCTGCGCTGGGGGATGGGGTGGGGCAGGTTTGGGGAAGTGCCTGGGGGGCAGGGCGGGAGTGGGAGGGGCTGGAGCAGACACAGAAGGCGGAAGCAGCAAGGGAGACTGAAAGAGAGAAACTGAGACAGACAGAGTCCGGGAGGGGGGAGTGTGGGGGGCAGGGCCAGACAGACAGAACCGGGGGGGGGGGGGGGGGGGGCAGGGCCTCACAGACAGACAGAAGGGGCGGAGCTGGGCCAGACAGACAGGGGGAAGGGGGGAAGGGGGGCAGCAGGGCCAGACAGGGAGAAGGGGGGGAAGGGGGGCAGCAGGGCCAGACAGGCAGGCTGGGGGGTGTTGGTGGGGGGGGAGGCTGTCTGTCTGTCTGTCTGCATGCCCTGGCCCTTGTGTGTGAGAGGCTCACTGGGTCACGCTGCCCCCTAACCCTGTCCCTCCTGTCTGTGCCCCCCCACACCCCCGAGCCGCCCTGCCAGGCCCCACAGGCCTGTCCCAGAGGGCTGTGGAGATTGGGGGGTCTTGGCTGGGAGCCCCTCCCCCACGCGGCGCCCCAATGAGCAGGACCCAGTGACCCCCGCGGGGGGCCATGAGGGCGTGCCTGGGGCTGGAGGCTCCGGGGGGCGAGGGGCCGTCCCGCACGCGCTGGTACTGCCTGCCTGTCAGGGTGAGTGGGGGCAGGCGTTTCCGGGGGACGATCGGCTGCGGTGGGGGGGCAGCGATACCGGGGTAACCCCCCTCTCTGCTCCAGCCCCCGGTGACCCTGACGGAGGAGGCTGAGGAGGGGGTGACTTACACGGTGACCGTGCGCCAGCCAGGGGTGAGTGGGGGGCTTGGCTTGGCTCTGGGGGGATGTCCCAGGCTGGCTCTGGTGCTCTCTCCCATAGCTCTGGGGGGAGCCAGGCTGGGACAAGGCGGGGGGCAGGCTGGCTGACTCTGTGCTGGCCCTGGGGTGGGGTGCGGCCAGGCCAGGCTGTGGAGGATTAGGGGGGTGGGCTGGATTGCTGGGGGCCAGGCTGGGTGACTGGGGGGCTGTGGGGCCGGGCCAGGCACTGAGAGGTCTGCAGGGGCCAGGTTAATGGATATTCCCTGCAGGCCCCAGGGGGGGCGCGGTGCCCGTGCTGGTGGCTCAAGACCCGGTTGCTGGGGGGGTCCAGGCTGACAGACTCCCCGCAGGCTCCTGGGGGGGACGCCCTGTGCCGGGTGCTCAAGACCGGGTGCTGGGGGGCAGGTTGCTGGGTGTTGGGGGAAGTCGCTGGGTTCTGGGGGGGTCCGGGCTGACAGACTCTCCCTGCAGGCCCCTGGGGGGGGACGCCCCGTGTCAGGGGCTCACGGCCCGGTCGCTGGGGGGGTCCGGGCTGACAGACTCTCCCTGCAGGCCCCTGGGGGGGACGCCCCGTGTCGGGCGCTCAAGGCCCGGTTGCTGGGGGGGCAGGTCGCTGGGTGGGTCCGGGCTGACAGACTCTCCCTGCAGGCCCCTGGGGGGGGCACCCCGTGTCAGGGGCTCACGGCCCGGTCGCTGGGGGGGTCCGGGCTGACAGACTCTCCCTGCAGGCCCCTGGGGGGGGACGCCCCGTGTCAGGGGCTCACAGCCCGGTCGCTGGGGGGGCAGGTCGCTGGGTGGGTCCGGGCTGACAGACTCTCCCTGTAGGCCCCTGGGGGGGGCGCCCCGTGTCGGGCGCTCAAGGCCCGGTTGCTGGGGGGGCAGGTCGCTGGGGGGGCAGGTCGCTGGGGGGGTCCGGGCTGACAGACTCTCCCTGCAGGCCCCTGGGGGGGACGCCCCGTGTCGGGGGCTCACGGCCCGGTCGCTGGGGGGGCAGGTCTCTGGGTGGGTCCGGGCTGACAGACTCTCCCTGCAGGCCCCTGGGGGGGGCACCCCGTGTCGGGCGCTCACGGCCCAGTCGCTGGGGGGGGCAGGTCGCTGGGGGGGGGCCAGGTCGCTGGGGGGGTCCGGGCTGACAGACTCTCCCTGCAGGCCCCTGGGGGGGACGCTCCGTGTTGGGCGCTCACGGCCCGGTTGCTGGGGGGGCAGGTTGCTGGGTGGGTCCGGGCTGACAGACTCTCCCTGCAGGCCCCTGGGGGGGGCACCCCATGTCGGGCGCTCAAGGCCGGGTTGCTGCCACGGCTGGTTCGGCACCTGCTGGAGGCCCGGGCTCTGGGTGATGCCACCTACGTGCCGGCCTTCCTGGCCACCTGCCGGACCTTCGCCCGCCCACCTGCCCTGCTGCAGCTGCTGCTCCACAGGTGAGGGGCTGCATGCTGGGGGCAGGTTGGGGCCCTGGGAGATGGGGGGAGGGGCATGGCAGGGCTGTGGGTGGGAGGTGCTTGGGGGGGGTTGGGGCCCTGGGTGACAGGGGGTGGGGCATGGCAGGGCTGTGGGTGGGGGGTGTATACGGGGGGGGGTTGGGGCCCTGGGCGACGGGGTGTGTGTGTCAGGGCTGTGGGTGAGGGGGTGTATATGGGGGGTCTATGAGTGAGAGGGGGAGGGGCGCGGCAGGGCTCTGGATGGTGGGTGTATACGGGGGGGCTATGAGTGACAGGGGGAGGGGCGCGGCAGGGCTCCGGGGGGTGTCCGTTGGGGGGGAGGGGCTATGAGTGACGGGGGGGGTGCGGCAGGGCTCCGGGGGTGTCCATTGGTGGGGTTGGGGGCTATGAGTGACGGGGGGGCGTGGCAGGGATCCGGGGGTGTCCGTTGGGGGGGTGGGAGGGGCTATGAGTGACGGGGGGGCGCGGCAGGGCTCCGGGGGTGTCCATTTGTGGGGTAGGGGCTATGAGTGACGGGGGGGGCGTGGCAGGGCTCCGGGGGTGTCCATTGGTGGGGTAGGGGCTATGAGTGACGGGGGGGACGCGGCAGGGCTCCGGGGGTGTCCATTGGTGGGGTAGGGGCTATGAGTGACGGGGGGGGGACGCGGCAGGGCTCCGGGGGTGTCCATTGGTGGGGTAGGGGCTATGAGTGACGGGGGGGTGCGGCAGGGCTCCGGGGGTGTCCATTGGTGGGGTAGGGGCTATGAGTGACGGGGGTGCGGCAGGGCTCCGGGGGTGTCCGTTGGGGGGGGTTGGGGCTATGTGTGACGGGGGGATGCGGCAGGGCTCCGGGGGTGTCCGTTGGTGGGGTAGGGGCTATGAGTGACGGGGGGGTGCGGCAGGGCTCCGGGGTGTGCGTTGGGGGGGTTGGGGCTATGAGTGACGGGGGTGCGGCAGGGCTCCGGGGGTGTCCGTTGGGGGGGTTGGGGCTATGAGTGACGGGGGGGTGCGGCAGGGCTCCGGGGTGTCCGTTGGGGGGGTTGGGGCTATGAGTGACGGGGGTGCGGCAGGGCTCCGGGGGTGTCCGTTGGGGGGGGTTGGGGCTATGTGTGACGGGGGGATGCGGCAGGGCTCCGGGGGTGTCCGTTGGTGGGGTAGGGGCTATGAGTGACGGGGGAGGGGTGCGGCAGGGCTCCGGGGTGTCCGTTGGGGGGGTTGGGGCTATGAGTGACGGGGGGGTGCGGCAGGGCTCCGGGGGTGTCCCTGGCTGCCCCCTGACCTGTCTCTCGCCCTCAGGCTGGAGGAGGTCGGGGCGCTGGAGCCCAACCCTGTCCCTCCAGAGACGTCTGAGCTGCAGAGGTGAGTGACCCTCCCTTCCCCCCGCTCCTCTGGCCGTGCCCCCCATTCACCCTCATTTCCCTCCAGGACCTTCTCCTCCGTGCTGTGCTCCTGGCTGGACGGGTACCCCGAGGACTTTGGGGAGGCCCTGGAGCCCGAGCTGGCCGAGCGGCTGCTCCGGAGCCTGCAGCGAGCGCTGGGAAAGGACTCCGAGGCGGAGAGACGTCTGCTTGCCCTCCGGGGGGCGCTGGGGGGGCCCGGCACTGGAGGTGAGTGGGGGGGAAGCCTGCAGACTGGGCTGGCTGGAGAAGTGGGGGCAGACGGGGAGGGTGTGTCTCCAGGGGCCCCCCCTGGGTCTAACGCTACCCCCCCCCAGGGGAGCCGGAGGAGGAGGATTTGCAGGAGGGGGAAGATGCAACCCCCATGGGGGGCTCTGACCCCCTGGACATCCTGACCTTCCAGGCTGACCACGTGGCCGCTCAGCTGACCCGGGTGGAGGCGGTGAGTGTGTGCAGGGGGCCTGTGTCGGGCTAACGGGGAGGAGGACCCAGTGCCCAAGGCGTGGGGGGGCCAGGAAACCCTTAGTAGTGAGTGGGGAGTCAGGATGGGGCTCTCTGCCCCCCCAGCACAGTTCCCGAGGGTTGGGGTGGGGGTGTTGGGGTGCAGCCCCGATGGTCTGTGCCCCCAGGCGCTGTTCCCGCGGGTGGCGGGTGGGGGGGTTGGGGTGCAGCCCCTGACGGCTCGTGTCCCCAGGCGCTGTTCCCGCGGGTGGGGGGTGGGGGGGTTGGTGTTGGGGTGCAGCCCCTGACGGCTCGTGCCCCCAGGCGCTGTTCCCGCGGGTGAGGGGTGGGGGTGTTGGGGTGCAGCCCCTGACGGCTCGTGTCCCCAGGCGCTGTTCCCGCGGGTGGGGGGTGGGGGGGTTGGGGTGCAGCCCCTGACAGCTCGTGTCCCCAGGCGCTGTTCCCGCGGGTGGGGGGTGGGGGGGTTGGGGTGCAGCCCCTGACGGCTCGTGCCCCCAGGCGCTGTTCCTGCGGGTGAGGGGTGGGGGGGTTGGGGTGCAGCCCCTGACGGCTCGTGCCCCCAGGCGCTGTTCCCGCGGGTGAGGGGTGGGGGGGTTGGGGTGCAGCCCCTGACGGCTCGTGCCCCCAGGCGCTGTTCCTGCGGGTGAGGGGTGGGGGGGTTGGGGTGCAGCCCCTGACGGCTCGTGCCCCCAGGCGCTGTTCCCGCGGGTGAGGGGTGGGGGGGTTGGTGTTGGGGTGCAGCCCCTGACGGCTCGTGCCCCCAGGCGCTGTTCCCGGGGGTGGGGGGTTGGGGTGCAGCCCCTGACGGCTCGTGCCCCCAGGCGCTGTTCCCGGGGGTGGGGGGGTGGGGTGCAGCCCCTGACGGCTCGTGCCCCCAGGCGCTGTTCCCGCGGGTGAGGGGTGGGGGGGTTGGGGTGCAGCCCCTGACGGCTCGTGCCCCCAGGCGCTGTTCCCGGGGGTGGGGGGGTTGGGGTGCAGCCCCTGACGGCTCGTGCCCCCAGGCGCTGTTCCCGCGGGTGAGGGGTGGGGGGTTTGGGGTGCAGCCCCTGACGGCTCGTGTCCCCAGGCGCTGTTCCCGCGGGTGGGGGTGGGGGGGTTGGGGTGCAGCCCCTGACGGCTCGTGCCCCCAGGCGCTGTTCCCGGGGGTGGGGGGTTGGGGTGCAGCCCCTGACGGCTCGTGCCCCCAGGCGCTGTTCCCGCGGGTGGGGGTGGGGGGGTTGGGGTGCAGCCCCTGACGGCTCGTGCCCCCAGGCGCTGTTCCCGGGGGTGGGGGGGTTGGGGTGCAGCCCCTGATGGCTCGTGCCCCCAGGCGCTGTTCCCGGGGGTGGGGGGTGGGGGATTGGGGTGCAGCCCCTGACGGCTCGTGCCCCCAGGCGCTGTTCCTGGGGCTGGGGGGTTGGGGTGCAGCCCCTGACGGCTCGTGCCCCCAGGCGCTGTTCCCGGGGTTGGGGGGTTGGGGTGCAGCCCCTGACGGCTCGTGCCCCCAGGCGCTGTTCCCGGGGCTGGGGGGTTGGGGTGCAGCCCCTGACGGCTCGTGCCCCCAGGCGCTGTTCCCGGGGCTGGGGGGTTGGGGTGCAGCCCCTGACGGCTCGTGCCCCCAGGCGCTGTTCCCGCGGGTGGGGGGGTGGGGGATTGGGGTGCAGCCCCTGACGGCTCGTGCCCCCAGGCGCTGTTCCTGCGGGTGGTGCCCTACCAGTGCCTGGGTTCGCTCTGGTCCCAGCGGGACAAGAAGGGGCGGGAAGGGGCCTGCCCCAGCGTCCGCGCCACCGTGCGCCAGTTCAACCGGCTGGCGGGGGCCGTGATCCGCTCCTGCCTGGCCCGCCCGGGCCTGCGCCCCCAGCAGCGCGCCCGCCTCCTGGAGAAATGGATCCACGTGGCCCAGGTGAGCGCGTCCGCAGCACGGGGCCCCGGCCAGCCACCTCCCGCTGCAGCCCACCCCCCGCGGCTGCCAGGGGTCGGCCCTGGGGTGCCCTGTGATCCCCACCGCTCTGCCCCCAGCCCCCTCTCCTGCCCCACAGCTGCCAGGGGTCGGCCCTGGGGTGCCCTGTGATCCCCACCGCTCTGTCCCCAGCCCCCTCTCCTGCCCCACAGCTGCCAGGGGTCGGCCCTGGGGTGCCCTGTGACCCCCACCGCTCTGCCTCCTGCCCCACAGCTGCCATGGAGCTGGCCCTGGGTGCCCTGTGACCCCCACCGCTCTGCCTCCTGCCCCACAGCTGCCATGGAGCTGGCCCTGGGGGCCCCTGTGACCCCCACCGCTTTGCCTCCTGCCCCACAGCTGCCATGGAGCCGGCCCTGGGGTGCCCTGTGATCCCCACCGCTCTGCCCCCAGCCCCCTCTCCTGCCCCACAGCTGCCAGGGGTCAGCCCTGGGGTGCCCTGTGATCCCCACCGCTCTGTCCCCAGCCCCCTCTCCTGCCCCACAGCTGCCAGGGGTCGGCCCTGGGGTGCCCTGTGATCCCCACCGCTCTGCCCCCAGCCCCCTCTCCTGCCCCACAGCTGCCAGGGGTCGGCCCTGGGGTGCCCTGTGATCCCCACCGCTCTGTCCCCAGCCCCCTCTCCTGCCCCACGGCTGCCAGGGGTCGGCCCTGGGGTGCCCTGTGATCCCCACCGCTCTGCCCCCAGCCCCCTCTCCTGCCCCACAGCTGCCAGGGGTCGGCCCTGGGGTGCCCTGTGATCCCCACCGCTCTGCCCCCAGCCCCCTCTCCTGCCCCACAGCTGCCAGGGGTCGGCCCTGGGGTGCCCTGTGATCCCCACCGCTCTGTCCCCAGCCCCCTCTCCTGCCCCACGGCTGCCAGGGGTCGGCCCTGGGGTGCCCTGTGACCCCCACCGCTCTGTCCCCAGCCCCCTCTCCTGCCCCACAGCTGCCAGGGGTCGGCCCTGGGGTGCCCTGTGATCCCCACCGCTCTGTCCCCAGCCCCCTCTCCTGCCCCACGGCTGCCAGGGGTCGGCCCTGGGGTGCCCTGTGATCCCCACCGCTCTGCCCCCAGCCCCCTCTCCTGCCCCACGGCTGCCAGGGGTCGGCCCTGGGGTGCCCTGTGATCCCCACCGCTCTGTCCCCAGCCCCCTCTCCTGCCCCACGGCTGCCAGGGGTCGGCCCTGGGGTGCCCTGTGATCCCCACCGCTCTGTCCCCAGCCCCCTCTCCTGCCCCACAGCTGCCATGGAGCCAACCCTGGGGGGCCCTGTGATCCCCACCGCTCTGCCCCCAGCCCCCTCTCCTGCCCCACAGCTGCCAGGGGTCGGCCCTGGGGTGCCCTGTGACCCCCACCGCTCTGTCCCCAGCCCCCTCTCCTGCCCCACGGCTGCCATGGAGCCAACCCTGGGGGGCCCTGTGACCCCCACCGCTTTGCCTCCTGCCCCACAGCTGCCATGGAGCTGGCCCTGGGGGCCCTGTGACCCCCACCGCTTTGCCTCCTGCCCCACAGCTGCCATGGAGCTGGCCCTGGGGGCCCCTGTGACCCCCACCGCTCTGCCTCCTGCCCCACAGCTGCCATGGAGCCGGCCCTGGGGGCCCCTGTGACCCCCACCGCTCTGCCTCCTGCCCCACAGCTGCCATGGAGCTGGCCCTGGGGGCCCCTGTGACCCCCACCGCTCTGCCTCCTGCCCCACAGCTGCCATGGAGCTGGCCCTGGGGGCCCCTGTGACCCCCACCGCTCTGCCTCCTGCCCCACAGCTGCCATGGAGCCGGCCCTGGGGGCCCCTGTGACCCCCACCGCTCTGCCTCCTGCCCCACAGCTGCCATGGAGCTGGCCCTGGGGGCCCTGTGACCCCCACCGCTCTGCCTCCTGCCCCACAGCTGCCATGGAGCTGGCCCTGGGGGCCCCTGTGACCCCCACCGCTCTGCCTCCTGCCCCACAGCTGCCATGGAGCCGGCCCTGGGGGGCCCTGTGACCCCCACCGCTCTGCCTCCTGCGCCACAGCTGCCATGGAGCTGGCCCTGGGGGCCCCTGTGACCCCCACCCCTCTGCCTCCTGCCCCACAGCTGCCATGGAGCTGGCCCTGGGGGCCCCTGTGACCCCCACCGCTCTGCCTCCTGCCCCACAGCTGCCATGGAGCTGGCCCTGGGGGCCCCTGTGACCCCCACCGCTCTGCCTCCTGCCCCACAGCTGCCATGGAGCTGGCCCTGGGGGCCCCTGTGACCCCCACCGCTTTGCCTCCTGCCCCACAGCTGCCATGAAGCTGGCCCTGGGGGCCCCTGTGACCCCCACCGCTTTGCCTCCTGCCCCACAGCTGCCATGGAGCCGGCCCTGGGGGCCCCTGTGACCCCCACCGCTTTGCCTCCTGCCCCACAGCTGCCATGGAGCCGGCCCTGGGGGCCCCTGTGACCCCCACCGCTCTGCCTCCTGCCCCACAGCTGCCATGGAGCTGGCCCTGGGGGCCCCTGTGACCCCCACCGCTTTGCCTCCTGCCCCACAGCTGCCTGGGGCGGAGCCCGTGACCCCCTGCCCCCCTCTGCCCCCAGGAATGCCGCGCCCTGAGGAATTTTTCGTCGCTCTGCGCCATCGTCTCTGCCCTGCAGTCCAGCCCGGTGCACCGGCTGCGCCGCACCTGGGACGAGATCGCCAGGTGGGGGCCGGCAGGGTCTGGGGGGGGCAGTGGGGCAGGGGGGTCTGGGGGTCACTCACCGACCTGTCCCCCACGCCAGGGACGTGCAGCAGAGCTACGAGGAGCTGAGTGCCATCTGCTCCGAGCAGGATAACTACAGCCTGTGCC